>NC_060138.1:589926154-590526154 GCF_021461385.2 Schistocerca piceifrons | reverse complement strand
CCGTTTCAGGAAGCTTATTGCGTCCACAAACTATTGTCTCAAAGATGCTGCTGTACGACAGGGTGCATTGTCAAGTTTATACAAACAGTCATCTCCCCCGTACTGTTACTCTACTGTACGCACCATACAGTGCTGTAAAACGTGTCCATATGCTTCCGCATTTAGTGTTTACTTCAGCGCAATATGGAAACCGCAGCCTAACCACGAAGAACATCACCACACTGTAACATTACCTCCTCTGTGCTTCACTCTTGGTACTATACATCATGGCAGGTAACGCTTTCCAGGAACTCGCCAATCCCAAACTCATCCACCTGAGATTCATAGCTGCAAATCATTCGTTTCCAATCATACACCGCCCAATAATATCGCTCTTTACACCACCTGAAGCTTCGCTTGCCATTGACTACAGAAATGTGTGTGTTATGAGGAACTGCTCGATCACTGTACGTCTTTGTTTTTAACTCCGTACGCACAGTTATTTGCTACCTGGATTACTAATAGCACTCACGAGTGACGCGTAGCTGCTGATTTCAAGCAATTTTTTTAACCACTTGCGCATTGCTTGATTACGTCTGTCCGTCAGTAGCTGAGGTCTCTATGGTCTTGGTTTAGCTGTCCCTTCGCCTTCCCACTTCACTCATATCACCAACAGTCGACTTGGGCAGCTTTAAAAGGGTTACAACGTACAACATTCCTGATGGATCTGTTATTCAGGTGATATCCAACGACTAGGCATAGTTGGAAGTCACTGAGCTCTCTTGACCGACCCAACCTGCTGTTACTGCTACTCTATGTGATCAGAAGTATCCGACAACAAGGAAAACCGTACGTTTTTCATATTAGGTGCATTGTGCTACCAGGGACTCCATTTCAGCGACCTCAGTAGTTATTGGACATCGTGAGAGAGCACAATGCGGCGCTCCGCAGAACTCAGGGACTTGGAACGTGGTCAGGTGATTGGGTGTTACTTCTGTCGTAAGTTTGTACGCGAGATTTCCACATTCCTAAACATCCCTAGGTCCACTGTTTCCGATGTGATAGTGAAGTAAAAACGGGAAGAGACACGTACAGCACAAAAGCGTACAGGCTGCCCTCGTCTCTCGAGTGACAGAGACTGCTAACAGTTGGAGAGGGTCGTAATGTGTAATAGGCAGAGCGCCACAAAGGAATTCCAGACTGCATCAGGACCCACTGTAAAGCAGGAGGTGAGAAAACTTGGATTTCATAGTCGAGCGGCTTCTCGTAAGCCACAAAACACGTCGGTAAATGGCAAACGACGCCTCGATTGGTGTAAGGAGCGTAAACATTGGACGACTGAATAGTGGAAAAAAGTTGTGTGGCGTGAGGAATCACGGTACACAATGTGGCGATCTGATGGCAGGGTGTGGGTGTGACGAATGCCTGGTGAACGTCTTCTGCCAGCATGTGTAGTGCCAACAGTAAAATTCGGAGGCGGTGGTGTTATGGTGTGCTCGTGTTTTTCAGGAAGGGGCTTGCATTCATTGTTGTTTTGCGTGGCACTATCACAGCTCAGGCCTACACTGATGTTTTAAGCACCTTCTTGCTTCGCACTGTTGAAGAGCAATTCGGGCTTGGCGATTCCATCTTTCAACACGAACGAGCACCTGTTCATAATGCACGATGCACGGCCTGTGGAGGAGTGGTTACACGACAATAACATCACTGTAATGGACTGGCCTGCACATAGTCCTGACCTGAATCGTACAGAACACGTTTGGGATGTTTTGGAAGGCCGACTTCGTGCCAGGCCTCACCGACCAACATCCATACCTCTCCTCAGAGCAGCACCCCGTGAAGAATGGGCTGACATTCCCCAAGAAACCTTCCAGCACACGAGTGAACGGATGCCTGCGAAGTGGAAGCTGTCATCAAGGCTAAGGGTGGGCCAACACCATATTAAATTACAGCATTACCGATGGAGGGCGCCACGAACTTCTAAGTCATTTTCAGCCAGGTGCCCCGATAGTGTATGTTCCATGCCTCCCTTTCTACTGGCGCGTCTGCCTCTCGTGACATGTAGTGGTCCATTCCTCATTACACGGCAGTGTCCGCACTCTACTGATCAGATGGTGTACTTGCAGCTACTCCGCAAGTCACCCTACAGTGTGCGACAGACGGACTTTTAGTATCACAACTTCTTCCCCCCCCCCTCTCCCCCCTTTCTGTTCTGTTCGCGAATGGCGCGGCGTGGGAAGATTTATTCTACAGAAAGAGCTCCGTAAGAGCTCATTTTCTCCAACTGTCTCGCCGTGGTCATTTTACGAGCCGTATGTATGTAGAAGTAATACAGGGTGGTCCATTGATAGTGACCGGGCCAAATATCTCGCGAAATAAGCACCAAACGAAAAAACTACAAAGAACGAAACTTATCTAGCTTGAAGGGGGAAACCAGATGGCGCTATGGTTGGCCCACTAGATGGCACTGCCATAGGTCAAACGGATATCAATTGCGTTTTTTAAAATAGGAACCCCCATTTTTTATCACACATTCGTGTAGTACGTAAAGAAATATGAATGTTTTAGTTGGACCACTTTTTTCGCTTTGTGATAGTCACAAACGTATAAGTACGTGGTATCACGTAACATTCCGCCAGTGCGGACGGTATTTGCTTCGTGATACATTACCCGTGTTAAAATGGACCGTTTAGCAATTGCTGGAAAGGTCGATATCGTGTTGATGTATGGTATTGTGATCAAAATGCCCAATGTGCTATGTATGCTGCTCGGTATCCTGGACGACATCATCCAAGTGTCCGGACTGTTCACCAGATAGTTACGTTATTTAAGGGAACAGGAAGTGTTCAGCCACATGTGAAACGTCAACCACGACCTGCAAGAAATGATGATACCCATGTAGGTGTTTTAACTGCTGTCGCGGCTATTCCGCACATCAGTAGCAGACAAATTGCGAGAGAATCGGGAATCTCATAAACGTCGGTGTTGAGAATGCTACACCAACATCGATTGCACCCGTACCATATTTCTATGCACCGGGAATTGCATGGCGACGACTTTGAACGTCGAGTACAGTCCTGCCACTGGGCACAAGGGAATTTACGGGACGGTGACAGATTTTTTGCACGCGTTCTATTTAGCGACGAAGCGTCATTCACCAACAGCGGTAACGTAAACCGGCATAATATGCACTATTGGGAAACGGAAAATCCACGATGACTGCGACAAGTGGAACATCAGCGACCATGGCGGGTTAATTATGGTGCGGCATTATGGGAAGAAGGATAATTGGTCCCCATTTTATCGATGGTGCAATGTATGCTGATTTCCTACGTAATGTTCTACCGATGTTACTACAAGATGTTTCACTGCATAACAGAATAGCGATGTACTTCCAACATGATGGATGTCCGGCAAATAGCTCGCGTGCGGTTGAAGCGGTATTGAATAGCATATTTCATGACAGGTGGATTGGTCGTCGAAGCATGGCCCGCACGTTCACCGGATCAGGATATGTGCTATCGTGATCTACCGACAACACCTGACAACATGCGTCAGCGCATTGTCAATGCATGTGCGAACATTACGGAAGGCGAACTACTCGCTGTTGAGAGGAATGTCGTTACACGTATTGCCATATGCATAGAGGTTGACGGACATCATTTTGAGCATTTACTGCATTAATGTGGTATTTACAGGTAATCACGCTGTAACAGCATGCATTCTCAGAAATGATAAGTTCACAAAGGTACATGTATCACATTGGAACAACCGAAATAAAATGTTCAAACGTACGTACGTTCTGTATTTTAACTTAAAAAACTTACCTGTTACCAACTGCTCGTCTAAAATTGTGAGCCATATTTTTGTGACTATTACAGCGCCATCTATCACAAAGCGGAAAAAGTGGTCCAACTAAAACATTCATATTTCTTTAGTACTACACGAATATGTAAAAAAAATGGGGGTTCCTATTTAAAAAAACCCAGTTGATATCCGTTTGACCTATGGCAGCGCCATCTAGCGTGACAACCATAGCGCCATCTGGTTTTCCCCCTTCAAGCTAGACAAGTTTCGTTCTTTGTAGTTCTTCCGTTTGACGCTTATTTCATGAGATATTTGGCCCGGTCACTAACAATGGACCACCCCGTATATTGTCCGACTGTAAACCTCTCCGTTGTGCAAAACACCTTCGTAGTAGCGTCTGCCACTGGAGTTTGTTGAACATCCTATTAAAACTCCCGTGCGGAGCAAACGATCCCTTGGCGGTATGCGCCGCTCTCCATTGCTCTTCTCTATTTCTTCTGTTAATCCTACTCTGTAGGGGAACCAGGCTGAGGAACATACTCAAGAATCGGTCAAACAAGTGTTTCATAAGGCAGTTCTTTCGTGGATGAAATACGTTTTCTTAAGATTCTTCCAATGAATCTCAATGACACTATTTTCATACTATTAGTTTTATGTGGTCGTACCACTTTCGATTGCTCCAGGCGCTGCAGGTGCTGCAAGTGATCCTGTATTTTGCTACAGTCTTCTGGTGTCCAACCTTCCTGTACGCAATAGGATCGTCCGCGAATAGCTTCGCTTAACTTACAAAGCTATCCTCTACGTATAAGCTGCAAACAATCACGGTTCTGCGACGTTCCTTTGGGGTACTTCCGAAACTACATCTGTCGTTCTTGTTCCGTTAAGAAGGACGTGTTACGTTCTAAATGCAAAGAAGAAAAATTAAAAAATCTTGCACGATGCTCGATAAGTTCGCATTTTATTTATTAGACACAGTGCTGCACCGAATCGAAAGCAAGTCAAGAAACAACGTATTAACCTGGAGGCCTTTATCTACGGCGCTGTCGATCCCATAGACGCATACAGTTTCGGAAGCTTGTAGTGTTACTGACTGTCGTTCTGTTAAGTAATGGAATGAGATGCGTCATTATGACACACGTTTCGGCGAGGACCTCCTGACACGGAGTGGAGCACATCACGATGTATCACATATCTACGAGAATTGTGATAATGATTTGTCAACATTTGACGTGTCTATCTCAGCTTCTGTCAGGTTCTTGACCATTGCAATTTGCACGCACGTGTACGTGCGATGGAGAAAATTAGCAGTTCTTGAGCCAAGGTAAATTCTGTTATTCTTTAGGTATCGCCCTGTAAGAATCTTCCATCGTTTTCGCTTGTGCAGGTCGGACTACATCGCTGTGTGCGTGCTCTTATTTGAGCTATAAAGAGAAATTTGATCCACCGTCAAAGCTCTCTGTAGTAGTGTCCTGTGCGTCTTTAATGCTGGTCTGCAGCTACAGTTGTAACCTTGAGTGGCTCGACCAATCACAGTACGCATGGAAACCCGCGGGATGGGGATTTAAACCACATCCGCATCCCTCCCCTCCCCCCATCCTGCGCACCACACATGTCCAATGTCTTGCCATTACGCCGCCTATTTGATGAAAAAGATGCTAGCTCAAGAATTATTGTTTGCAGAGGTAACAAACGAAGTCGCTATAGGCTCTTAAGAAGCCTGCAACATCCAACAAACTTGTCCTCAGTAATCACGTGTCAGTATTTAGTCGCAAGTGGGCTAAGCTGGTGTATATGTAATGAAAAGCAGAGATAACTGAAGTAATGCAAAAAGAAAGACGACAATAGGAAACATGTGATCATTATCCACGAATACTCCCAATCGCAATAAGGGCACAGTCACTTGTCTTGCAAGGTATTCAACGAGCGCACAACATTTTCTGCCTGCAGAAACATATCAATATCTCTAATTGTGAGTCGTGAAACGCGGGTCGTTCTTAGCTTAGCAGTCGAGAGCGTAAAAGTACCTCAAAACTATGAAATCACTTTTTTGTATCACAGCAGTGGCTACATGAGTAAATCCTTCACTGGAGGAGGGGTAACGAGATATTAACTTTTGATAAATTTCAAACGCTAACAACGCTTGTGCTAATTTCGATATTTGATATCCTAACAGGCGGGATGTCATCTAAGGGTAATCGAAAAACTGTTAGTGAAAGACGGAGCCACCACGCAGACATATTGAGGTTAAAGTATTTCTACAAATTACTTCGCATAAGCAGAGAAACGAAGAAAAGCCTACACGTTTGAGCGTGAACTTATGTCTGTTACAGTTTCTACCATCTAAGACGTTACTAAAGGTAAATCTGCTTGGACGGCAGCTGTATGACGTTACCGTCGCAATGTGTTCCATGCTCACGGAAATATTAACAGGCTTAAGAAACAAGCCATGGAAATGTATTCTGTTTCTAGTGAGAAACCTGCCTCTTTTAAGTCGCTACAACAAAGTATGAAATGTTGAAATTCAGGCCTCTGATCCATATACGTGAGTGTGGGGGGATGGGGAGCGAGGGGGATAACTGACCAGTGCTTATTTTTCACATGTGCTCGTGCCTCGCAGCGATGATAAAGAAGTGCTGCTATGGAGTTGCAAAAATAGCATCCTGCCGGTGCTTCTTACAGACTGGTATCTAAAAAAACTGCAAATGGTTCCATCAGACGAAGACGTGCGTGTGAACTGTCGTAGTCAAGAAACTGACAGAAGCTAATATCGCCGCGTCATACGCGTATGTTGACAAATCATTAACACAGATGCGGTACCTGGCCGCGTAAAGTACGTCGTTTTCTGTTCCACTTGTGCCAGCTGACGGGTTGGAAGGTGTCCTCGTGTCGACACGTGTTATAATGTCTTTTCTCGTTCTCGTTACGTAATGATGTGACAAGTAATAGTGGCCAGAAGGTCGGCACTTGTGTCAGGCGGCGCATTACGTTCGCTGTTAGTGCCGTTTAGGGACGTGGACATTAAGACTATGTCGACGTAACGACGTTACAGGTCTTGCACCTGTGTCACTTCTTACACCTCGCAGGTTGCACATTAATGAGGACTGTGGAGCATTCGTCTGTCTGACCGCTGGATGTGAATGATCGCTCGAGTGTTGAACTTTCAGAAATGTACTCATAGATGGATTTCCACGTTAAATAACGGTAAACTGTTTCAGTTCGCCACTTGTGACAAACCTTAAAGACACTAACTGCTTCATATTAAATCTCTGTATTAATCAAGGGCTGGGAAGTTCAGGATAGCATCGTCAGATGATTTACTCCCTAGAGAAAATAAAACTCCAAACTACGGAAACGTATCAGTTCATCGATGTGAAGCACAATTCCAGCGTTTGCTGTACAAACCGTTTCCTGGTGACTGTCATTGAGTTGTTTGTGTAAGATTCCCTCTTCAGAAATGCACGGTTACAGTAGCGCTTGCGGTAACAATCTCGTGGTATTTTATTATTGTATGTACTTCTCGGACATAGAACGACAGCACATTTGAACACATGAGCGCTAATTTTTCTTAACGATTGATAATGTGATCAGCCACAAGAGCTTGATAGGGACACGTGAGTGATACGTTTCGCGGAAACGATGTTGAAATTCCGTACTGACTCCACGGATAAATCGTTGGAATGTAACTGTGCTGGCCATAGGCACCAAACATGGTAACGTGCGTTGCACATTGAGAAACTGTTCAATAATGCACCAACAAAATAAGGTACCAAAATTCAGTAAAATAAGGTGTCGAGCACAGCTAGTAAAGATGGAAAACACTGCAAAGTACAATCTCAGAGCAGTAAATACCAGTAAAAGAACAGAGCCATCGATAGGCAAAAATATCAAACTCAACAGAACAGAAACAGACGCGCCTTAAAGCCGTGAATCAGCACAATAAAGAGTTTGCAAAAGATCCATTAAGACAGGATGCACAGCGATGTACAAAAAAAAGAAAAAGAAACTAACACCCGAACAGGTCATGAAGTCACCCCGGAGCAACAGGCCGCCGTGACATCCTCAGCCCACAGGCGTCACTGGATGCGGATACGGAGGGGCACGTGGTCAGCACACAGCTCTCCCGGCCATATGTCAGTTTACAAGACGAGAGCTGCTACTTCTCAATCAAATAGCTCCTCAGTGTGCCTCACAAGGGCTGAGTGCACCCCACTTACCAACAGCGAACGGCAGGTCCCATTTTACCAATGTGATCCTATATCACATTGGCGTTTTCGAAACAAATCGTGGGAGCCTGTCTTGTAGAAGAACCTCCTATAAGATTTTACTATGTCTCTCTCTTCCGATATATCCAAAATAAGTACCATCTGCATATTTGCATTTGGCATTTTTGGTCCATAGCTCCCCTCGACCGACCTGCCTGCAGAGTTTCTGTCATCCAGCGGACAGTCATTTGCAATAGCAGCAAATTATTGCGTTCTAGTTTTGTAATCACTTTGATCACAACAGCCTGTTTCACGAAATTTTTTCACATGTCAAGAAAAACACTATCATTTCTAGGTTCCACAATGAGCTATGATCCATGTGGTGTCTACTTTATAATTAGAGATTATGAACTATGAAATAGCATAGGACTTGCGGTAACACCTATTTTTAAACGTGAAATTGTGACGATTATAATAAAAACAGTCATGATTCACAAGAACAGATACAGCTAATTTCTATTAGTTTTAGGAACAAAATCGGTATAGTTTTGAGAGAACTATCTGCATCCAAACTTTAAGTCATATCTCTCCTCGTAATAGAACCTCCTATAAGATGTTACGGCATCTCTCTCTTCCAGTATACCGAAAAACAAATATCATCTGGATGTTGACATAGAGCATATTACATATATATGTATCGCACCATTGGAGCAGGCGACCAGAGATTGAGGTCGCTTGCACTGACCTGTGTAATGTTTTGTCGACTGTACTGGAGGAAACCCATGTCCAGCAGACTATCAATCACAAGAGAGGGATACTGTGTTATTCTTTTACAAACAGTTTCATACACTGTTTTTTATCTGTAGCACATCGGGGCAGTGTATAATTATAGCTTTGTACACTGCCATACAGTTTGTTTTTCTACCTTGACTTCGAGGTCTGTGTCACGTGCTAAACTACCATTAACACATTTCGATCCATTGGCTCTCACAGAAAGCTGAACATCGCATGGTGTAAACTATGCTGCTCCCACAACACGTAGGTTGATGGAAATATAGCACAGAGGCGATGTTTCTCATTGACAAAAACAGGGAAGACATCGCAACACATGGAAAGTGGATGAATTTGCTGCATTGTAGAGCGTTTCCAAGTAGCTAACCATAGGTGATGACCCATACATTTAGTCTCGTGTTCCACCCGCCCCAGATGAGTGTAACCCGGGGTGCCAGCGGGACGGCATTTCACTCTTCAGCCAAAATCTTCAAAATTTATACGGGGTGTTTCAGAAGTGATGGTCAATACTCAGGGATATGACAGGAATGATCATTTGAAACAAAAAAATCATGGGGTCTAAAACACAAACCGTAAGAGCTATTAGCAATTCTTGAGCTTTGATGCTGTGAAACAAATCTCTTCTATTGCAAGCTCTTTGCGTTCCATATTTGGGGAAGTGACAGTATGGACCAAAACAAGAAAAAAATATCCATAACATGTGCTCTAAAATGCATACGTTAAGAGCTATGAGCACTTTTTCATCTTCGCTACTTCGAAAGATAACTCTTCTAATGAACAAATGCTCATAACTTTTAAGGTCTGCATTTTAGAGCACATGTTTAATGTACTTTTTTCTTTTTTTGGTCCATACTGCCACTTCCCAAAATATGAAAAGTAAAGAGCTTGTAGTAAAACATATTTGTTTCACAGTATCAAAGATCAAGAATTGTTAATAGCTCTTAAGGTATGTGTTTAAGATCCCATGTTTACTAGACTTTTTTGTTTCAAATGTTCATACCTGTCATATCCCTGAATATTGACTATCACTTCTGAAACACTCTGTATTAAGAAGAAACAAATACGATTAAAAGGTAAAAAGTTTTACAAAAGTTTTTGAAATATATAAAAGAACGGTTGCTAATGGTATATAACAGAACTAAACTGATAGTTTACTTTGGTTTTTAAATGAAAATCGGTAGACTAGAATGTAAAGACAAAAACAAAAATAGATATTTACAACACTTACCATAAATGGCAATGCCCTTTACAAAGGAGCACTGCACTTTCTCTAAAAAGGTGAAGGGACTGCAGTGGGGAAATATGATTTTGTGAAGAGGAACGTTTGGTTCTCTGTAGAACTGAAAGGTGCGGTTGTAAATATACGATATCGCTGGGTCATACCTATGGGGACGAAGCTATGCGTTCGGATGGCTACTGTGAAGACAGGGAGGAGATCGTGGGTGTGTGGGCAGGGGCCAAGTACCAAGAGGAGAATGGACGGCGAAAGAGACAGAGAAGAAGAGACCTGTTGTGGAGTGGGGTAGACAGAGAAGAGTTACAGTTCGTAAGATGGATAAATATTGCGGCAGATTTCATCATCTGGAAGGTGGAGTCGGTTGAAGTTGCGTATGGTTAGGAAATGCAGCATGTGCACTGAAGTGACCTAATATCGTGTCGGACCTCGTTTTGCCCGGTGTAGTGCAGCAACTCGACCTGGCATAAACTCAACAAGTCGTTGCAAGTCCCCTGCAGAACTATTGAGCAACACTGCCTGTGTAGTCTCCATAATTGCGAAGATGTTTACGGTGCATTATTTTGTGCACGAGCTGACGTCATCAAGGGTCCAAACGATATGGTCACGAGCCCAGAAGAGGCGCTGCAGGCGATGTGCTGTTAGGAAAGGTTCTCACGTCGGCAGTCTGCTGCCATGGCCCATTAACGCCAAATTCAGCCTCACTACCCTAATGGGTACGTTCTTCGTACGTCCCACATTGATATCTGTGGTTACCTCAAGCAGTGTTGCTTGTCTATTAGCACCGATAACACTGCTCTCGGTCGTTAAGTGAAGGCCGTCGCTCACTACGTTGTCTGTGGTGAGAGGTAATGCCTGAAATTTGGTAGTCTCTGCACACTCAGGACACTGTGCATCCCGGAATATTGAATTCCCTAACGATTTCCGAAATGGAATGTTCCATGCGTTTATTTCGAAAGTCTGTTAATTCCCATCGTGGGGGTGTAATTACGTCGGAAACCATTTCACATGTATCACCTGAGTACAAATGACAGGTCCACAAATGCCCTGCCATTTTACACCTTGTGTATGCGATACTACCACCATCTGTATATGCGCATGTCGCTATGCATGACTTTTGTCACCTCAGTCTATATGTGTCAGGATGGTGAGACGTGTGGTATAGTCACAGCAGCAAACCAGAATTGAAGGGCTTATTTCAGTAGTGGTACAAGTCCATTTTTGTTCATTCTGAGATACAGAGTCCTAAAGTTAAATGAGCGCTGAAAAATCTGCATTTGAGATACCAGAAATACTCAAGTATATTTATTTGAATGTTTCTGGTATCTCAAGTATATATACTTGAATATTTCTGATATCTTAACTGCAAATTTCCAGCGCTCATTTAACTTTAGGACTCTGTATCTCCGAATGAACAAAAATGGACTTGTACCACTATTGAAACAAGCCCTTCAGTTAGTGAACACAGGAGAAACACTAGGGTTATTGGAATCTGGTTTGCGGATAACGTAGGAATTGTGGAGTTCAGTGTGTACTAAGAATTTGAAGATGTGGTAGAGAATCAATTTGGGGAGGAAGCTAAAGGGATGTAAAAAGGACGACAGTGCTCGTGGCGCTCAGGGATTAGGAAAGAGTGATATAATTAGAATGGATCCGTTGTCCATGCAAAACTGTTGTAGCAGTGGATAAGGGGGATCAACGTTTTGTAGTAATGGAGTACAGCGGAGGGTTGTGATCCCCATGTTCTGTCAGTCAGCAGTTTTAACTATTGTGGGCTTCCTATTGGGTAGTTAAGAGATGAGGTTTCCGTGTTATTTTCTGGTCGAGCGTTAGTTCAAGATTTTTAGGGTGTTAGTTAACTGGATGAGATGGTTCTAGATTTTTAGGTAAAGGCTATGTGACCGGAAGCTACGAATGCTTCGTCCTATAATTCTTGCCTATGTTTTGGACGACTTCTACACCTGGCTCTCGCATACCAATATAAATACTCCGTAGGCCACTGTAGAGGGCGTATTAACAGTAAGAACCCTGAAGCGGTTTCCACCTGTGAGGAGGTGATGATGGTAGCCACTCCTTCTCCCATTGTGAAATTCGCATGAGCGCGCGGAGATAATGCAGCTGGCGGAAGGGAAACCGGCTGCAGCGCTGGCGTGCACTTGTTTTGTTTTGGGCAGCCAGCACGCGACCTCTGGCGGACGGCCGTGGGGGAGGGGGGGGGGGTGGGAAGGGGGGGGGGGAGGGGGGCGGCGGCGTCGGTTTTCTTCCCGGCTGCCGGCTGACTGCGAGCCTTCCGCGAACTGCTGTGGCTGCCTGTGCGTTGCCAAGCCCCGTCTTTCCTCGTTCATTCTCCGAGAAGGCCAGCTACTTCATAATTCATGCTCGCGGCCAATGCAATAGCCTCTCCGCAGTAGTTTCTCTCACAAGGTCGTTCCAGATTTGTTTCATTCAATCTGCCTCGACAAACCCAATAACAAACAAACACACACACACACATATATATATATATATATATATATATATATATATATATATATCTGTAGCAACATTTACCAAACCTTCACTCTGTAATACCTGCAACCGATCCTATCCCACCTACTCCTAAAAATGCAAAGCTACGTCACCTCCAATGAAACCTAAACTGACCGTCCCAATCCGTCCTGTCGACACGCATCTTCACGCAAATAACTCACCACGTCTATACCTTAGATCCTCTTCTCCACACTAATAACTACAATGTCAGGTCCCTGTACTTACTCTCCGGTTACTCTCTGTCTCTACCACGATCTCGTCATTTCCATTACCTGGAGCTGGTAATCAAACAAGAACAGACACCACAATCATCTTCAGCAACTCCGAGCAGCTCATCACGCAAAAGTCAACTCCACCGAATCAGCATCATCCACTTTCTAAAAACATCATCCTTTTATCATCTTTAATGCTGTACAATACTAGTATTTTTATCTACATTTGGCTCACCGTCCACTCTCATATTAACAAACTGTAGGCAACAGAGTGGCTACATCGTCTGTAACAGCGCGCCCCTGCATTGGGAAGTAAAATTACATTAAAGAACACACACACACACACACACACACACACACACAGAAAGAGAGAGAGAGAGAGAGAGAAAGAGAAGAGAAGAGAAGAGAAGAGAAGAGAGGACACACTGCAGAGTAGTAGTCGTTTCTACGTCGGACGAAGTGTAAGGTAGTAATCCTCTAAAGAGCATCCCACAATTAATATGGTCAGAACACCGAGAATAGTTCACCCAACTCCTGAAGCTAATTCAGTGTTATTTTGAAAGATTCCTTCAAACGTTTTATGAGTAAACCTTAACAGAGCTCTGATTATGGTGCCTGGATTAATTTATGAACATAACACCCAGCGTATAGTTATGATCCCGTAGGAAGAAACTTACTTCTGGTCAACAGTAAAATCTCTTAAGCTGCAACGTTGCCTCAGTTGCGTATGAATCGGGCAGAAAGTTTCTCGCTGCTATGACGAAGCACCTTTCTCGCTACCCATGAGAATATAGTCGCAGAAAATTTAACCAAGGATGACTACCCAGTACTTCGAACTCTGCTTTTCCTGAATGCGAGACATCAGACAATGGCGCAACATCACCAGGTGTCAAGATGGTTATGAACCATCAGAGGCTTGCCAAAATAAGAAAGAGATGATACAGTACATTGTTGGTTCGGTGGCTAGCTGTAACAACGGCATTAGTGACTTGCACGTGAAGAGCGATGAACTTGTGTTGGGATGAAAAGGGGAAAAAAATGATTCAAATGGCTCTAAGCACTATGGGACTTAACATCTGAGGTCATCAGTCCCCTAGACTTAGAACTACTTAAGCCTAACTAATCTAAGGTCATCACACGTACCCATGCCCGAGGCAGGATTCGAACCTGCAACCGTAGCAGCAGCGCGGTTCCGGACTGAAGTGCCTAGAACCGCCGCTCGGCCACAGCGGCCGGCGATAAAAGAGAAACAACTAGGAGTTGCGTGGATGGCGGTGAATTGCCACCACAGGCTATCCAAGGCTCTATTACTGGATGAGTGGAGTGTGTTGAAGACAAGATTAATCGGGAGCGCAAATGGTTGAGGAGGCCGTGTAGGAAATGTCTTATGAATATACCACGAGGTTCCAGGATTGCAGAGGGTTGTCGTCGACAGCTTACCACGATGTTTCGGCTGATAACCATTCAGCCATCTTCAGGTGAATGGCAAGAAATCGTCGTCACCCGGTTGCCATTCCAAAACCTTCGGTCATTACGCCGGGAAAACATCAAGAATCATAACGTTTTATGAGCTGGCTATAGGCGAAGAAGTAAACCAAAATGGAGTTCTTCTCGTTAAACGTTCTGGAGAGACAGTAGAAATTGGCAGGAGCGGTGTCGCATACAATCATGTAATTTAGAGCGCCAGGGATGTGAAGTTACAGGTGTAGACGATAGTGAAATGACGGAGATTCTCCTGCTGCCAGCTGCTGTTGTTAATACGTTACAATCTTGTTTTCCCTCGTTCAGATTCGTCAGAAGCAGCTTACTTCGTTGGTACATAACTTTAGTTCTCGGAATTAATCATATAAGGGGATACATGTGAGTTCCTGACAGATATATGGAAATTCGCTTAAGCGTTCGTGAAGTGGTCAAAAGTAATATACAGCTTTCATTCCACATGATGCGTCATTCAATGAGGAGATTTGTATTACGCTGGGTATCGTTCGTTTCGTGACACGTGAAGTTCGAGAGGATATGTTCAGTGACCGAATTACAGTAATTTATACAGAATAAAATTTAATGGAATGGCGACGTCACAAATTCTGACGTCGATACATCTATTTCTGAGAGTAAAAAACGTCCAATAACAATCACTTTTTCGCATTTGGCTTTCGTCTATGCAGTCGTTCAGTCACCTCAGCATGTCTTTTGAATCCGCATTTATTTCTGTTTTTGTCGCAGAGGACAGTGACGGAATATTTGAATCCTGCACCCACATCCAGAGGATTGTGAATAAGTACCTCCAGTGATTCACAAGAGTTTCAGTTCGTAGCAAATGCCGTGGCATAGTTGCATTAGAACACGTAGACAAATCATCCGATCCGTGTTGTTGCACCGAATTAGTTCGCATCGGTAGGTAGGCAACCCAGTGAACACATTTCCGAAGCCGGCTGCTGTTGCGCCTTCTGGGGTAATTAAATAATACGCACGTACTGAATGAAGTTGTCACAGCGCGAACGGCGCCCATAGTGTGCACCTCTAACTTGAGTTAAAAACTTGGAGAGACGCTCTAACCATTGATTGAGTCAATTCTCTGTAATCACTTACTTTGTAGTTTTCGCACAGTCGTCTTCTAAAATTCTGGGTGACAATCATTAAAATAAAGGCATTTTACGCTGCGGCAGTACCTTCCCATGAGATTTCAATTACCACATTCTTCTCAGAGAGTGAAAATATTTTGTTGGCGTCCACTTATAGAATGAGAAGCGTTCATCGCCATAAAATAAGGGAAATCAGAGGTCGCAGTAAAAGACGTAACCACAGCTCGTGGTCGTGCGGTAGCGTTCTCGCTTCTCGCGCCCGGGTTCCCGGGTTCGGTTCCCGGTGGGGTCAGGGATTTTATCTGCCTCGTGATGACTGGGTGTTGTGTGATATCCTTAGGTTAGTTAGGTTTAAGTAGTTCTAAGTTCTAGGGGACTGATCACCATAGCTGTTAAGTCCCATAGTGCTCAGAGCCATTTTAAAAGACGTAAGTGTTTGTTTTTCGCAAGCGCAGTTCCAGAGTGAAACGGTAGAGAAGCAGCATGTAGGTGGTTCTATGAACACTCTGGCAGACGCTTAATTGTGAATTGCAAGGTGATGATGTAGATGTAGATTGTCATTGACAAGATGAGACAGTCATCTCCATTCTCTCTCGGTTATGTTTTATTTTGTTTGTTTATTAATCTGGGTCTAAAGGAGCCACGAATAAATAACACATTACAGAGAAAAGTCGTCAACTACTAGGAGGAATTCCTGTACAGAAGGGAGGGAGGGTGCGACAAGGAAACATTTCAAATTGGATTTGAATACTTAAGGTTTATCAATCGGTTCTCCTGGAAGTTTATTGAAAATAGAATCTGTTGAATAGGGCACATCTTTGTGCCCAATGCTTAAGGAAGGGTTATTGATTTCCCGTCTAGTGTTCACAGAATGAATGTTTTAGCATGTTCTGAAAGAATTAATACAGTCAGCAAGATATCTCGGGATGGAATATTTGCATAGGGACCCTAAAATTACAGGTTCGAGGCACTTGAACAAAACATGAAGTTTGCTAACTGACGTCTCACCTCAGTCTGACCCCTTGTTACCCCTTGTTTCTAGACTAAGAATATTCTTGCAAATGTTCAAAATGTTCAAATGTGTGTGAAATCTTATGGGACTTAACTGCTAAGGTCATCAGTCCCTAAGCTTACACACTACTTAACCTAAATTATCCTAAGGACAAACACACACACCCATGCCCGAGGGAGGACTCGAACCTCCGCCGGGACCAGCCGCTCAGTCCGTCACTGCAGAATATTCTTGCCGAGTGCACAGACTTCCCCCAAAATATAACACCATACCAGGTAAAAGAGAGAAAGTACGCAAAGGAGACAGTGAAGACATTCATGTAGTGCATATAGCAGCATTCAGTTTCTGCACGACATCCTGAACTTGATACTTCCAAGAAAGTCACCTGTCAACCCTCAGTCCTACGAATTTTAAAATGTTCGACTTCGCTGACAGAACGCCCATCTCAAGAGAGTAAAACTTCGATGTTATAAGTGTTTCGTGTCAGAGTGCGTATGCATTGCGTTTTGTTACAGTTAAGCTTTAATCTGTTCTCTGAAAGCCACGTCCTAATGTTACCGACTACTCTATTAGCTGTAGCATTTATATTCCGTTCCACGTCTTCCTCGATAACCCTTATCTGTAATGAGAACAGTTTTTGTGTCATTTTTTATGCCAGACCATTGAAATATACCAGATGCCCCTTCTAAGAATTTTCGGGCGCATTTTGTCTGATGTTGGGCAGATAATTACAACTTCGTTTTTGGAATGAGTAGCTGAAATCAGTCTAAAGAAATATGGCCCATCACATCTTTCAAGCGTCGCCCAGTGTTGACAGAAAACACGAAGAATAACCATAACTGCAGAGACTGAGCAGCGCCGCCGCGTGACCGTAACACTCCCTACTCGTCAGGGCGGTAGTGTCGCTGTTGGAGTTCTGGTTCTTCGTGTTTTACTGTCCCTGTTAATACATATAGCTAAAAGAAATATCGCAGTAAATCTACACGGCTTTATCGGATACGCACTAAAATTCCACTTTAAGAAATCGTTCTTCTTGTAACGGGAAACAAACCTACTGGGCTTCACATGAACGACGCGACAAACAGTATTTGTTTAGTCGGACTCTAGCTATACATTGCAAAAACAAAACTGCAAAGATATACCGAAACAGCAGAGAAAATGCGACAGATGATTCTTAGGAGGGACCCCTGTATATCAAGAAAAGTAATGGACAAAGTGTGGTGTCACCGCCAGACACCGCACTTGCTAGGTGGTAGCTTTTAAATCGGCCGCGGTCCGTTAGTATACGTCGGGCCCGCGTGTCGCCACTGTCAGTGATTGCAGACCGAGCGCCCGCCACACGGCAGGTCTAGAGAGACGTCCTAGCACTCGCCCCAGTTGTACAGACGACTTTGTTAGCGATGCTACACTGACAAATACGCTCTCATTTGCCGAGGCGATAGTTAGCATAGCCTTCAGCTACGTCATTTGCTACGACCTAGCAAGGCGCCATTACCAGTTTATATTGAGATTGTTATTAATGTATCAACAAGAGCGATGCTCTCCAATTATGGATTAAAGTTAAGCATTACACCAAATGCATCCGTTTTTCTAAGTTCTCAAATACGTGTCCTGTTCCAGACCTCACGCCAGTCTGCGTGAGCTTAAACGCGTGCCTTTCGGCATCCTCGCATAGTGACTTGGCTGTCTTGCCAAGTCACAACACGAAGTACGGAGTCTCGTTTCACCTGACATTTTTCATGACTCTAATAAGGTTCAAATGTCAACCCTGTGTGTCACACACACACACACACACACACACACACACACACACACACACACATGCCACTATTTCCTACTAAAATCAAAGTGAATGTTATATGGCATTGTTGGCTGGGAAGCCTTAAGGGGTGGATTCAACCATCGACACTATGTGATAAAGAGTATCCGGACACCCCCAAAAACATACGTTTTTCATATTGGGTGCATTGTGCTGCCACCTACTGCTAGGTACTCCATATCAGCGACCCCAGTAGTCATTAGACATCGTGAGAGAGTAGAATAGGGCGCTATGCGGAACTCACGGACTTCGAACGTGGTCAAATGATTGGGTACCACTTGTGTCATGCGTCTGTACGCGATATTTCCACACTCCTAAACATCCCTAGGTGCACTGTTTCCAATGTGATAGTGAAATGGAAATATAAATGGAGATGGACAGCACAAAAACATACAGGTCGACGTCGTCTGTTGACTGACAGAGACAGCCGACAGTTGAAGAGGGTCGTAATGTGTAATAGGCAGACATCTATCCAGACCATTACACGGGAGTTCCAAACTGCATCAGAATCCACTGCAAGTACTTTGATAGTTAGGCGAAAGATGAGAAAACTTGGAATTCGTGGTCGAGCTGCTGCTCATAAGTCACACATCACGACGTCACGCTTGGTGCAAGCAGCGTAAACATTGGACGATTGAACAGTGGGAAAACGTGTGGAGTGACGAATCACGGAACGCAATGTGGCGATGCGAAGGCAGGGTGTGGCTGTGGCGAATGTCCGGTGAACGTCTTCTGCCAGCGTGTGTACTGCCAACAGTAAAATTCGGGGGAGGTGGTGTTATGGTGTGGTCGTGTTGTTTTGCGTGGCACTGTCACAGAATAGGCCTACCTTGATGTTTTAAGCACCATCTTACTTCCCACTGTTGAAGAGCAATTCGAGGATGGCGATTGCATCTTTCAACACGATCGAGCACCTGTTCAAAGTGCACGACCTATGGCGGACGACAATAACGATCGAGCACCTGTTCGTTGTGTACAGCCTGTGGTGGAGTGGTTACACGACAATAACATCAATGTAATGGACTGGCCTGCACAGAGTCCTGACCTGAATCCTATAAAACACCTTTGGGATGTTTTGGAACGCCGACTTTGTGCCAGTCCTCGCCGACCGACATCGATACCTCTCCTCAGTACAGCACTCCGTGAAGAATGGGCTGCAATTCCCCAAGACACCTTCCAGCACATGGTTGAAAGTATGCCTGCGAGAGTGGAAGCTGCCATCAAGGCTAAGGGTGGGCCAACACCCTATTGAGCCTGCTGGTGTGGCCGAGCGGTTCTAGGCGCTTCAGTTTGGAACCGCACGACCGCTACGGTCGCAGGTTCGAATCCTGCCTCGGGCATGGATGTGCGTGATGTCCTTAGGTTAGTTAGGTTTAAGTAGTTCTAAGTTCTAGGTGACTGATGACCTCAGATGTTAAGTCCCATAGTGCTCAGAGCCATTTGAACCATTTTTGAACACCCTATTGAATCCCAACATTACCGACGGAGGGCGGCACGAACTTGTAAGTCATTTTCAGCCAGGTGTCCGGATTCTTTTGATCACATAGTATGGGTTAGAAAGGGCGTTCTTCCTCCGCGAATTTTCGCTCGTTTCCTTGGGAATACGTGAGAGTTGAGTTACATGTGCGGTGTGTAGAGTGTAGGTGAAGGTAATGATTGTATATAAAGTCTAGTGTTAGGTTCGTATTGTATTATGATGCGAGAAATTGAGTCCCTGTGCTGTACATAGTCCACTTCCCTAGAAAAGTACTAAGGAGGCTGCCGGGCTTAACGTCTGCATCCAAAGCCGGATCAAGAGTGTCGCGTGGCTTCTCTTGATGAGAGGCCTGGAATTTAATTGAGGACACTGATTCGAGGAGTGGTGACCAGAAACTATAGCCCACCACCTCTCCTCTCCCTGCCGGACAAATACAAGCAGTGAAAATTTCTTCTACCATCAGCATTCGAAGCACATTATCTCCGAACCGAGCGACACCATACAACTGTGCGTTAGTGACCTCAGCTGCGGAGCCAGCTGTGCTTCCTACTTTCCAGATATGAAGTGAACTGCTATTGCACCTTTTTCGCTAACCCCACAATATTCCAACTAATGCAAAAGCACTGGTCCACGTAATGACATGCTTGCGTTAAAGAGACAACCTATCAACTTATGGTTCAGTCCTGGAACTGATTCACACATAAAAGTATAAATAGCATTTTCTGTGGTTACCCCCTTCCCGAAGCCAAACAGAGCCTGATAGGAAATTATGTGTACTGAAATGAGCTACTACTCTCTTATAAATTGCTTTGTCAGGAGCTTAAAAACACTTGCAGCAAAGATATCTTTCCACAAACACTATTCGTACGATGTTTTACTTGGCCACCAGTGGTACACTATCACTTGTACATATGTTGCACAGCGCGTTGATTCATCAAAAAATTGGGCAACTCCACTCACATTATGTGCATATTCTAACACGATAGTTCGTTTTCTAAATTTTGTCACCTGCGCTGATTCATTACGACCGATTGTCTCAAATAAACCACTTTACTGCCATGACTGAAGTTGGAGGTAGAAAATGCACATAACGGTTTGGTACCACCTCTACACCATTTACAACGCTCGGGAACGACCATTGTGTGTTTTAATGAGGTAGAGCGGTACACTTACTTCCGGTGGTACATCACATCATCCACGATGGTGAAGTGCCTAATGATGAAGCTGTAGCTTTTTTGAAATAGATAGCAAATAAATAAAAAAAGCGCTAAACACTGAGTTGAGAAAAAACAGAACAACTTTTATTCTCCATAACAAAATCAAAAAAAGTTTACAGAGGTTGATGCGAACCCTCACTATTGCTCAGTGCCCATTGTGGCTAAAATAATAGTACCTTCCTTTATGCCTTTTGGGACTAATTAGGCAGCCTTTTCTATCCAAGCCAATAGTTCCGGTCAGGTTCCTGTTGTTTCCCACGTCAGTTTAGCTGAATCTCAGGTTCATTCCTTGGCCAGAGATACTACCGATTTCCCTCGCCATCTTTGTCTGGCGTTCAACTTCGACGTTAAGGTAATTTCTATCCTTTCATCATTTAAAGAAGGAAGAACTTTTTATGTACCGCCTCCTCTTTATCTGATAAGCTCGTAATTCTTACAACTGCCACGAGGTATCACTCGAACCGCCAATTAAATATGGAATAAATAACAACACATGTATTTGATACTGATCATTACTACAATAATAAATTATATGCCCAAACCTTCCTCGTGAATCAGTCTATCTATTAGTCAAAACAGTATCAAAATCCAGTTGGTAGTTCCTGTGTCAGGCCTCACGTACAGCCTTTTACCAGTTGTTTTGCCCATGTACCCATATGTAATGTATACTGCACATATCTCCCCCTACTCTCTTTCTCTGTCTCTGTCTCTCTCTCTCTCTCTCTCTCTCTCTCTCTCTCTCTCCCTCCCTCCCTCCCTCCCTCCCTCCACCTCCTTCTTCTCACGTCTCTCAACCGTCTCCTCCTCTGCATTTTATCTCCTCTTCCCCCTTCTCTGCATCCATTTTGTCTTCCCTCCTCTCTCCATACATCTCCTCTTCCCCCTCTCTCAGTCCACCTCCTCTTTCAGCTTCTCTCTGTCCATCCCCACCTCCCTCTTTCTCTCAGTCCACCTAATGCTGCCACCTCTGTCTGCCTTCTCCTCCCCTCACCCTCCTCTCATCTGCACATCTCCTTCTCCCACTCTCTCTTTCTCCATCTGCCTCATCCTCTCACCTCTAATCGTTCATCTCCTCCTCCCACTCACTGTCTGTCCATCTCTGACTCCCATCCTCTCTCTCGTCTATTCCCACCTCTATCTGTCATCTCCACATCCACCTTTATCTGTCCATCTCCTCACCTTCCTTTCTCTATTTATCTCATACTTCCCCCTCTCACTATTCATGTCCTACCATCTCTCTCCCTGCTGATCGGTGTCCATCCACATGCAAACCCCTGGAATGCATTCCAATACTATCTGTACAACATGCCATTTGTGCAAGTCAGCCTGATATCAGATGTTACCGATCATTTTTCACCCTCACCTGCAGCTATATGGTAGCTAGGTGGTACTTACCGCCACAAGTTTTTTTTTTCCAGACAAGAAGTAGTGCGTGTGCCAGATTTGCTTGAAATCCATCCAGTAGTTTAGGAGATGTGCGACATACGTTCAAACAGACATTACGTTTTTATATAAAGGTAGATACAGATGTATCAGTTTCCATACTTGTCAGATAACTTCCAGGAAAAAAGTAGCAAGAAAACTAAGAATCTCGAAAATAGCAAAGAATTCTGGGACATTACAAGCAAAGTTTAACATGGAATGATTTTCAATTGCTTGTCTGAGAAATTACTCACTAGGATGGGCCTACAGTCGAACCGGCCACAGGAAACATTCTGAACAGGCAAAGGCGCCGCTTCACAGGCTGACCATACCTGCTGACGAGAAGAAAGCTGACGCCGTTTGTGAACCGACAAACGTCAGGAGGTTGGGGGAAGGCAAAATAACACATAGACTAACTTATCCGAACGTTGGAGGAAAGAAACAGCTCTTTCCCGTTTAGATGTTCGCATAACAATATTGTGCAGACTTGTGACAACAGCCGTAGTGCTAAATGAAATACTGAAAATGGTGAGAGCACACTTCGGTTGTATATCGTGTAGGTTGTGACTTGGTCAAAGTTGTGAGAGATTCTAGCTACTATAGTTCTTAAATCACTTGCATGACACGTGCGCTTCTCAAATTTTTGAACGAATGCTTTTCAAATGCTATATTACTCTGAACTGCAAGTTATTTTATTATTATTATCACATTTAATACATTTTATTGTTATTGGGATTAAAATGCTAGGCATTTGTGCCACGATTAATATGAAGACGACAGGAAGCAATATTTCGGGAGGGGGGGGGGGGGGGGGAAGGGAAGTCGAGAGAGAACAAAAAGCTATGACACACCTCCCCGCCTCCCACACCACCCCCACCCCCACCCCCAGAACAGACAGAGCACGCTCCTGCCAGTCCTGCAAGTGAGGCGGTGGAGGCCGGTTTTGCCGCAGTCTTCTGAGACGCTGTCTACACGCATTTCTCGGAAGGTTCGCGCTGCCTCGTGCCGAGGTCAGCCTCTTTCCCAGGAGCTTACCTGCGGGCTAGGTGACGAGTCATCGCTTCCCAGCGGCGTGCCACACGGGGTTTCACCGCCAGTCACCACGTTCACATGCAACACAACTTGAGAAGCGTGAAAACCAATTACCCTCACAGATTTTTGCTGTCTTGTTTACGTGTTAGAGCTGAATCGATTTTGCCAGCCGAATCAAATGTCTATTTTCTGAGCACCAGTTGTTTCGATCGAATGGTGTTTGTAAAACGGCCGTTTCACCATCACGGAGAAATCGGGCTACAGAATTTTCGTGATTTCTTAATAAAGACAGGGAGTGCACATTCCTTGCTAATGCCAGTGAATACTCGTGAGAAGGAGGAGGAGGGGGAGGAGCTCATTCAAGCTGAGCCTCAGCTAGACAATCATTAGGTCTCTACTTTGGCGTCACCAAGTGTAGCCTCTAGCATCGAGTCTCGCCTTGAAGTGTATCCTTTGCTGTCTCGAAGAGAAGTCTTCCACTAAGACGAACTCGCTCTTAGCGTTCTGCACGCAGTCCTGCAGCCGATTAGCAGCCCATTTCTTTTCTGGTCCATCACATTCTTTTGCAACAATTTTCTTAACTGCTGCGTACCTCCTACAGTGGTTATGGTAGAAATGCGACACACAACCGCCAAGAATGTTTTTCCTAGAAGGTGTTTCCTCATTTGGCAAGTGGTGACTCATTCTTTTAAGTGTTGATGCTCCATATCCTGCGTCCTTTACATCTTCAAACGTCTGTTTCACTCCAGAATGACGATATGGGTTTCGGTCCACGACCGATCTAATACCTATTCGGGCATACAAGGGGCTGGGGGAAAGCCGTGTAGCGCCCTTCGCTGGCTAAAAACTGTGCAGGTGTTTGCAACTTTGTTGCCAGGCGGCTATTCTACGAGGTTATTTTTTAAAAAAATAAATGGAATTTTTTAACAGTTTTGTTTACTCGGCTACATCAATCTCATCACCTTCAAAATAGTCCGCATTGGGTATTATGAGTTTTTACCAGTTCTTTTTTCAAGCTCCGAAATACTTCTGGAACTCGAGCTTTGGGATAGATTTTAACTCTCTCCTGACAGTGTGTCCTTCATCTCACCTATGTTTGAAAACGACCATCATGGGATATGCGTGACAGATATTGAGACTGGTACATCACTACAATACAGTATTGTTTTTGGCCAAAAATTCACGAGCAAGCAACGAAGTCTGTGCAGGTGTACGCCTATTATTGTGGTGCAAAAGTCATGAACTGTTTTGCTGCAAATACGGCCTTCTTTTCTAATTGATTCACGCAAACGGTTTTGAACTTGTAACTAGCACTCCTTTTCGACCGTTCGAAATGTCGAAACCACAAAAACGGATGTAACCTTTTTGACAGCACTAGATACTGGATATCGCTAACACCGTACAGATGATTTTCATACGTGTTTACCGACACAGTGACGAAGATATAACACGAATCAGACTAATATAGCAAGAAAAACTAAAAAATTCCCGTTACTTTTTTAACGCTCTTCGGATATGGACTACAGGCTAAGTCTCGTTTGGCCAATAAATTACACATTCTGCTTTCCTTACTCAAAGCATTGTAAACATGAAATATGCATTTATAATATTCAGCTTAGTTTACAAAAAGCACTGTTTCATAAACTTCCCGTGCTTTATTTCCTATATTCCCTTTGCCACAGTTTTAGGGCCACTGATAGATAACTGTCGTTCCGGACAAAAATGAAACTGCAATAAAACTTGCTGTTCATTTACAACAATAAATAGTTCAGTAGATTTATCTCTCGTGGTCAGGCCGCGAAGGTTATCTCTGACGCGTAAAATCTTGAATGGGAATGTTGAATCAGTCACGGTGGACATTTTAATTTAGCGCTATTAGACTGGTAACGAAACGCACTCAATTTAGCAGTACTGACTATGAACTGTTTTAATGCAAAGTATATGTTAAGAGATTTGAAGATGACAATTAAGTGAATATATGCGATATTCAGTTCGCAAATAATTTAAATGTCTGAGTCTGCAACTGAGACACCTATACAGATTTTGGGGCGAGAATAGAACTAGTATGGTTACAAGACATCACATCTTAAATCTGCAAACAACATTGCTACATTTTGCTCCGTAACGGTATTGTTAAGAATTTCTTCGCATGCCGACAAGCGGCTTACAATATGACAGTATGTAGGGTGTCATCGACCCATGTATTTCAGTTATAATTTCCATAATTTGCTTGTCACATATTGGAATACGCTGAGGTGCGACTGAATTAGAAGTAGCTGTCGTGTAGGGAGGGGTCTCGTTTATGCCCTATCAGCGATTGGAATAGTTTGGCATTGTATGTGATTACTGCGTCTTTGATGTTTTACAAAAGCAACAAAAATGAGATATACTGGCATTTTCTCGAGGCCAGACCAATGAGGTCAACGAGAACTCCTGATGACGGACGTTGACTGTAGTTATTGTATCACAGACACAGTCCCTTTGACTGTTCAGAGATGTCACTAAACCCGCCCGAAGGTGTAAACAACCATGCATGAGCAGCGCCTATTAGACGGAGGGGGTCCGACAGCCGACCAGATCCCGTCATTCCACCAGGAAGGAGGTACACGGCTCGTGCTGTCTATAGTTCAACCATGCCTAGACGGTCAATACCGCGGTTCGATCGCGTCCGCATTGTTACTTTGTGCCTGGAAGGGCTCGCAACAAGGGAAGCGTCCAGGCGTCTCGCAGTGAACCAAAGCGATGTTGTTCGGACATGGAGGAGATAGAGAGAGACATGAACTGTCGATAACATGCCTCGCTGAGGCCGCCCAATGGATACTACTTCAGTGGATGACCGCTAACTACGGATTATGGCTCGGAGGAATCCTGACAGCAACGCCACCATGTTGAATAATGCTTTCTGTGCAGCCACAGCACGTCGTGTCACGACTCAAACTGTGCGCAATAGGCTGCATGATGCGCAACTTCACTCCCGAAGCCCATGGCGAGGTCCTTCTTTGCAACCACAAACCATGCAGCACGGTACAGATGGGCCCAGAAACATGCCGAATGGACAGTTCAAGATTGGCATCACGTTCTCTTCACCGATGAGTGTCGCATATGCCTTCAACCAGACAATCGTCGAAGACGTTTTAGAAGGCAATTCGGTCAGGCTGAACGCCTTAGACACACTGTCCAGCGAGTGCAGCAAGGTGGAGGTTCCCTGATGTTTTGGGGTGCCATTATGTGGGGTCGACGTACGCCGCTGGTGGTCATGGAAGGCGCCGTAACGGCTGTACGATACATGAATGCCATCCTCCGATTGATAGTGCAACCATAACGGCAGCATATTGGCGAGGCATTCGCCTTATGGACGACAATTCCCTCCCCCATCGTGCACATGTTGTGAATGACTTCCTTCAGGATAACGACATCAAAAAATGGTTCAAATGGCTCTGAGCACTATGGGACTTAACTGTTGAGGTCATCAGTCCCCTAGAACGTAGAACTACTTAAACCTAACTAACCTAAGGACATCATACACATCCATGCCCGAGGCAGGATTCGAACCTGCGACCGTAGCGGTCGCGCGGTTCCAGACTGTAGCGCCTAGAACCGCTCGGCCACCTTCGGACGGCATTACGACATCGCTCGACTAAAGTGGCCAGCATGTTCTCCAGACATGAACCCTATCGAACATGCCTGGGATGGATTGAAAAGGGCTGTTTATGGACGACGTGACCCACCAACCACTCTGAGGGATCTACGCTGAATCGCCGTTGAGGAGTGCGACAATCGGGACCAACAGTACCTTGATGGACTTCTGGATAGTATGCCACGACGAATACAGGCATGCGTCAGTGCAAGAGGACGTGCTACTGGGGATTAGAGGTACCGGTGTGTACTGCAATCTGGACCACCACTTCTGAAGGTCTCGCTGTACGGTGCTACAATATGCAATGTGTGGTTTTAATGAGCAATAAAAAGGGCGGAAATGATGTTTATGTTCATCTCTATTCCAATTTTCTGTACAGATTCCGGAACTCTCAGAACCGAGATTCTGAAAAACTTTTTTTGATGTATCGAATAAATAAATCACCATCAACAGTGTGCGTATCCACGTCCAAGACTTGTGCGAGTGTTAAGGTACGCGGTTATGCATCGCTACAGGCGTCTATGTCTCTGAGGTGAGGAGCTGCGGTACGTTTTGGTCCCGGGTTCGATTCCCGGCGGGGTCAGGGATTTTCGCTGCCTCGAGATGGCTGGGTGTTGTGTGCTGTCCTTAGGTTAGTTAGGTTTAAGTAGTTCTAAGTTCTAGGGGACTGATGACCATAGCTGTTAAGTCCCATAGTGCTCAGAGCCATTTCAACCATTTTTTTTTTACGTTTTGGTACCCACGGGAGGGTCGAGCGCTTGTTAAACTTAGGCAGCAAAAGATGCCCATAGTCAGCAGAGTAGAGTTATTGCTAGTGTTAGCATAATATTAAGTAAGATATAGTGGGATCCTCAATATGTGCGCCACTCTACCTCACCTGATAATGATTTACTGAATAGCTGATAGATCATTTGTTGTTCTATAGCACTCCGATGGAAACAAGTGTGTCCTGCAAGACAATTCACGTAACTCTCGTACCTTGTAAGGTTGATTCGGTGAACTGTCTTCTGGGGGAAAAATGACACTTGCCGGATCCCGAAGTGAGCTGATCTCGGACCTGTCGACCACCACATGTGAGGCGTTCTCGAAAAGACTGTGTGGCACGTACTTGAACCGGCAACGGCTTCCCCATGGGGTGCCGCTGTGGTAAGACACTGGACTATCAGTTGGGAGGATAATCGTTCAAAACCTCATACAGCCAGACAGATTTAGTTTTCCGGGAGTTCTTTAAATGGACTGAGCCAACGACCGCAATGGTTCCTTTGAAAATGACAATGTCTGCTCTTCC
Organism: Schistocerca piceifrons; assembly: GCF_021461385.2. NCBI lineage: Eukaryota > Metazoa > Arthropoda > Insecta > Orthoptera > Acrididae > Schistocerca > Schistocerca piceifrons. The sequence goes on along the minus strand of NC_060138.1, from coordinate 590,497,913 downwards.
TTGTAGGAGCTTGTGCCGCGGGTCCAACGTCCTCGTCAAGGACGGGACGTTAAATCCTAATCTTCCTTGCTGCCATGGTGGAGATCTTTATTGGCCGATAGTAGGGTCGTTCTCTACTCGGCGGCAGCCGGAGGAATGTGGTGGAATGTATTCGCTTTTTGCTTCTACCATCGCATTTTCGACATCAGGGGGAAATGGGAAAATGGGTGAATAGTTTCTGTCTGTCAGATTTTCTTTCTTCTTCTCTTCCCTGCTATCCACAGCTACATAAATACATCTGAAGCCACTGTACAGTGTATACCAATATCATCAGTTTTCTTCCCTAACCCTTCGCGTAGTGAGCAAGGGGAAAGTGACCGTCTATACGTGCACCTAATCTCTTTTTATGTTATTCTCATGTTTCCTTCCTGTTACTCTTTCGTAAGGGATATCGACCTGTTTTGATCCAAGCAGCGCGTCTCTGAATTAGTTCGATGTCTACTGTCATATCTACCTTGTGTGTGTGTGTGTGTGTGTGTGTGTGTGTGTGTGTGTGTGAGTGTGCGTGTTTCAGAATCTAGTTTCCAGACGACTAAATGCTGCAAAGAGTCATGTTCATCGTCCGAGAGATAGGACCGCACTTACAGCATTGCAGACGTTTTGGTTCACTAAACATACTGCAACGAAAACTACCTATCACAATAGAAAATATACTTGCCCGACGTCTTCTACTGTGACAGATGGTTTTTCACTGCACTATATTTAGTGAATCGAGATGTGTGCAATTCTGTAAGTGTAGTCCTATCGCTGCACCACAGCATCTGCCGTCATGATTGTTGTGTTTTGTTTTCTATCTACATAAATGATATTTTGGATAGGGTGGATAGCAATGTGCGGCTGTTTGCTGCTGATGCTGTGGTGTACGGGAAGGTGTCGTCGTTGAGTGACTGTAGGAGGATACAAGATGACTTGGACAGGATTTGTGATTGGTGTAAAGAATGGCAGCTAACTCTAAATATATGTTTGTTGTTGTTGTGGTCTTCAGTCCTTAGACTGGTTTGATGCAGATCTCCATGCTACTCTATCCTGTGCAAGTTTCTTCATCTCCCAGTACCTACTGTAAACTACATCCTTCTGAATCTGCCTAGTGTATTCATCTCTTGGTCTCCCTCTAAGAGTTTTACCCTCCACGCTGCCCTCCAATGCTAAATTGGTGATCCCTTGATGCCTCAGAACATGTCCTACCAACCGGTCCCTTCTTCTCGTCAAATTGTGCCACAAACTTCCGCTTCTCCCCAATTCTATTCAATACCTCCTCATTAGTTATGTGATGTGCCCATCTAATCTTCAGCATTCTTCTGTAGCACCACATTTCGAAAGCTTCTATTCTCTTCCTGTCCAAACTATTTATCGTCCATGTTTCACTTCCATACATGGCTACACTCCATACGAATACTTTCAGAAACGACTTCCTGACACTTAAATCTATACTCGATGTTAGCAAATTTCTCTTCTTCAGAAACGCTTTCCTTGCCATTGCCAGTCTACATTTTATATCTTCGACCATCATAAGTTATTTTGCTCCCCAAATACCAAAACTTCTTTACTACTTTAAGTCTCTGATTTCCTAATCTAATTCCCTCAGCATCACCCGACTTAATTAGACTACATCCATTATCCTCGTTTTGCTTTTGTTGATGTTCATCTTATATCCTCCTTTCAAGACACTATCCATTCCGTTCAACTGCTCTTCCTAGTCCTTTGCTGTCTCTGACAGAATTACAATGTCATCGGCGAACCTCAAAGTTTTTATTTCTTCTCCATGGATTTTAATACCTACTTTGAATTTTTCTTTTGTTTCCTTTACTGCTTGCTCAATATACAGATTGAATAACATTGGGGAGAGGCTACAACCCTGTCTCAGTCCCTTCCCAACCACTGCTTCCCTTTCATGCCCCTCGACTCTTATAACTGCCATCTGGTTTCTGTACAAATTGTAAATAGCCTTTCGCTCCCTGTATTTTGCCCTTACCACCTTTAGAATTTGAAAGAGAGTATTCCAGTCAACATTGTCAAAAGCTTTCTCTAAGTCTACAAATGCTAGAAACGTAGGTTTGCCTTTCCTTAATCTTTCTTCTAAGATAAGTCGTAAGGTCTGTATTGCCTCACGTGTTCCAATATTTCTACGGAATCCAAACTGATCTTCCCCGAGGTCGGCTTCTACCAGTTTTTCCATTCGTCTATAAAGAATTCGCGTTAGTATTTTGCAGCTGTGACTTATTAAACTGATAGTTCGGTAATTTTCACATCTGTCAACACCTGCTTTCTTTGGGATTGGAATTATTATATTCTTCTTGAAGTCTGAGGGTATTTCGCCTGTCTCATACATCTTGCTCACCAGATGGTAGAGTTTTGTCAGGACTGGCTCTCCCAAGGCCGTCAGTAGTTCTAATGGACTGTTGTCTACTCCCGGGGTCTTGTTTCGACTTAGGTCTTTCAGTGCTCTGTCAAACTCTTCACGCAGTATCGTATCTCCCATTTCATCTTCATCTACATTCTCTTCCATTTTCATAATATTGTCCTCACGAACATCGCCCTTATATAGACCCTCTATATACTCCTTCCACCTTTCTGCTTTCCCTTCTTTGGTTAGAACTGGGTTTCCATCTGAGCTCTTGATATTCATACAAGTAGTTCTCTTTTCTCCAAAGGTCTCTTTAATTTTCCTGTAGGCAGTATCTGTCTTACCCCTAGTGAGATAAACCTTTACATCCTTACATTTGTCCTGTAGCCATCCCTGCTTAGCCATTTTGCACTTCCTGTCGATCTCATTTTTGAGACGTTTGTATTCCTTTTTGCTTGCTTCATTTACTGCATTTTTATATTTTCTCCTTTCATCAATTAAATTCAATATTTCTTCTGTTACCCAAGGAGTTCTATTAGCCCTCGTCTTTTTACCTACTTGATCCTCTGCTGCCTTCACTACTTCATCCCTCAGAGCTACCCATTCTTCTTCTACTGTACTTCTTTCCCCCATTGCTGTCAATTGTTCCCTTATGCTCTCCCTGCAACTCTGTACAACCTCTGGTTTAGTCAGTTTATCCAAGTCCCATCTCCTTAAATTCCCACCTTTTTGCAGTTTCTTCAGTTATAATCTACAGTTCATAACCAATAGATGGTGGTCAGAATCCACATCTGCCCCTGGAAATGTTTTACAATTTAAAACGTCGTTCCTAAATCTCTGTCTTACCATTATATAATCTATCTGATACCTTTCAGTATCTCCAGGATTCTTCCATGTATACAACCTCCTTTTATGATTCTTGAACCAAGTGTTAGCTATGATTAAGTTATGCTCTGTGCAAAATTCTACCAGGCGGCTTCCTCTTTCATTTCTTTCCCACAATCCATATTCACCTACTATGTTTCCTTCTCTCCCTTTTCCTACACTCGAATTCCAATCACCCATGACTATTAAATTTTCGTCCCCCTTCACTACCTGAATAATTTCTTTTATCTCATCATACATTTCATCAATTTCTTCATCATCTGCAGAGCTAGTTGGCATATAAACTTGTACTACTGTAGTAGGCGTGGGCTTCGTGTCTATCTTGGCCACAATAATGCGTTCCCTATGCTGGTTGTAGTAGCTTACCCGCACTCCTATTTTTTATTCGTTATTAAACCTACTCCTGCATTACCCCTATTTGATTTTGTATTTATAGCCCTGTATTCACCTGACCAAAACTCTTGTTCCTCCTGCCATCGAACTTCACTAATTCTCACTATATCTAACTTTAACTTATCCATTTGCCTTTTTAAATTTTCTAACCTACCTGTCCGATTAAGGGATCTGACATTCCACGCTCCGACCCGTAGAACGCTAGTTTTCTTTCTCCTGATAACGACGTCCTCCTGAGTAATCCCCGCCCGGAGATCCGAATGGGGGACTACTTTACCTCCGGAATATTTTACCCAAGAGGACGCCACCATCATTTAACCATACAGTAAGGCTGCATGCCCTCGGGAAAAATTACGGCTGTAGTTTCCCCTTGCTTTCAGCCGTTCGCAGTACCAGCACAGCAAGGCCGTTTTGGTTATTGTTACAGGGCCAGATCAGTCAATTATCCAGTCTGTTGCCCCTGAACTACTGAAAAGGCTGCTGCCCCTCTTCAGGAACCACACGTTTGTCTGGCCTCTCAACAGATACCCCTCCGTTGTGGTTGCACCTACGGTACGGCCATCTGTATCGCTGAGGCACGCAAGCCTCCCCACCAACGGCAAGGTCCATGTTTCATGGGGGGGGGGGGGGGGGGGGGAAGGGGCGGGCGGGGAGGTCTAAATATAGATAAATTTAGATAAATGTAAATTAATGCAGATGAATTGGAAAAAGAATCCTGTAATGTTTGAATACTCCATTAGTAGTATAGCGCTTGACACAATCACGTCGATTAAATATTTGGGCGTAACATTGCAAAGCGACATGAAGTGGGACAAGCATGTAATGGCAATTGTGAGGAAGGCGGGTAGTCGTCTTCGGTTCATTGGTAGAATTTTGGGAAGATGTGGTTCATCTGTAAAGGAGACTGCTTATAAAACACTAATACGACCTATTGTTGAGTACTGCTCGAGCGTTTCGGATCCCTATCAGGTCGGATTGAGGGAGGACATAGAAGCAATTCAGAGGCGGGCTGCTAGATGTGTTACTGGTAGGTTTGATCATCACGCGAGTGTTACGGAAATGCTTCAGGAACTCGTAGTCTCTGAAGGAAAGGAGGCGTTCTTTTCGTGAATCGCTACTGAGGAAATTTAGAGAACCAGCATTTGAGGCTGACTGCAGTAAAATTTTACTGCCGCCAACTCAAATTTCGCGGAAAGATCACAAAGATAAGATAAGAGAGATTAGGGCTCGTACAGAGGCATATAGGCAGTCATTTTTCCCTCGTTCTTTTAGGGAGTGGAACAGGGAGAGAAGATGCTAGTTGTAGTACGAGGTACCCTCCGCCACGCACCGTATGGTGGATTGTGGAGTATGTATGTAGATGTAGATGTATCGGAAGCTCATGCCCGGTTAGCTCCATCTGGACACAGTTGCTGTGCCAGTCCGCTATATGGAGCAGGAGAATGAGCCCTAAGCTTCCTTACTTTTAGTTTGGGACATTTTGGTCCGGGAATTAATTTAAAAATTGTTCCCATCTCCGCCAGTCCTCTCGCGAAGTTATTAGTGAGGTTTCACTTGGTTGTGAGGCAGATAACAGAACAGGAAATTGCTTGCCAAATATTCCTGCTTGGGACTCCCTCTGCCCCATTACCAGCTCGGACGTATTTGGTTGAAACGTCCCTGGGTCATAACTCAAACTAGCCGCTCTACCTTGAATCACTACTGTTGGGATGGTTCGCTATAGATTATCAAGCACTAAAAACTACAACTCTCTGTCGATATCTGATCAGCGACACCCAAATTCGCTGTTGGCCGACATCCCATATGTCCTGACGGCGAGTCTAGCAGTCACGACTGCACCTGCTTCGGCTGGCCAGGCACAGCCACGCCTTACCGTAAGATACAGGTACGTGAACATTCTCTCGGTTTAACGTCCAAAAACTCACGGTGTCCTTGTGCCGGCCTCTGTCACAGCTGCCTTAGCATCTGCAGCATCACTATTCGCGCCGCACCTCCATAATCCACAGCGCGCATGACCGAACTACCCAATAACTCGGCGGGTGTCGCCCGGCGCAGTCTGACGTCACGGCGTCTTGTTTGTTTGTTTGTCCCTCTGCCGAACAAGTTGTGGCGCAACGACGCGTTGCACATCAGCACAGCCTCTTTATATTTTCTAAGATTGTGGCTTATTTTTACTTCCCCACACCAGCGCACACAGTGTTGTTTTCTTGAGCTTGCCACCAACATAGTAACAAGCTAAATTATTACTCGAGTAAGAAGCAGAACGTGTCTAGTGTTTGCAAACACATGTAGATGACGGCATACTGCGCTGTTATAACAGGACACACAGTTAAAAAATTGAAGCACTGATTTTTTTCTGTTTAACGGTGATGGATACGAGATCCGGGTCTAGAACGACAAAGAGAAGCTTAGTTTCGCACTGGTAGACTTGGCATTGACTGGCAGCACCGAGAAGTGAAGAATTCAAGGCCAGGAGTGGAGGCCCTCCGCCCATTGAGCAGCCATTCGTAGTGCTGCGGGATTACGTCACGAGGAATCAACAATTAGGTCCCGCCTTGTTGGCGCAGGGGCGGGCGCGCAGAGGTGGCGAAACTTACGACCGTATACAGAAGCGCAGCTGCTTCTTTCATAATCTGATGCGAAAGGTATTCTGCGCCACAGCCATTGCGACCCACTTCCGCAGCCGAAGTCACTAACACAATGCAGCACCGTCTCGAAAGCGACTGGTGATACAAATATTCGACTATAGTAAACGGCTCAAAAAAAAAAAAAATGTTATGTACGATCCTGAATACCAATCGGCTTCCTTCGTTGAATACACCGAAGTTAAGAAACGTCGGACGTCGCCGTTACTTGGATGAGTAACAATCCGGATGCGCCACGTGCTATTGACAGCTTTCGCTTTGCGTATCCGGCAGATGGGAGTGAGGGCATGAGACACTATCGATAGCAATCCGTCCGTCGGATGGGAACGTTAAGCTTGGCGGCCCTGTTGCTGGTATTCGAGTGACGTAAGCCATGTGCCGATTCACACACACACACACACACACACACACACACACACACACTATTTTTTTTTCTTAATTTGTGGTATGGTACTATGGGACCAAACTGCTGAGGTCATCGGTCCCTAGACTTACACACTACTTAATCTAACTTACGCTAAGGACAACACACACACCCACGCCCGAGCGATAACTCTAACCTCCGACGGGAGGTGCCGCACGAACCATGACAGGGCGTCCCTGACAGCGCGGCTACCCCGCGCAGACACCCACCCACCCAACCGTCCATGCAACCACATACATACAGAGTACAGTCATCCATGCGTAAGATACAATGAACACAGAAGTGTGACACTACACGAAGGAAAGGTGACAATGTGCGCGAATGACAGGAAAAACCTTTCCAAAGTAGTGGCTGATCCTATCCTCGGGGTCTCCCAAGCAAACATGCCTCGTAGATACCCCAAGATGTATGCAATACAACTCTGTCCTCGAATTTTGATGGCAACTGGGACGGCTGTTTCGACCCAGACTGTACACAACCCTTTCCACAACACCAGTTTGAGCTCTGGGCGTCCATTATGAACAAAAGTACTAATTCATCAATTCTGTGACGTGTGAAGAAGGTGGGCAAGAGGACACCTGGAATGGAATCTGGATCTATGACATGTTAGCGATTTCTCCGCCATATAACCGTCCTAGAAGAATGCGGACGCACCTTTTACCAACGGATGTGTGCAATGCATGTGTAAACAGTCAAGAACAGAGGGTGGTGGTGTTGGTGGTGGTGGTGGTGGTGGTGGGGTGGGGTGGGGTGGGGTGGGGGGGGGGAAGGTTAGTATGACCTGGGCCAGTGTCATACAAGGTTGTGGAACGCTTCTCATGACTGTTAAACTTCATTTGAGGGCTGTCCACTACCGGGACAGCATCTCCAATCTATTATCCAGGCTCAGAATCGACACTTCGGCGACTCAGTTGTTTTTAATACACCAGCACGTTGCGCCTAACACGTAAAGACGTACCTCCAGGAGGCAGGAATCAACAGAATGGAAGGGGCAGCGGTATCTACTGGCAAGAATCCGATTGATCATGCTTGAGATCAGTTGCAACTTACTGTTCATCGTAGGAGGAACCCTCCCCGCACGCTACGTCTACATTTACGTACAGTCTCCGCAAGCCACCATACGGTGCGTGGCAGGGGGTAGCCTGTATCGACGAGTAAGACAGCCCTCAGCTGCAGCGTTTCGACCACGCTGTGGAAAGCGTCCCAAGCAGGCTGCAAGCATGTTTCAGTGCACGGGTGGAGCGAAGACGCTCTAGTGTGACCTTGCAACAGACTTTAATTTCACGAACGAACAATAAAGCAGATTTATTAAATGATTGCATTTAGTTTTGTTTTGTATTTATTACACAACTGGCCATTAAAATTGCTACACCACGAAGATGACGTGCTACCGACGCGAAATCTAACTGACAGGAAGAAGATGCTGTGAAATGCAAATGATTACCTTTCCAGAGCATTCACACAAGGTTGCCACCGGTGGCGACACCTACAACGTGCTGATATGAGAAAAGTTTCCAACCGATTTCTCATACACAAACAGCAGTTGACCGGCGTTGCCTGGTGAAACGTTGTTGTGATGCCTCGTGTAACGAGGAGAAATGCGTACCATCACGTTTCCCACTTTGATAAAGATCGGATTGTAGCCTATCGTGAATGCGGTATATCGTATAGCAACATTGCTGCTCGCGTTGGTCGTGATCCAATGACTGTTAGCACAATATGGTATCGGTGGGTTCAGGAGGGTAATACGGAACGCCGTGCTGGATCCCAACGGCCTCGTATCACTAGCAGTCGACAGGCATCTTATCCGCATAGCTGTAGCGGATCGTGTAGCCTCGTCTCGATCCCTGAGTCAACAGATGGGGACGTGTGCAAGACAACAACCATCTGCACGAACAGTTTGACGTTTGCAGCAGCATGAACTATCAGCTCGGAGACCATGGCTGCGGTTACCCTTGACGCTGCATCACAGACAGGAGCGCCTGCAATGGTGTACTCAACGACGAACCTACGTGCACGAATGGCAAAACGTCATTTTTCGGATGAATCCAGGTTCTGTTTACAGCATCATGATGGTCGCATCCGTGTTTGGTGACGTCGCGGTGAACGCACATTGGAAACGTGTATTCGTCATCGCCATTCTGGCGTATCACCCGGCGTGATGGTATGGGGTTCCATTGGTCACACGTCTCGGTCACCTCTTATTCGCATTGACGGCACTTTCAACAGTGGACGTTACATTTCAGATGTGTTACGACCCGTGGCTCTACCCTTCATTCGATCCCTGCAAAACCCTACATTTCAGCAGAATAATGCACGACCGCATGTTGCAGGTCCTGTACGGGCCTTTCTTGATACAGAAAATGTTCGACTGCTGTCCTGGCCAGCACATTCTCCAGATCTCTCGCCAACTGAAAACATCTGGTCAATAGTGGCCGAGCAACTGGCTCGTCACAATACGCCAGTCACTACTCTTGGTGAACTGTGGTATCGTGTTGAAGCTGCATGGGCAGCTGTACCTGTACACGCCATCCAAGCTCTGTTTGACTCAATGCCCAGGCGTATCAAGGCAGTTATTACGGCCAGAGGTGGTTGTTCTGGGTACTGCTTTCTCAGGATCTGTGCACCCAAATTGCGTGAAAATGTACTCACATGTCAGTTCTAGTATAATATATTTGTCCAATGAATAACCGTTTATCATCTGCATTTCTTCTTGGTGTAGCAATTATAATGGCCAGTAGTGTACATCTCGAAGTATTTTTTTTAATGTTTCATAAATGTTCTATTTTCATTCCCTGCACCCTTTATATCTAAGGCTATACATGTTTGCAGATATACAAGTGATGCAAAACAGCTCGAGTGACCCAGTTTCTTGTACTATTAGGATAACATCAGATGCTGTCCTGCATATCTAGGTGGACTAGCTACAGTGAAGTTTCGAAAGTTCGCGGTAGGTGCGGTTCCGAATTCGAGTCATCTCCGGCACACAGTTTTAATCTGTCACCAAGTTTTTTAACAGTTAGTAAACCACTCGAGAGTGAGAAAATCATTCTGTGCCTTATTGTTACATTAGTGTTGTGAATAGCCGCACAGTTTGTAGTTCACGGCCACGATAAGATTCGTATCTGTGTATCCATAGATCTTCTTTACAAGGATATTGGATATCTCCTGGTGTTACTATTACAGAACAACAAAAATAAAGTAGTGTACATATACAGTCATTTACAGACTTACAGGTCTAGTATGACAAGCACAGGACAGTTAGTCAGCCGTGGCCTTAAAGCAGGAACCATCCCAGCATTTGCCTGAAGTGATGTAGGGAAACCACGCGAATCATAAATCAGAATGGCCGAAGAAGACTGGACCCTTCACCCTCCTGAATACGAGGCCAGTCTATTTTAAACAGTGCTATCTAATTCAGCTAATCCCTAATGTACAATACTGTTGTACACAGAAGTTATTCACTAATGTTAAAGGCAAGTGCTACACTGTTCAGTCATTTCCAAATTGCAGTCACTGCACACAATACACACACACTATTTCTTAACATTACACACACTATCACCCTGCTCTCAGGACCATTTCGTGAACCGCACTGAGTCAGCATCCCTCTATAACGAGCGAGATGTTGAGCTCGAAAGACAATTAGGTGTTAATATTATACGCTGAATAGCTTTGAGAGTAATTCTTTCCATAAAAGGAAAAGAGAAAACAAGGAAAAAATATAGTGTGACAGAGTTATGTGTGATTTTAGATATTTTATTATCATTAGTATTATTTACATTACTATTTTACTAAATACCAACTCCGTGTTATCTTTAAGTGTATAGAATGTTTTGGTTAATTGCGTCTATAAACGAGTTTGTTGTAGCAATTTCCTTTGCTGTCTCTGCCAGAATTACAATGTCATCGGCAAGCCTCAAAGTTTTATTTGTTCTCCATGTATTTTAATTCCTGCTCCAAATTTTTGTTTTGTTTCCTTTACTGCTTGCTCAATATATAGATTGAATAACATCGAGGATAGGCTACGACCCTGTCTCACTCCCTTACAAACCCCCGCTTCCCTATCATGGTCCTCCATTCTTATAACTGCCATCTGTTTTCTGTACAATTTTGTACATAGCCTTTCGCTCGCTGTATTTGACCCCTGCCACCTTCAGAATTTGAAAGAGATGTCACGAAAGATAATAGTGCCTGATTCATGGTTTTATCACTTAACGATAAAAATTTTATATTTCACCTAACATGAAGCTGTGAATATTTTTATGGAACTGATTATGGTCAGTTGAACGAAGCTGGTGGTATAAATAAAGAATGTTACCAGAAGCTCAAGGCCGTAATATGACTTTTTCAAACTTTAAAAGATACTGGTTGTTACACACTCATGACGGAACTATAAGGGCGTAACACGCTGATGGCATTCTGTTTGCAAGTATCTTTGCGTGTTCACACCACGTCAGCTGAAAACCAATATTAATTCCTAGAAATTGTTCATTTGTTACTCCTTGTATAGAGGCGCCATCTTCTATTAATTTAATAGCGTCATTTTCCCTCATCAGACTGGAATTCATGGCGTTTCTTTTCTTTACGTTCAGTGTCACTTTGTTGCTTGTTGATCAATTGTAATCTTTCTTGAGGGCTTCATTTTATTTCCGTGAAAGAGTTCTCTTGTTTTCTCAGTGACTAGAATATTGCTGTCAGTCAGTGAAGACAATTTTTCCCCATAACTAACACTAGTGAGGAAGTCGTTGATGTATATGAGGAATTGTACAGGTCGTAAAATGCTACCCTGAGGAACTGCTATACTAATGTATTTTGGCTGTGATAAGTGTTTCACTAAAAGTTTAGACTCATTTGAGAAATATGCTACCTCTGCTCTTTGTGCCCTATGTGCTAGATATGATCGGAAGCAGTGATATTCTTATTGCTAAAACTTGTAGCTTATTTAGTAGAATGTTACGGTCAACAGTATCAAAAGCCTTAGAAAGATCTGCCTGTGACACACTCATCTTTGTCAAGAGCATCAAATACCACTTGTATGAATCTACTATGGCTGATTCTGTACTTCTACCACTTCGGAAACCAAACAGTGTCTCACTTAAATGGCTATATTTATTCATGTACCTCATTACTCTGTCTTTCATAACTGCTTCTATTAGTTTTGAGAACGATGACAGCGTGGAGATTTGATGACAACTTTCTGTGTCTATCTCTTAACACAGTGAAATCCTGAAGGTCAATGGACGACGGAAGTGGTGAGGCGACGACAGAATTCTGGCCACTTCCTCTGTTCTCGCTGCTATACACAGCCGTTTACTTCCCTGTTTTAGGCTGTCAGTTCGTGTCCAAAGATGAAACTTGCGCCATACAGGGCTTCCGTACAACTCAGCCATTCACTGCAACACGTCGCCACAGAATGAATCTGAGAAACAAACATTACGTTGCGTGTGCCATAAGGTAGTGGAACAGAGCCACAGATGTTCATGGTAATCATAAACGGTTAATAACATACTGTCAGCTGCAGTTAAGATGTTGTTATCTGCAGATAACTACGATTTGTGACAGAATGTACGAAGACCACCTGCTCGTGTACCGTAAGGAAAGGCGCGCTAGTTTCCGAAACAGAACGGTAGACCAGTCCAGGATCGAATCCTCGCAGCGGATTAACGGCGATGGCTGGTGCGCTGGTCAGCCGGAGTGTTGTCCTTACGCGGTTTTCCGCACTCACTTAGCTAAATGTCGACTTGGTCCCACTTTCTGCGTCAGCAAATACGAATCACGCAGAGTTAAAATACGATCTCACATAAAACAAAGTTTACCTAATTCACTGATAGGTGGTGCACACTAATTGCATCCCTAAGTAACTGACGAGGGAGCGAGAGGAAGGGCATCCGGCTGCAGAGTTAAATAAAATAAATTTGTCGAAACTTGGGTACAGCGTGATCCTTAACCAGGCGGGGTAAGCGCTAACAAAAAAAAAGAACGAAGAATGTAACAAGTTGCCCATCAAGTTAAGAGTCTGATAATGGTAAATTATCAGAGTCAGACATAGCACGGGATTATATTACGAACCGATACGAAGCGCAACAAACGTGTGAAAGCAGTAGCAGGGAGGAAAACTGAGAACAGATTTGTTTGAAGGGTCCTGAGGCAGTGCGTCTGCTAAGAAAACAACACGCAAGACGCCGGTGCAACATCTTCTAGTGCGTTGCTTTATCACTTGAGGCTCATATCAAGTACGCCTTACAGCAGAGATCGAATGAGTTCAGGAAACCGATCTTAATAGATCTGTATAGCCCATATTACATTGTAAGAGGAACTATCACAAAACTCACTGCGAATGTCTGGAAGATGGTTCAGATTACTTGTATGAAACCATGTTGGGTAAGTTTAGAGAACTGAAATGCACATGAGCTGTCTCTGTCGGTTACGTCGCGCAGGCATTGCAAGAGAAACGTAAGAGAGAACAGGGCGTGTACGAAGGCGCACAGGCAGCCAACATTCTCTCGCTCCACGTTTGAATGGAGTCGGCCAGGCTTTGATTTACAGTGGTACTGCCTACCCTCCTCCAAGCATTGCTTTAGTAGAGTCCATATGTGCATTGTTGTCTCACAAAGACTGTAGGATGTCACAATTATTTCTTTGCGTTAAAAAAATCAGTTAATTTTCAGACAAAATACGATTAACTGGCGTTTGGCGGTAATCTTTCTTGTTTCACTGGCAAATTAGAGAAAACTGATCTTACAGAATAAGGGACACCATTAGAATGCTATTTAACGGCACCTGGTACTGGTCAGATAGATTCTTTTATTTGCTATTTACAGGGCTCATATGGTAGATCCTTCTTAAAAACAGAATTATTAATCAAATTCCTGAGGCAGTGTATTTGGTGGCTGTATTCTAATCTCTGTGTTCCTCTACAGTTTCTTACCCTCTGCAGCTCCCTCTAATAATATGGAAGTTGTAACATTACAAATATCCTATCATCCTGTCGCTTCTTCTTCTCAGTGTTTTCCTTGTATATTCCTTTCCTCGCTGATTCTGCGGAGAACCTCATCATTCCTTACCTTATCAGTCCATCTGATTTTAAACATTCTTCTGTAGCACCACAACTTCAATCATTATAGTCTCTTCTGTTTCGGTTTTTCCACAGCCCATGTTTCACTACCATACAATGCTCTGCTCCAAACGTACATTCTCAGAAATTTCTTCCTCAAATTAAGACCTATGTTTGGTACTAGTAGACTTCTCTTGACCAAGAATCTAGTTTCTTCCTGTGCTACTCTGCTTTTTATGTCCTCTTTCCTCCGTCTGTCAGGGGTTATTTCGCTGCCTAGGTAACAGAATTCCTTAAATTCGTATACTTCGTGATCACCAATCCTGATGTTAAGTTTCTCGCTGTTCTCATTTCTGGTACTTCTCCTTACTTTCGTCTTTCTTTGATTTACTCTCAATCCGTATTCTGCACTCATTAGACTGTTTATTCCATTCAACAGATCCTGTAACTCTTCTTCACTTCCACTGAGAATAGTAATGTTATCAGCTAATCTTATCATTGATACCCTTTCAGCTCGAATTTTAATCCGACTCTTAAACCTTCCTTCTATTGGCGTCATCCCTTCTTCGATATATAGAAGGGGCGAAAGACTGCACCGCTGTCTTGAACCCTTTTTAATCCGAGCACTTCATTCTTGGTCTTCCAGTCTTATTATTCCAGCTTAGTTCTTGCACATATTGTATATTACCCGTCCTTCCCTATAGATTAACCCTATTTTTTTCAGAATTTCGAACATCTTGCACCACTTTACGTTGTCGAACGCTTTTTCCAGGTCGAAAAATCCTACGAACATGCCTTGATTTTTCTTCTGTCTTACTTTCCACATAGTCACTAAGAAAATACGGCGATCGTGCATTTCAGGAATCATTTATTGAAACTTCCAATTCGCAAGCAAGACAGAGCTGTGCTAGACTCACTTCTTAGTATTACATATTGCATGTACTGGAATTATTTTTTATGGTCTATAATCTCTCATTAGTTATTGCACTGTGCTTGCAAATCTGCGTGGAATTTTGACGATATGTGTAAGTTTGTGTTAACTTGGACATAAGAAGATAGTTTATTATTTTTGTCTTCGTTGTCATCGTCAGCGACTTCAGTCAGAGCGCGCATATTATCTTTTTTTACCTCTATTATCAGTTTTTTATCTGCTGTGTCCGAGCGGTTCTAGGCGCTTCAGTCCGGAGCCGCGCTGCTGCTGCGGTCGCAGGTTCGAATCCTACCTCGTGCATGGATGTGTGTGATGTCCTTATGTTAGTTAGAATGAAATTAGAATTATATTAATACCTTCAGCTGCTAACGGGCGTTGATACAAATCAACGGGGACAGGTGAAAATGTGTGACCCGATCGGGACTCGAACCCGGCATCTCGTGCTTACATGGCAGACGCTCTATCCATCTGAGCCACCGAGGGCACAAAGGATAGCGCGACTGCAAGGACTATCTCACGTACGCCTCCAGCGAGACCCACATTCTTACCTTATATGTCCACACACTACATTCGTAGTATCCCACCCCAACACACTCATTACTCGTGGAAGACATTCTTACCAAGTCCCGTAAGAGTTCGGGGAATATGTGTGCATCCGCACAGAAGAAGAAGATCATGGCCGGTGTTGCCAGAACTGTATATACATATATGGATATGGTGTCTGTTGTTTCGGACATGCCCGAAACAACAGTCACTATGTCCATATACGTATATTAGGTTAATTAGGTTTAAGTAGTTCTAAGTGTAGGAACTGATTACCACAGATGTTAAGTCCCATAGTGCTCAGAGCCATTTGAACCATTTGATCTCCGTGGACGTATGCTATTTCTGTCGCTACAGCGTAGCATTATCCTTAAGGGAGGATGTGAATGGCACAGTCTGAATTCACTGTGTGTTAGTGTGCTGTGTTGTATTACCGACGCAGGGGTGGGTAACCGACACGGCTTTTGCCTGCACCGCCTTAAAATCAAACTTGTGCTGGCTACTTTAGCAGACCAACCATTGTTATGAGGCGCAAATATTTGATCCACTTTTGGATGACATCATTGTTTCGCACGCCGACTCTTTACCGCATTAATCGAGGCGAACAATGAAAGACACAAAATTTCGTTTATCTAAAGAACGGCGTTACAAAATCAACACAAGCTGCTGTAATGTTCGTTTATTAATAACTGCTTTCGCTCAAAAGAGCATCTTGAGGTCACGAATACTATTATATTAAGCTACTAAGATTCCTTGACATACAATTAATAATAATTATGTCCTTAATATCAAGGGACCTTCCTTTAAACTAATGTACAGCGGTAGGACAAAAATTTGGAAACAATGCGCGAAAAGCATGCTTGAACGTTAGTGCAGATGTTAGTCAAGCCTCCAGGTTGCGCTGTTATTTGACCACGAACGACACCTACGCACTGAGCTTCCGTGACCCAGGTACCCGAAGTGTCTGAAGAGGCATCATATGGAAGACTTATATGGCATACAGTGAAAGCGGGGAAACCTCATCCGCTAACTCAGAACGCTGACAATAGAGTATGTTGAGTGATCGTGACGGATGGTTATTGAAGCAGACTATGACGACAGCTGCAAAAGTCACTGCAGAACCGAATGTCGCACTCGCAAACCCTATCAGCACCAAAACAACGCGAAGGGAGCTACACAAGCAGAAATTTGCAGGGCCAGCTGGAATTTCAAAACCACCAATCAGTGATGCGGGATCAGTCCTGTTTCATACTGTTTCCAACTTATGGCCGAGTATACGTCCCAAGAGTGGAACACGGCGGGGTTTCGGTGATGATATGGGCAGCCACATAGTGGTATTCCACGAGTCCCACAATTACTCTGCAAGGTCACATTACTGCTAAGGATTATGGTCAATTTTGGCTGATCAGATCCACCCCACGGTACAATGTCAGTCGGCCAACGGTGATACTGTGTTCCGAGACGACAGGATCCCTGTTCACGCAGCTCGAATCATCCAGGACTGGTTTTGTGAGCACGCAGATGAATTGTCGCGTCACTTCTGGCCACCACAGTCGCCAGATCCCAATGTCATTGAGACGTTATGGTCTGTTTTGGAAAGAAGGGTGAGTGGTCGCTATCTTCCTCTATCTTCGTTACCTCAGCTTGCTACTATATTGCAGGAATAATGGTATAACATACCCTTAAGAAGTGCACAGGACCAGTATTTATCTATTCCGAGACTCCTGGAAGCTGTTTTGACTACCCACGGTTTGCCTGCACCGTTTTTGGCAAGGTAATGTGTTGCGTTTGTGGCGTTTCCATATTTGTGTCCACCACTTGTAGTTACATTCGTGACCTAAAGAAGGCCGCTTGACTGAAAGTTGTCATCGATAAATAAATACTAATTGCAGCAGCTTTTCGTGACGCCTTTTTCAAGGACACTGAAGGTGTGCGGCACTCTTTCAGGAAATAATATCATATGGAAATAAGTTTTGAGTGATGTGGAGGAGCGAATGCGGCTCCCGATATTTGTGAAGTGAGATACATATGACATTGTCAGCTAGTGCTTACTTCCCAGGAATAACTGCTGGCATTTAGTTAAAACGACTCGGAAACCATGTGGTCGTAGTTGAAGAAAAACTACATGGAAGTCTGCACGAAGTACCTTCGTGACTTTATAATGTAGAGCACTACCGTAACGAAAGTATCGGCACCTCTGTTGTATATTTTCTCCATTTTGCACTTTCGGGCCTTTTCCGTTCTCCGTCCATAGACCATCAAAAGATCCCCATGGAGACAAAGAAGTTCTCCAAACTTGCCTTGCAGAGTTCAGACTCGTAGGTTTTTTCAGATTTGGAACCCTTCGACTACCCAAGCATAGGGAGGTAGTCATAGATAGTGACTACCAGAGATTCATTTCCAAGCCATCCATCTTCAACAACGAAGTTCCATTACCGCAAAGAACAAGCATACGAACCTTCGCATATACACAAGAGCTTCGCAGCTTTGTCTATTTCCAGTTCATCAGTTTATTCCAATTCACTGAATATCTCAATCGTCATGTTTGCGGGCATCAGACACACCGGGCCACAATGTGGGGGGAAAAGAAGCAACAGGGAAGTATCAACGCATCCCACACGGAGGTAGAATCACTGCGGTTGCCTGTGTTGCTTCATCTTCCTGAGTCCTGGTACGTTGAACTTTCATTTTTGACAGTGCGCAACACAATTAAAGGACCACTTTTCCGAAACGCCATAACTGTCTCCCATTGCGACGTAGACATTTGAAATGTGGCTCAAAGGGTCCTATAATCTTCCTCTGTAGAGGTAAAACGTGAAGCTCTCTGCAACGTCACCCCCAGGCTCGACAACTCTTCAAACAGCAAGGTGTCGACAAATCTCCAAAGATCATGTGAGCTTTACAGTGGGTTAGTGGTTAATTGGCACCAAATTTCATCACAATCCTGCCCAACGCCATCACATGGTAGGAAGATCGTCACACCCGTCTTACCCACATTTCACCCATTCTTTTGCCGCCTGTTCGATGGAGTTCAGAACTGCGACGTCCAGCGTTGAAATCACCCGGTTTTCTTAAGTGTGGCCGGGGAAAACATTCCAGACACACTGCCCGTCAGAATCGAAACGAAAAGGCCTCAGTGGGTGGCATGAAAGAGAGTCCACTAAACCACCGCTTTGCTTCGGCCGTTGATTCCCACAGTTTTCTCGCTGCAAAACGAAAGTTCGCAACAGGGTGAGCAACAGGACGACATTCTTGGCAACCTTTAATACTGCTGAAATCCCCGGACTTTTCAAATCTTCGCTAAGGACATCGCTGGCCAGCAACCACACCCCTTTGCAGTACGATGTGATAGCAGTTTTTCTCTGGCATACACAGTGGAAACACTAGGGACCGTTCAAAACTATTCAACGAAATTTGAACCTGATCAGAAACAGCAAAAGGTGCTTATACATTTTCAGCCCTCTTTTCGTGCGACCTCCTATAGCATGAACACCGAGGGTGAGAGGGGGTCTACACTGACATGTACACGAATAAAGCGGCAAAGAGTCCCTCTAAAACAAACCAGTTCGGCAACACTCCGGATGTCACTTGCCCTTGTTTTTTGAGAACTTTAAACATGAAAATGTACCCTGTACAGATATAATCTGTGAAAGAGTGCTAGACACTGTCAGGCAGCTAACCCCCTGACACGGCTGGCCGGTGTGGCCGAGCGGTTCTAGGCGCTTCAGTCTGGAACCGCGCGACCGCTACGGTCGCAGGTTCGAATCCTGCCTCGGGTTTGGGTGTGTATGATGTCCTTAGGTTGGTTAGGTTTAAGTAGTTCTAAGTTCTAGGCGATTGATGACCTCAGATGTTAAGTCCCATAGTGATCAGAGCCATTTTTGAACCCCCTGAAACGCCCACCAGCAGGGCATAGAGCAAAAGCATCGCCTCCCTCCAGGCGCATTCTCCAGGCGCTCAGGTCTCTGCCATGTCCGCACTGTGTTCTAGTGGCTAGTGTTACTGCCTGTGGCTCACCGGGTCCCGGATTCGATTCCCGGCCGTGTTGGGGATCTTCTCTGCGCAGGGACTGGGTATTTGTGTTGTCCTCATCATTTCATCATCATCATCATCATTCGTGACAGTGGCTAGATTGGACTGTGTAAAAAATTGGACTGAGTAAAAATTTGTAATCCGTACGGGCGCTGATGACCGCGCAATTGAGCGCCCCACAAACCCAACATCATCATCTCCGTCATGGGTCATCTCGGTACAGGTAGATTTTTAAAGCTCTTAGGAAAGGAGGTTGTGTTGCACTGAGGATGTTGCCAAACCGGGTGGTCTTACAGGGACCCTGTCCTGTATTATTCACGGATGTGTCAATCTCTTTCTCTCTCTCTCTCTCTCTCTCTCTCTCTCTCTCACACACACACACACACACACACACACACACACACACACACACACACACACACAGTGATGTGACGCCACATGAGGGCGCGAAACAGCGGTGCTGAAGAAGCATAACCACCCTTTGCTGCTTCGAATGTTGTTCAAATTTCGTCGCTTGGTTTTGAATGGTTCTTAGTGGTTCCTCCCTATACACCAAAGCAAAACTGGCGGGTCGTACTGCACTATAAAGAAGTGCCATCACGTTCAATTTGGTTGCTGGCCCACGATGTCCTTAGAGAAGGTCCGCGCGGAGTAGCCGTGCGGTCTGAGGCGCCTTGTCACGGTTCGCGCCCCCCCTCCCCCCCCCTCCCCCCGTCGGAGGTTCGACTCCTCCCTCGGGCATGGGTGTGTGTGTTGTCCTTAGCGTAAGTTAGTTCAGGTTAGGTTAAGTAGTGTGTAAGCTTGGGGACCGATGACCTCAGTAGTTTGGTCCCGTACGATCTCACTATAAATTTCCAGATTTTCCTTACAGAAGGGCTGAATCATTCAAGGGGTGTCAGCAGTGCCAGAAGTTGTCAAGAATGTTCTCTTATTGTTCATAGCGCAGCGAACTGTCGTTTTCGATCCCGAAATGTGTGGGAGTCAACGCCCGAAGGAAAGGGGTAATTTCATTGACGTTCTTTATGTCAACCCCTGAGGTCGCTTCGTGTCGATTCTGATTGGCGTTCTGTCTGAAATATTTTCCTCGAGCACGCACAGCAAAGCCGCGTCATATCAACGCTGGGCGTCGCGGAATTGACCTCCATCGACACACGTGTCAAAAGGCGGGATGAAATGTGGGTAAGAGGGGGTGTGACGGCCTCCCAATCGTGTGAAACGTCGCAGTGGCGTCGGGCAGAATCGTGGTGAAATTTGTGCCAATGCTACATCATTAACCCACCTTACACGTCACATGAACTTCTGACCTCTGGCCTTTATTTCTCATGAGTCCACACCTTGCCGTTTGAAACATCACGTTGGGCGAGAGCGACGTTGCAGGGCGCCACGCTTTTGCACCCTTACAGAGGAAGGTTGCAGGCACCTTTGAGCCAAATTTCAAACTTCTACGTAGCAGCGGGAGACAGTTACGGGGTTTCGAAAAAGTAATCCTTTAGCTGTTTTGCGCACTGTAGCTATGCGTATGTGTGTGTGTGTGTGTGTGTGTGTGTGTGTGTGTGTGTGTGTGTGTGTGTGTTTGTCCGCCGACCTCTGAATAGTGTTGACATAGCGTCGCACTCTTGATTTACCACTTCCAAAACTGAGGTCGCAGAAAGTACGCCGGTACTGTGGACTTCAAGTTCGTCAGTTTTAGAAGGGTTTTCACCACCAGCCTTTCGCTGTATTAATTTCCAAACCTCTTCGCAGTGCCTTGTGGAGTAAGGGCGGGTTATCCTGTTAATCATAATCCGTCTGTCGGACGGGTATATTAAGCTCTGCTTCCTCCTTGGTGCTATTCGTCAGGAATAAGCTGTGTGTGGGCCACGGGTTTCTCCTCTCATGTCGCGCGGAATTAGCCGAGCGGTCTAGGGCGCTGCAGTCATGGACTGTGCGACTGGTCCCAGCGGAGGTTCGAGTCCTCCCTCGGGCATGGGTGTGTGTGTTTGTCCTAAGGATAATTTAGGTTTTATTCCCGGCGGGGTCAGGGATTTTCTCTGCCTCGTGATGACTGGGTGTTGTGTGATGTCCTTGGGTTAGTTAGGTTTAAGTAGTTCGAAGTTCTAGGGGACTGATGACCATAGATGTTAAGTCCCATAGTGCTCAGAGCCAAATTAATTTAGGTTAAGTAGAGTGTAAGCTTAGGGGCTGATGACCTCAGCAGTTAAGTCCCATTAGATTTCACACACATTTGAATATTTTCTCTCCTCTCATATCGTTATCAGCAAAATGAGCACAACACAAAAACACCGACTGCGTTCACCACAGTCACTTGACTCAACATTCGCACTCTGCAAAGGAAAGCTGCTGTTCGGCGAAAAAGGAAATCTTTTCCATTTGGTCGGCTGAGTCTAGCCATCGCGATCTCCCAGTCAACAATACCGTACCATGTCTATATTTTACCCTCTTCACCATGCCTATCAAGAATTCTTATGAGCACCCATCCGTGCGATAATGTCATACTCGTGAGAAGTAACAGTGCCATACCACATGAATATCAACTGGTTCGATATCTTCCTCTGTAGCAGAGATCGCTAACGCATTTACTGTAGAGTCGTTCACTCCGTAAGTAATGGGATAGTAGCCCGGTAGTAAAAAGAATATTCTTCACCAATAATTTCGCTGGCAAGTAGATGGTTCCTCACCACCAAACAGTGCGCCAACGTCCAAGGTCGAGTCCCAGACTTTTCTGCACTATCTCGTGTACTGAGGGCATGCGACCGCTGTTGATGCTAACTCGTCACTCTAATGTGCATATTACGTTCAGGGTTCCCTTGGTGGTAGAATATACACCGCCATTATCATTTTCTCCCTTCTATCTGAACTTCAACGACACAGCATCTGCACTCAAGGCACCGCCGTGTAGCTTCATAAAGGATTAGACTAAACGGGGAATACAAATGACAAAACAAAACGGTTTCAATTGGTTGGTTGAACCTAAACCCTAGAGCACCAGAATATGAAAAAACCACGCGCCTGTAGTCCGTACAATGTTGCGATGATGTCTTTAACTTCCACGAAACTTGTCTGCTGCTTCCGAAACACGTTACGCGCGTCATCAAAATATGAAAAAAAAAAGCTTTCGTGAATAGTTTTACAAAGTAGATTGTTGCCGTAGTTCCAACATGAAACGCGCCTAAAATATGTTCTGTACATTTTCATTTAGTTAACTGCAAATTATTCATGAACGAAATACATCAGTCTCTTAGTAAGTCAAGCGGACTCACACATTTCGTATTGTTTTGTCCTTTACTCAAATGATAACTATCTTAGATAACTTTTGGTGCTATGTACTGCTTTGATTGTAGCCCAGTCTTGTTATTCTTTCACGCGATATTAATACTTCCTACGTAGCGTTGGATGTTGCGTAACGTGATACGGTATTGTAACTCATTTCTCCTTGTTAATTTTCTAAGATGTCACTTTTTCCACGCCGGACTTCTGTTTCGTATCCACTACTTTGTAAACATTGATACTTCCTTCGTTGGCAAAGTAAATGTCAGAAATAAAGGTACTAAGTTATCGTTCTGCTGTGAATTCCATACGGTTCACGACTATCATTTCTGTAAATAACATGCAAGTATTGGTTTTTTACTCATTCGATATATGAAGGACCTTGTTTACAATCTGAGCTTATTTTAGAGAAAAAAAGTTGTTGCAATAGTGGATAGTTTCAACTTGTTTAATAGGCCTCTTCTCGCTTACAACCTCAGTATCTTTCTTACGCATCACCTCGCCGCGAACAGAAAACATGGCCGTGCCCCTGTTCTTGTAAGTAGGTCATTATAACGTAGACACGCGACTGAAAGCCGTACTGCCCAGGAAACAACAGGCAGTATGAGTCATTCAGTTTATGTTGTGCTCATTGAGGGATCCGAGTTGTTGCACCGCTCGTATGCTTCCCGTGACCACGTTTGCCTTGTCGTCTCGCGTTGCGCCAGCTACAAGGACACAGGCTGCGTACATATGCGCAGCGGCCCTAAAACCAGATAACGTAAGCATGTCATTCTCTGCTAGCGCTCCGTACGACGTATAACGGACCACTAAACTGAGAGAAGACAGGCGATTAAAACGCGCCCGAGGGCGATATGTAACATCATCTACGTTCTTCACGCCTCTGAATCTACTATGGTTATGATATCTTGATGAGCCAATAATTCGATTGACAAGTACGTTATTTCCTTTTTGGATCGCACGGTACCCCAAAGTTAAAAGTTGTTACGCTTTTTCGTATAATTGTTCCAAAGATGGTACACTGTTTTCTCTGTTAGAGATGTAATAGCTGAATCACGCCAGAAATCACAGAAAAGAGGTCATATCTGACGTTGACACTCCAGAAGAGTTGATTCGATTCTTGGAGCTATTGCGCCACATTTGAAGTTAACCAGCTGCGGAAAACGTCCCAGTTGGTGCATAAGTTGAATTCTTGTCCTTTTCAATTGTCTAGTTTCTTTTTACTGAGAATCACTTATAACCTTCTTGCTTTTACTTCAGTATACATAGGTCTCATGTACCATATTATACGATTCACTAGTAAGTACATTTTACGAAGACACGGAGGAAAGAAACAGTTCACTATCCCCTGATTTCCACTGCTGTATCCATTCTAATTCCACCTATATTCGGAAGCAATTTTTCTAGAAGTTTTGTAAGATGTGAGGATGGTAGATAAGGTGAACGAAAAGCAGATCAAAATAATCAGTATTATTGAGTTAGCGGTGCCAATCGCCTATAATGCATACACTACGTGATCAAAAGTATCCGGAGCCCTCCATCGGTAATGCTGCAATTCAGTACGGTGTTGACCCACCCTTAGCCTTCATCACAGCTTCCACTCTCGTAGGCATCCGTTTAACCAGCTGCTGGAAGGTTTCTTGGGGAATGGCAGCTCGTTCTTCACGGTGCTACACTGAGGAGAGGTATCGACGTCGGTTGGTGAGGTCTGCCACAAAGTCGACGTTCCAAAACGTCCCAAAGGTGTTCTATAAGATTCAGGTAGGACTCTGTGCAGGCCAGTCCACTACAGGGATGTTGTTGACGTGTAACCACTCCGCCACAGGCCGTGCATTATGAACAAGTGCTCGATCGTGTTGAAAAATGTTCAAATGTGTGTGAAATCTTATGGGACTTAACTGCTAAGGTCATCAGTCCCTAAGCTTACAGACTACTTAACCTAAATTATCATAAGGACAAACACACACACCCATGCCCGAGGGAGGACTCGAACCTCCGCCGGGACCAGCCGCGCAGTCTGTGATCGTGTTGAAAGATGCAATCGCCATCCCCGAATTGCTCTTCAACAGCGGAAAGTAAGAAGGTTAAAATGTCAATGTAGGCCTGTGCTGTGACAGTGCCACGCAAAACAACAAGGTGTTCAAACCCTCTCAATGAAATAAACGACCACACCGTAACACGACCGCCTCCGAATTTTACTGTTGCCACTACAGACGCTGGCAGATGACGTTCACCGAGCATTCGCCATATCCCCACCCTGCCATCGGATCGCCACATTGTGTACCGTGATTCGTCACACCACACAACGTTTTTCCACTGTTCAATCGTCCAATGTTTAAGCCCCTTACACCAAGCGAGGCGTCGTTTGGCATTTACCAGCGTGATGTGTGGCTTCTGAGCAGCCACTCGACCATGAAATCCAAGTTTTCTCACCTCCCGCCTCACTGTCATAGTACTTGCAGTGGATCCTGATGCAATTTGGAATTCCTGTGTGATGGTCTGGATAGATGTCTACCTATTACACATTACGACCCTCTTCAACTGTCGGCGGTCTCTGTCAGTCAACAGACGATGTCGGCCTGTACGCTTTTGTGCTGTACGTGTCCTTTCACTACTCCACTTCATTATCACATCCGAAACAGTGGACCTAGGGATGTTTAGGAGTGTGGAAATTTCGTGTACAGACGTATGACACAAATGACACCCAATTACCTGACCACGTTCGAAGTCCGTGAGTTCCGCGGAGCGCCCCCATTCTTCTCTCTCATGATGTCTAATGAGGTCGCTGATATGGAGTACCTGGGAGTAGGTGGCAGCACAATGCACCTATTATGAAAAACGTAGGTTTTGTGGGTGTTCGGATACTTTTCATCACATAGTGTATGGACTACTACAGCTAGTCAACGTAGCAGGAGAACGATGTAACCGAACATAAAAAAAGAAAATATGTATGATCGTTTCCAGAAAATTGAATTTATATCAAAACTCTAACATAACCTTCACTGCCATATCCAAATAAAAAGCGGGCAAATTAAAATTTCTGGGCACAGAACATTTCGAATACAAAGCATCTGACAACGACTTAAAATACCTCAAGAAACATATTTGATAGTCATTCTTACAATTTAAAAAAAAAAACAAAAAAACGGGGTCACATGGCCAGTTTTGACTTGTACTTAAAAACGAAGTTTGTAAACGTGACATTTGGTCGACATGATTTTATGTTGACGTGTGGAGATTAAAAGCAAAGTTACTCGGTAAGCAAAGAGAGCTCCATCTTCGATGTGAGCTAAGTGTAATAATAAGGCTAGTAGACGAAAAAAAGTTGAATGAAGCCAAAATGAACGAAAGAGCACTACAGAGGTGATAAAAAACTCTGGTATTAGGACATATGATTTGAAACAAAGTTTACGGACTCTATTTGTTCATAACAGAAGGAGGAAGAAGAACTGGAAGGAAGAGGACACCTTGGCCATGATACATGAGGCAAGGGACGGGACTACACCATATTCTATCACTGATAAACGCCGCGGGAAACCGAAAAACTCGGAAAATGTAACTGTCGATATCCATTAAGTGTGTATGCAATAGAAGAAGGAGAAGATTTCTAATGATGTCACGAAAGAAATCAGAATCTGACTGAACAGACGAAGCAGTGGTTATAAGCACATAATAAATCCTCGGTACAGATCAAGATCTGTGCCATAGAAGCTGTATTGAATTCCCAGATGGTTACATGTTATTGGCAGTTAAGAAGTCCTTATACAAGAATAATGAAACAACAGAGACCGTTGTATTGCTGCTCTTACCTTTATGAAACTGTTTCCACGATTTTCAGAAGAAACCCAGTTGCATTGTGGAGAAATTATGGATTTGTACCCTTCTAGTCGCTGTGCGGTTTGTAGAGTATTCCATTTACGGATGGGACGCTGGAAGACAAGTGTCTTTAGTTATGCGCCGTGTAGTAAGTTTCTTTAATGATTTTTGGAATCAGACTACACAAATCTGCTCAGTTCTATTATAAATCTACCCTATTTCTTCTGTTAATCCAACTTGATAAGCGTCCCATAGCGACGAGCAGTTCTAAAAAAAAATTGGTCTAAGGAGGATGCTAAAGGGGGATTAACGATTTGGAACTACCTATTAACAAACTAGTAAAAGACCGAAAGGAGGTGCATCAAAAACTTTTGTCATTAACAAATAATATGTATTCTTCTTCTCACGGCGTTACAGCTGTGCGTGAGTCTTAGCCTCTTCAACAAGTTTCATCCTTTCTGCACTCTCCAGCGCGGTTCTCCCCCAACCGTTGCTGAGAGATTTTATATCTTCGTTTACACTGTCTGTCCACCGCTTTCGTGGCCCTCCTCACGGTCTTCTTATGGTTTCTCTCCATTCAAAAACCTTTTCAGCTGTTCTTCCAGTATCCATCCTAAGGACGTGTCCAAGCCAGGATATTCACCTATTGTTTATTATTCTTACAGTGTTAACTCTTTGTATCGGGCAGTCCAGCTTAATGTTCATTCTATATCTCCATAAACCACTATCATCTTGAAATGACCCCTAGATCTTGCCCAGAACCCTGCGTTCAGAAATCCTGAGCTGCTGCCTATCAGTATTCGATAGGGTCCATGTTTCACATCCGTAGATTGCATATGGCCTGATCATGACGTTATAAATTTGCAGTTTTAGCTGTCTATTTAATAACCTGGAGCAATTTCTTAAACGTGTAGACGTATCTACTAGCGCTTAGGAAGCGCAGTTTTATTTCAGTTGACATGGAAGCTGTCCCATTAATATTAGATCCCAGATAGACCAAGTTCTGCACATATTAAAATTAATAATCTATATTACAGAGCGGATTATAAAAGTAAATCTGCATTAGTAAAGAAAGAAATACGAAAAATTAAACGGAAAATTTGGGATTGATAGTGAGTCGAACAGAACATGAGAATCATAGAACACGAAATAAAGCCTACAGAATTATTAAGCACTTGAATAAACGAGAACAAGATACTTTACAAGTAAATATAGCATCTGAAAAGGTGTTATTAAAGTCCTTTAAATGTTTATTGACTGATAATGAAGAAGAGCCAAAGATAAACACCGATTTCCGTGGCTCTGTAGATCTGATAACAATGGAAGAACTGCAAAATATGACCCAATAAACGAAAAAACAGAAAGCTGCCGCACACTAATAATATAAACATGGAGCTGATTAAATATGCGTCTGATCAACTAAAGCAAAGGTTTTTAAACTTTATGAATGTTTGCTGACTGAGCGGACATGTCCCAGACGAATGGAATGAAGCTTTGGTATGTCCTATTTTCAAGAACGACGATAAATCAGAAATCGCAAATTACCGAGGAATAAGTCTACTAAAATCCTGCTACAAAATGTATTCCAAAATTATAAGCAAGAGATTAATACTAATAGTGGAAACAAGTTTGTTAGAAGCACGTGTTTTCAGAAAAGGTAGATTATGTTCTGATTGTCTTTTCACTTGGGCACAAGTAGTTGAGAAAGGAAGAGAATCTAGATTACCAACTTACTGTTTTTTATCGATAATAAAAGGTTGAAAATGTTAAGCGGAAAATGCTATGTGAACCACTAAAGGAAATGGGGGCTCCAGCGCATCTGATTATGGCAGTTCGGTCATTGTACAAAAATAAAAAAAATTTGGTCCGTACTGTAACGAGTGCGACACAATCTGCCGATATTCATCAAGCAGTTAGACAGAACTGCCCACTGGCCGCCACCATTTTCATTGGTTACCCTGACGATTATATTATTCACAAATAGTTGATTATATTAAATGACACATTAAGAAGTGACAATTTTAATTTCATAATAATGCAATTTGCTGATGATCAGCTTATAATAGCAGAATCCGAAGAACAGTTTCAAATTGCAGTACATAAGCTCAGTCGAAATGCCATCAAATGTAGAATGACAATATCGACAGATAAAACAAAGGTGATGGCATTTTAAGAATTGGGCCCCATAGCAGCAAAAACTGAACAAATAATTCACGTTACCACAGACAGGTCTGTCTACCACCAGAACTGAATATAAACGTTTCAAAAATTGAACTCTTGTAGCGGCCGTTCACCACCCAGAACCTATCACCTACACGATCAGATACCACACACTACCACGGGCAGGTCTGTAAAAGTCTCGAATCGCTCCCTTGAGCGCACTATTCGAAAAGAGTCTGTCTCCACTTGACTTCGCCACAGTCTACCTCTCATTGACTGAAGGCCGATCCCATCACAAATATATCTTTCTTATGTTATACACACATCATGTGCCTCGACTTGACCATTTGCTGCACTAAACTAATATACTGCAACAATATTTAACTACAGAAATGTTTTAGATTTTCTGACACACTCGGGCCTTTCACAAGAAATATAAATAAAGTTTGTTCACAAATAAATAAGCTACCACTCTTGTGCTACTGCTATCATGTTAAAAGACAGCAAAATGTCGTTAAATATTGTTTAAACAATTATCTATGAATGCTTGACAGAAGCGGCTTTTGGTGCTCTTTTCAACCTTAGCATGTGACTGACCACTTTTAAATTACCACAGTTTTTTAGTCTCAGTTGTAATCATATTTAAATAAAGTTACTGGCAAAATCGTAAAATATTTACTAAACGACTACACAAACATAACATGATATGAGGTATTCAGTTGCTGTCTTGTTGTGGAGGATACGATGTTCGGCCAAACATGTGTATAAAGAAAAAAATAGAGAAGATAATAAATTAACAAATAAATTCGATACAGATGAGTGGCTTTAAGGGATGATAGCTATAGTGCGATGATATGCTCCGAGATTTCATTTGGTGACATCATATGAAGTGTTTAAAAGTTATTCATTCTAAGGATCATTGTGACAATATTTAGTCACTGTTAATTAACTTCTGTAGTTTTCACGATACCGAAAATATTATTGTTTCAATGAATGCGCCTTATTTTTCTGATTTGATTTATTATGTAGCTGTGATTTATTACAGAATTTCTAAGAGTTGTAAGTTGTGATATTTCAGACGGTCTGACACTCCGCCATTTCTGGTGCATCGGCTGTTCTTCAGATAAGCGACCAACCGACGTCCAAATTTCCTGAACTAGGAATTTTCCCATTTTTGGCGACGCTGATCGTCTTCGTACATCGGCAGGACCGTACCGGGCACTTTGCTTGACTAGTCACACCCTCTTCCAACTGACTTGCACTCCAGAGTCTGCACGACCTAACTATTCTGACGTTATACAAAACCCCTCGGAACATAATTATCTGGTAGCACTCTGTTTTCTCTGTTTTCGCCAGAAATTGTAGTCTTAAGCGATGGATAGAGCCATGTCCAACACTACAATTTAAATTTTTGTACGCTGGTGATATTAGCACATGTGCCTGTTGGGGCGGTGTGCTCTACGCTAGGAGAGTTTTAGAAATTTTCGTCCATCCATTCGTATAAAAATTAGTGACTGAATTTCGATAGGATTTTATTGGTGTATTCATTTGAGCACAGGATAACATGTAGGCTTTGTTTAGTTTGCAACTCCTATTTCCCCACTAGATTCAGGGATTAGATGTTAAAACAACAGCTGATTCTCAAACTGGAGGGCTATCAAGTACGGGGTCCCACAGGGTTCGGTTTAGGTCCTTTACTGTTCTTGATACACATTAATGACTTACCATTCCACATTGTTGAAGATGCAAAGTTAGTTCTTTTTGCTGATGATACACGTATAGTAATAACATCCAAAAACCAGAACTAAGTGATGTAATTGTAAATGATGTTTTTCACAAAATTATTAAGTGGTTCTCAGCAAACGGACTCTCTTTAAATTTTGATAAAACACAGTATATACAGTTCCGTACAGTAAATGGCACAACTCCAGTAATAATTATACACTTTGAACAGAAGTCTGTAGCTAAGGTAGAATTTTCAAAATTTTCAGGTGTGTCCATTGATGAGAGGTTAAACTGGAAGCAACACATTGATGGTCTGCTGAAACGTCTGAGTTCAGCTACGTATGCTATTAGGGTTATTGCAAATTTTGGTGTTAAGAATCTCAGTAAATTAGCTTACTATGCCTACTTTCATTCACTGCTTTCGTATGGCATCATATTCTGGGGTAATTCATCGTTGAGTTGAAAAGTGTTCATTGCTCAAAAACGTGTAATCAGAATAATTGTTGGAGCCCACCCACGGTCATCCTGCAGACATCTATTTAAGGATCTAGGGATCCTCACAGTATATATATTCACTTATGAAATTTGTTGTTAATTATCCAACACAGTTCAAAAGTAATAGCAGTGTGCATAGCTATAACACCAGGAGAAAGGATGATCTTCACTATGCAGGGTTAAATCTGACTTTGGCACAGAAAGGGGTAAATTATGCTGCCACAAAAGTCTTTGGTCACCTACCAAACAGCATCAAAAGCCTGACAGATAGCCAACTAACATTTAAAAATAAATTAAAAGAATTTCTAGATGACAACTCCTTCTACTCATTGGCTGAATTTTTAGATATAAATTAAAGGGGGGGGGGGGGGGAACCAACTTAAACATTAGTGTCATGTAATATTTCGTGTAATGTAATATCTTGTACAGACATCTTTTATTAACCTGACACGTCCCACATCATTACGAAGTGTCGTATTCATGATCTATGGAACAAGTATTAATCTAGTCTAATCTGATGGCATGAACAGAAGTCGAACTGACCTCTATCACCTTCGGCGCAGTTGCGCTGCGATCAAGAGTACGATCTCGTCCAGCATGGTGATTACAGGCAACCTCACTGGGCTGCGTGCGCTGACCTTGGAGGCAGTGGTGCGTTTGTGACCGGCATCCGTCGCATTGGCAGTGCGTAGCGTACAAGACTCGTCCCCTGATGCACTCCGCGTAGGCAAGGCTTCCCACTATCTTTACATTTCATTACTCTTGACTTTCAAGATGGTCACGGCACCAGAAATCTAAACAACCGAACAATCGGAACTGTCACTTACATCAGTACTCTCAGACGTTACTAACAATGACGTCTTTGAAAGAGTGGTGAGGGGGCATCTTTCGAGACATTACACCTTCGTTCGATGCACTTGTTTAATATGCGACACGCATGGCTCCGTAAAGGAAGATGAGGGTTAAAATACTTTGAGTTAGATTTTCCTCGGTTTCCCAAATAACTTCAGCCCATTGTGTGGCTAGCCGTAACTAGCCTTGCCTTGTTCAGCAGAGCTACTGCGTCGTTTTCAGTTACCACAGTGTTGGAGTTCTTACTTTTGTTTTCCGCAGTCCGATTATCTGCTGCTAAGTTAAAACTACTTATGGGTAACACATCGTGTTTTAATGGCCCTTCTAGAACTACTGAAATACCCCATGTGACGGTGGCGACATCCGTAGCCTAAAACGACGATAACGGCATTTAAATAGGAATCTTTAGCAGGCTTGTTTACAGAGTGCAAAATATTAAAAAACCAGACATGGATGTTTAACGTTAGTAAGGACATAAAAAAAGCCTGTACCCTATTAATTCTGTTGTTTACTTATATGTGTAGGAGTTATATGAGGAAGTGAAAGAAGTTCGGAATCGGACTGAAGGAAACTATAAAAGAAGAACATGGAAGGATTTCAAATGAGTTACTAAAGAAGGATGAAAATATAAGTCGGCATACAAAAACGTAATAGAAGAGGTATTATGTACAATGAGCGAAAAAACAAAATTATTGACAACCTTTATCACAAAATGGTATAATGTGCATTCGTATTTAGCAGGCAAAAATAACAGGTATTATAATAATTATACGAATGCACATTATACCATTTTGCGATAAAGGTTGTCAATAATTTTATGTTCCATCTGTTGGCGCATGACAAACAACCGAAAATAATTTATTCGTAAACTAATGCAAAAGGTAATCTCTAAAATGAGTTCTCTACCCTGCAACTACCAATTTCCTGTCCAGACAAGAACACACATACATAGCTTACTATAAACAGGCCGGAAAATTCTGCCGTTACTACGCATTAAAAATCTTTCTCTGAAGTAATAAATAATTCAAGAAGTTAAGCAATGTAATAAGAATGCGGTACGCGCATACAACGTTGACATAGTTTGTTTCTATATAAATACATGTACCTTGGAAATCGATAGGTCATGAAGCCAGCTAGAACAGAAACGGGAATTTCAAACGGCCGTAATGAGTTTTACAACACTTTTCAGTAACCATCGAGTCAAGTCAGCAGAGGACAGCGATTCATATTTAGAGCTTCTAGCTTCGATGCAAACCTACGTTATTCTTCGTAAAGATTCGTGTTGCATTGCGCTGTAGATTCGTGTCGACACGTTTACACAGACCATAAGGTAGAATTTCTTATAGATCCCGGATCAGTTTTAGCTACGCCCTAGCATTCCGTCTTAGTTCCTTGGAAATATGTGCAAAAACTACGAAGGAGGTCTTTGACGTTACTTTAATTACATCGAGTATTTGACATCTGTTTTAAATACATTGAATAGCTATTATGAAAAATCAAAAGGTTTCACCACATTTCCTTTAGGCGACATATTATGTTAAAAATTTTTAAATACAGATTTCTCGTTAACAGGGGCTGTTCGTGATTTGCATTAAACTTGGGTCTGTTTTTTTGCTTTCACTATGACATTAATCATTTTGTATGGAAAGATTTACAGGGTGTAAATTTTAAGTTGACTAACCAGAATAACTCGAAAAATAATGTTCACACGAAAAAATGTGTAGAATCCAAAGTTGATTATTTTCGAGGGGGACATATGCTGGTACTAAAATTAGCCCGCCACCTCAGCCCCCCTGGGGGGGGGGGGGGGGGGGCAGAATCAGATTCTACATAAAAAACTACGTACATTTTGTCTTAAACATTTCTTTTGATTCTTGGTAGCTGGCACTGTAATTCGTGGAAAACGGTGATCAAGCATGGAATAGAAGGGAAAAGGTCCAAAATGTAGTAATCTCACAAAAGGTGCAACCAACTATGCTTATTTTGCATTATTTCATGTCCCCAAGTGCATGCGTTGACCTGTCTGTATGAAAATAGTTATATTTTTGGACAGGAGTTGTACCTTCAAGTCGGTTCCTTATTAATTACTAATAAAATACTAATGGTTGAACCCTTTGGTATTCTAAGCGTTTGGTCTGACGCAAGTAAGCCAATACGAAAATACATAAATTTTTGTTTTGCGTGTGCTGCTCCATCGGCGTAGTTTCTCCTCTCTCGTTGTGTTACAGTTTTTTGTATTGCCTTTCTTCTCTGTCCTCACGGATATTCATGAAACAAAGCAATAATTTACAATTTGGTTATAACATTGCATTAATATTAACAGAATCCCATTAACATGTAATGTCACTGTGCAACAGTTTATAAAGTCATGTACGCGAAAGCCAGTTTATAATGTGCGTACGTATTTAGCAAGCAAAATAAAAATATTATAATTGCCTGTCCTACCTGGTGCACGCGGCAAACAAGAAAAATAATTTATTCTTAAACCGTTGTAAGAGGTAAACTCTTAAACGAATTATAAGGGTGGAGGTTTTGAGCACATGTCTCTAGCAGTTGCCCCTCCAGATAAGAACACAAATACATAGCACACTATAAATTGTCCGACAAGTCTTGCCGTTTCTCACCGCTTAAAATTTCTCTCTGGGGTGATAAATAATTCAAGGAGTGAAGCAACGTAATAAGAACGCAGTTCCCGCATATACCGTTAATACATTCACAGTTCATTTCTATATAAATACTTGTACCTTGGAAGTCGATACGTCGCGTAGCCAGTTAGAACAGAAGTGGGAATTTAAAATGGCTGCAACGAGTTTTATGACTTTTTCAGCAACCAGCGAGTCTTGTCAGAAAACGCCAATGCTTCATATTTAGGGCCTCTAGCTCCGGTGCGAGGCTACGTTATCTCCGGCCAAGATTCGAATTAATGACATTTCGCAACTACGTATTATAAATGGGAGTCATCCTAAGGCATATAAAGTATGTATTACTCAGAAGAGAGGCAGCAGGGGTGACAAACAGTGGTACAAGTGACGCTACAGGTTGAAGTTTCTGAGTATGAAAAGATGAACACGAAGATAGAAATATATGGAAGCAGCAACCAAATTAAACGAAGGACTAACGATATGCCAAAAACTTTTTAAATCGTGACCCATGCGGCGATGACCCCAAATAGCAGGCGCGTTTTACCTGAGGTAGTTAGCATGAATCCAGCTGATTAGACGAAAGGAGACTTGTGGTATCAATCCTAGGCCCTAATGCGAGAAAGAAATTTTTGAGGCTGTACGTGTGGCACCGTATGGAAGCGAATCACGGGCTGTGACAAAACCGGTAAAGGAGAGCACAGAATACTCCGTGACGTGTATCGAAAATTAAGTGTGTTCGTAAGTATTGCTGAGGAAAGAAATTCATGGAAAACACGTAACAGATAAAGGTACAGGATGAACGGACCGTTAGGACATCAGAAAATAACTTCCAAGGAACTGTAAAGGGCATTAGAAAACAAAAACTGAAGGAAAAATAGAGATTAAAAAATAAACAAAAAAAGGTTAAGGACATTCGATGTAGATGCTACTCGGAAACCAAGAGAGTGGTACAGGAAAGGAAACTGACGAATCACACCAAACCATTCGGAAGACTAATTTTCCCCCTCCCTCCAAATAAAACTGTCTACTATTGCTTTATGTTTTACATGTTTTTTCGTTAGGATCTTACACATTTATTCCATAGTATATCAAACTAAAGAATATATTTTTAGTGCCATGAAATCTTGTTCATTGTACTTCATTAGCTGTTGTCTATGTTAAAGTTGACACATGCCATATGTTTTGAACTAGATAGGTGCGTAATGATCTGCAAAATATCATTCAGTTATAAGAAATATTGTGTATATCGTGCAGGAAGAAGACTTAGAAGTTTTCTGTGTGACTTTCCTCTATGGGGATGCTGGGCGAATCCAGCTGTGTTTGTACAAAGAATGCGTACATTATTATATCATGTTCCTCATTATCATGATACGTTACCACAAAAGCTGGTGCGTTTAAAAGAACAGGTGAGTAATGCGTTAACAGAAGCTTCACAATAACTTTATATGTCTATCATTTCCGTTCAGTCTCACTTTTCACATTTTTCATTCCCCATAACTATACTAGTAGTCACAGTGCACAAATAGATAATTGTTTTGAAGGAAAATCGCATTTATTTTGGCTTGGGTATTCACCTCGAATCGTTTCCACCACCTATTACAATCGTAAAGTAATATGCATCATACTAATGAACCTCTCACGTTTTTTAATAATTCTATTGTCACTTGGAGACTGAGACAAAGTCGTGGCGTTTTAGTTGCCAACCTCTGAAGATAAAGAGGGTGCACCATGACTACTTCTCTGTGTTCATTGCCGGCCGTTGTGGCCGGGCGGTTCTAGGCGCTTCAGTCCGGAACCGCGCTGCTGCTACGGTCGCAAGTTCGAATCCTGCCTCGGGCGTGGATGTGTCTGATGTCCTTAGGTTAGTTAGGTTTAAGTAGTTCTAAGTCTAGGGGACTGATGACCTCAGATGTTAAGTCCCATAGTGCTTAGAGCCATTTGAACCATTTTTTGTGTTCATTCTTGGTTTCTTACATACCTTGCTACTTAAAACGATTAATGTGCTCACGACGTTGGAACTGTACAGTAATTATTTCTTCAGTATTAATGAAGAATGACTGATTTCTAAAAAAGTTATTTCTTCTGTTGTTGTTTAAAAAGTCATATCCAAAAAATGATCGGCCGAGCAGTAATTATTTATTGTTTAAGTAACGTAACAGAATTTTTCTCTTAATGACAGTTAATACTGACGCTCTTACAGTTCTGTTCTCGGACTTTTTATTTTTATTGTTGCTCTCAGCGCTTTGCCCCATCCTGCTGTTAGCTGCAATGTCTAGGATACGACTTGACTTAGCAGAGAGCAGCACATTTAAATGTAGCATCTGATGACGTAGAAACCTCTTTACTTTGAATATAAATGGTTTACCTCTAAAACATACTCCTTAATCATGATACAAAAAAGAGAAATCGGTGTATTTTGCGAGATATTTATAGTATAAATTAAATAAACGCTTTAGGAATTCTTTTCGACCTCAAACAAAAATTTTATAAGCGTAAGTACTTCAAGCATGTGTCAAAATATATAAAAACTGTTATGTCGCCTGTACTAACAGCGATGTCTTTAGCAGTGATTTTTTTTAGAATATATCGAATATTATGGTCTTACCAAGGGTTTCTTCTCCCATCAGTTCACTTAAGTAACGCTCAGGCACCCTACACGGCTACACATGAGTTTACTGTCCTCCCCAGCATGATTGTTGTTAATGGTGCACGGATATTAGCACACTGTATGTGTGAAACACTCGGCGGTTATTGGGGGACCACACACACACACACACACACACACACACACACACACACACACACACATACGCGCACACACACAAAGGTAGACTACATACAAAAATGTCACAGCTCTGAAAAAAAAAAAAAATCTAGGCGTGATTGTTGATAGTAAGCAAGTAAGATTCGGCCTTGAACGTTTACCAGATCCAGTCCCAGTACATAAGAAGAAGTTGCAGAACAGACAGCCGGAGTGTTACTGTAAGGCATCAGCCCAGCCTTCTGAGTGTCAGAGTCGCCCTCCTGAGCTGTCCGGAGATCGTGCGATCTGTCTCCGTGAGACGCCGTGTTGCAGAGGTCTGGTGCGTGTCCTGTGAGTGAGGCGCCACTGTCGCTGGTGGCCAATGCCTTTGCGCGGCTCTGATCATATAGCCGTCTTCCATATCCGAGTCGGCGTCGGGTAAAACAATTACATCTAATGTTCCTAGAATGCACGTTGTTTTCTGATGGGACAGTTGTTCATGATTGATGCAGACTTGACCGATGATACGAAATGTGTGAAACTCCTAATCTTTTACATGAATTATCATCTCATTCCTAAGACTTTGTCCATTCTTGTTTCGGTTTCTTCTAGGCGCTAATTGTATTTTGCGAAGCATTAAATGCTTTTTCTAGACATTTACAAACAGTTCTTTACTATATTTTATATTTATTTGCTTCTTAATTAAATTCGATGTGCCCCATACTCCTACAGGCGACATTA
Organism: Schistocerca piceifrons; assembly: GCF_021461385.2. Classification (NCBI taxonomy): domain Eukaryota; kingdom Metazoa; phylum Arthropoda; class Insecta; order Orthoptera; family Acrididae; genus Schistocerca; species Schistocerca piceifrons. Next base: position 590,460,179 of record NC_060138.1, on the reverse strand, counting down.
CCGGACAAATCTAGGAGACAAGTCCGACAAATATATGACCGGAAACACATACTTGTTGAATTATCATTTTACTTGCTTAGTCAGTAGTCAGTCGTGTTGGCTGTTCATTGTTCATTACTTTTTGATTGTATTTGCCTCGGTATTTACTTAGTCCTCTGTGATGCTGTTGTTAGAAATTCGTATATATCGTTTTGAGACTGTGCTGGCGCAAAACAAGATTCGTAATTCCGTGAAGTGAAACTGATTCCTATCGTTTCACATGGGACATAACAGACGTGATATTCTGCTATGGTTTAACCGGCGGTATAAATCGACACCGAAAGACTAACTCAACTCTGACACTGGTTCAAATGGCTCTGAGCACCATGGGACTTAACTACTGCGGTCAACAGTCCCCTAGAACTTAGAGCTACTTAAACCTAACTAACCTAAGGACATCACACACATCCATGCCCGAGGCAGGATTCGAACCTGCGACCGTAGCGGTCACGCGGTTCCAGACTGTAGCGCCCAGAACCGCTCGGCCACTCCGGCCGGCCGCAGTTTATTAAGATGTCGTCTTGAGCTCCCCCGGAAGGCAACGGCGATGAATATACAGAGGAGAGTAACGAAAAATAATACAAAAGCGAATGATTTTGATTAACACTGTCACAGCGTAAGAATACATTTCTAGGTCGTAAAACTGCTACGCGTTAATGCGCCAGGACTAATAGTTCCTTATAATAGAAACACTCTCATTTATTTGTCGACGAACCTCGTTTAATAGGTAACTTTTGGAGATCGACAAGTCACAGTAGAAATTATATACAAGCATGTTAAACTATTCATGATACACGATTTCGACAATGTTTTTATAGTACTAGTATCCGCCTTGTATGTATACAGTCAGCTTCAATGTACGTGATCTACAGTCGATACATATTTTTCGTGTGTTAGTCGCATCTCAAAACAACGAGGCCGGTATGTCCCGAAAGTTTTTATATCTTAGTGCCGCAGGGGGTCTCATCGAAGGAGACAGCGAGTTGACAGATGCACACGAAAAACTGTTGGCAGTGCAGCTAGGAGAAGTCATCATCAGGAATGGCGATGACATCAGTGGCGCGTGTAACTCTGATCCTTGATATTTGCCACCAACACTTATTGCGATCTCCTTACAGTCGTCTGCTTGTCCCCAGTTTAATCACTAGATAGCGGGTGACTCCATACTAATTTATTTACTTATTTATTTATTTACGCGTCAAGTTCCGTAGGACCAAACTGAGGAGCAAATCTCCAAGGTCATAGAACGTGTCAGTACATAAAATTACAAAGTAATAACAGACAAAGTAAAATGTTTATGAACCCAAAAAAAGTCAAGCCATAAGTTTAAGTAATCGCCATCAACAACATAACATACGAATCAGCTTAATATTTCAATGAAATCCTCAACAGAATAGATGGAGTGACCCATGAGAAAACTCTTCAGTTTCGATTTGAAAGCGTGTGGATTACTGCTAAGATTTTTGAATTCTTGTCGTAGCTTATTGAAAGCAGTATACTGCACCTTTCTGCACAAGAGTTAAGGATGTGCGATCCAAATGCAGACCATGTCCGGATACAAAGCACGTGAACAGACATCAGACTTACCAATCTGGACATTCAAAGCTACCTTTCCGTCCGTTACGATTAGAATGGATATTTTTCTTATTGAGCTTTAGGTTGGCAGCGCTGTAACAAATTCATACGCAACAATAACATTCTTGCTGCCAATGCACTGTCGTTTTGATGGGACGAGTGTTTCGTGATTATTTCAGTGTCACTTATCAAGCAGTTAGCGGGCTTTGCGTCTGGGCTACTCAGCTTCCAATAAACCGTAAGATATAAAAAGTCTAACATTACCTCCATCATTGTTCACTTGTTCTCAATTATCGCTAGGATCATCGGATAAATCGTCAGTTTCAGGTGAATTAAGGAGCTCTATGACTTCTTCTTATGCAAGTGGCCTTCATCTGTCTTGGACACGGGGCATTGTGAAATCACCGTAAGATGACTAAAAAGACAGCGAAATAATGTCATAAATTTCTATGCTATTACAACGTTTCATTTGGAGACATGTATAAAGTTATAAATATGTCACTTACATTTCGTTCTGAAAGACACCTTTTGTTTTCACCTTCAAGAATGCACCTTTCTACTGAAAAATACAGTTTTTTACCTAAACTCAGTAGATATTAACTGACTGATGGGAGGTACAAAGATTAATGGGAAGCTTCTACGTGACTGTGCACATTCAGTCTTGTTTTGTGGTACCACAGACTGACAGAAGATGTCGACACTGTTCTCAAATAAACTCTCTGCTTGTGGCAATATGAGGACAACAATTACAAATGGTAAAATTTAACGAATTTTAATATAATAAGCATTTACTTAGTACGTCCTTATATGAGAACGCCATGACTAGGCACGCCACCATATCCATAAGAGTCCTTAGTCTTCAGTGATGTAATTATTAACTCAATCTCCTCCTTGTCAGTATCACAGAGGAGTATTTCAGACATCAGTCTCGGAAAGGCATTTTCCAAGAGAAGTTATATGATTTCCTGTAGAAACAAAGTTTTTATTTAATTCACCAGCAATGCTCAGAAAATTATCGTTAAATACTGTACATATATCTGACATATCAGTAACAGAAATATTTTTACTACGAACTGACTTTATATCGGCGACCTTGTGCTGCTGACCAGACTCTTCCTTCACAACTGACCCCATAGTTTTAATTTTATCCTTTGAATTAGCTATTCTATTTGCGTACCACATACTCTTTGCCTTCCTAATAACATTTTTAAGCAGCTTGCAGTATTGTCTGTAATGGGCTACTGAAGCTTGATTGTGACTACTTCTAACATTTTGATATAATGCCTGCTTTGTTCTACATGATATCCTTAGCCTACTAGTCAGCCACCCAGGCTGCCTTTTACTGATAGTACCCCGTTTAGAAAGTTTTAATGGAAAGCAGCTCTCAGAGATCATGAGAAATGTGTTAAGGAAAGCATTATATTTATCATCTATGTTATCGGCTCTATAAACATCCTGCCACTCTTGTTCCTTGACAAGGTTTAAAAAACTCTCTATTGCTGTTGGATTAACTTTCCTGTATAGTTTAATTATATGTGACATCTGTTTGAGTACTAAAACCTTTTAGTGTTAAAATTTGTGCATGATTGTCTGAAAGGCCATTCACCCTTTTACTGACAGAATGCTCATCTAGTAATGAAGAATGAATAAAAATATAGTTTATGCCTGTGGTACTGTTCCCCTGCACCCTAGTTGGAAAAACACGTTCTGCATCAGATCATATGAATTTAGGAGATCTACTAACATCCTTTTTCTTGCACCATCATATACAAAATTCATAATGAAGTCACCACATATAACTAATTTCTGGTACTTCCTACAAAGTGAATCAAGAACCTTCTCTAGCTTGAGCAGAAATGCTGTGAAGTCAGAGTTAGGGGACCTATAATCAGGAATAATTAGAAGTTTAGTTTCACTAAGTTCAACTACCCCTGCACAACACTCAAATATCTGTTCAGTGCGGTGCTGTGATAGGTCTATGGACTCAAATGGAATACTGCTTTTTACGTACATGGACACTCCCCCACTCCACATGAAACTCCTTGAAAAATAGCCAGATAATCTGTATCCTGATAAAGGAAGCCTGTGATTTCAAATTATTTAAGTGCTGCTCCGATTTACCAATAATGTCAGAGTCAACAGCTATAAGCAGTTCATTAACTTTATCTCCAATACCTCTTATATTTTGATGAAACTTGGTAATTCCTTCTCTACTTGGACACCTGACTCCTCTGAAGGTGATTCCTTAGCTAGAGGGACTTCCTTTAAGCAAGTATACCTTTCAGCTGACTTCAATCTAAAGAAGGTGCAGCTCTAACACCAACTACTACAGGAGTTTTTCCGTGAGTGATCCCACCACCAGCCACTACACTGTCACCCACAAGCTTTGCCAGTCTCCCCTTTCCATACCCATTGAGGTGCAGGCCATGTGCAGCATTTCCGCCTGAACTTAACAAAAAAATATATTGAGAAATACATGTTGTTTAGCTGGAGAGTCCCAGTAACTGTATATTTGCCCAATTTATAACACAGTTTGAAACGTCCCCTTTGAACAATTATACATGACTGTGCTTAAACTGACACACAATATTTTTAGCGCAACGCAATCTGACTTTCAAAAATCCCTACAAAAGAATGGCCCTGACTATAACATTAACCTATACCTTTCACAAATCACTTACCTCACAAAAATCTTCGTTACTCGAACTCCTGCAATACAGCGAGCGCCACTACTGCCAGCTAAATAAAAGATTCAAACTACGGAAGGCACTAACTACTGATAGGCATAGTTAGCAAATGAAATATTTTGATAGAGAACAAACAATGTATTTACCTTAATAGTCATCAAAAGTCATAATATATATAGGAGTTCATAACATCCATTCTTACAAATATCAAAACTCCGCCATTTCTCTCCCCACATCCACCACTGCTGGCGGCTCACCTCCAACTGCGCAACGCTACGCGCTGTTCACATCCAGCTGCCGCTGCCCAACACTACAATGGCAGACAACAATGCAAACTAGCCACAGACTGCACACAGCACAGCCAGTGATTTTCATACAGAGCGCTACGTAACGTTGCCAATAAGAAAACATAAACAGCCTACTTACAAGTTCACCTAAGGGAAATTACAGAGGTTCTGTTTCTGAAGTAAAAATTATTGGTTTCTCAGCAAGGAGTGAAGGGGGCAGTAAGATGAGGGAACAGCGCTCAGTGTTTCTAGAATTATTCTGACTGACTTTTTTTCAAAATAAAAGGTCGTGGTAAGGCGATTTAAGGAGTATGCGGTTTAAGGACGATTAAAAATTACCGTACCAGGGAAACACAGACGTGCAGTGAGTAAAGTTTGTTCATAAACGATACCAGACTGTTACCTGTACCAGTTTACTTTTCTAGTTAGGAAGGAGTAAACGAAACGAAAATTTTCACCTATAGAAGCTGGTTATGATAGTCATCATGCAGCATCAAATTTTAATCGAAGATAAGGCTGAAAATGTGGAAAAATATGGTTTTTAATTACGGTAAATCATTATTACGAAACTTCTCCTAACATATCTTCTTTCGTTTTAATATCTAATTTTATCTTTAATTTTATCTTTAGTCACTCTGGTAGTTCGACACAAGCACTTCGGTTTTATTTTATTTTCCTTTTATTTTCTCTGAATTTTCTGACATGGAGCGTAGATTGCAATTTGTGCTCCAGACTCGACAACGATGGCTATTCCTTTCTAATACCTGTGTTTACAGTCATTGCACCCTGATGCTTATCAGCATCAGACTTAGGAAGTTAAAAAAATCTTAATCAACAGTGTAGTTAACTTCTGTACTTTCAGGACTGCTCCTAATAGTCGCCCGTTCGTATCTCCACTAAAAATTATTAGGAAGGTCTAAATATATATATGGCTTCATATTTTAAAAGCTAATCTATTGTTCATTTTGTTCAGCATATTACTATAATTGTAGCTATATATTTCGTGTTACTGCGAATGATTTATTTCTGGAACTTGTTAAGTGATTTGTCACGTGTTTCTTCTGCTTCATGCTTTTTTTCTCCTTGACTCCTATTTGAACAGCAATTGAAATTATCAATTGAATCAAGTTTATATTTGCAATATCTCTGAAAATAAATAAAGATAAAATAACGACCATCATCATACGTGGAGCTAGAATCGATGACCTTTCCATCAGCTGACACTTCCTGCAGATCGTCTGTCCAGTTTAATAACCTTAGAATCTACTGATCTGATGGAATTACAATTTCCTTGAGACATAAGAGTCTTAACTTTATCTTCGAGAATGATACAAGCTGAAGAAATGAATTAAAATTTGTACCACAGTCAGGATTTGAAACCAGGTCTTCTGCTTAGGAAGCAGATGTGCCTATCACTACACCACGATAGCAATTTAGGTAGCACAGGCAGGTTTACCCATTAGGAAGAAAGCTAGTGCGCTATTCCAGTGTCGGAGAGCCTCGACAAAATGACGATTTAAGAAGAGGAAAATAGGCTGAGGGTGTGAACTGAAGTCTGTGTGTTAGCGAGGGCATTGGACGGAGCTGTGTTAGCCATACTGCTACAGCAGTGTAATGGTTCGCAGATCTGCCTAGTAATTGCTGACACGGTAGCTCAGCATGATCGACCAGAGGGCTAGTTGCCCTCTGTAATTAAAAAAACTGCGTGAACGGATCAACGATGAATTTGAACGGATGTAATGGGACGTTCGTTCTCAACAAATGCAATGAACAATAATGAATAAAATGAGAAAGAAAGTAGCCAGCAGGCTTAGGTTCTAGTCTCAGCCGTGACATAAATTTTAATTCATTTCTTCATCTTCTTTTATTATCGAAGAAAAAAAATCTTAGAATCCTCTATGCTCAATGTCCATTCGTTTTGAGTGTCGATTACGACCAAGACTTTTATCTTCATTCGGAAAACAATTGATTCATTCTACAGTCATTTCTATTATAATTTATCTCTACTGGAACATTTTAGCCTAACGGTTGGTAGGATTATTTACCTTGTCGAATCATTCCAAAGTACTGTGCAACAACGAGTTTCTAATGTTGGCTAATATTCAAAATTTTCGAATAGATTCTAAAGTAAAATCTTTCTGTTAGCGTCAACGAATCTAGAAAGAAGAAATCTACGTTACAACTCCCTCAGCAAGCCATATGTGTTTGGTATGTTGATCACTGAACACAGAAACGTCAGAACGATGGTTCATACAACTTAGAAAAAAATTCTTTACTCGAACTGTAAAGTTGTGGATTACTTTTGTTAGGATTTAGTGGCATAATTAGTCGACTCTCTACGACGGCAGTTTCTGGACCAGGCAGAAGAAGACTGTGTTTATTTGCGTTAAAAAATGTGCTTTTTGCCGTACTCAATGTTTAGGTTATTACACTCTGCCCAACTTTTCTCCAGTGAATAGACACTACAGCTGAACTGTGACACTGGTAGGCCTGTAACATACCCTTCTACGGCCGATATCGCCTTTTCATAGGACTTAACACGCTTTATAACCAAAACTTTCTATAAATGTGAGAACAGCGGACATCAGAAGGTGCCAAATATGGCAAGTGGGGTGTAGATTCTAGCAATTCCTTCTTCGAGTCCCCCATTTACACCCAACAATCTTTATAGGAAGATACAGTGTCCTGATGATTCTACTTGCGTAGTATTTGCCAGTTTTTATACCATTCTGAAGCAGTAAAGAAGAAGGGTTCCTGTTGTATACAAGAAAACACAGACCATAGAATAAGTTGTAAGACTGGACTTCCTTCACAAAACACATTAATATGTTTATGTTCTCTATATTAAACCGTGAACATCTCACCTTGAGCTTGTACCCGTATGTCCAGTAGACAATTCTCTAGTTTTATTAGTTGTAAAGTGCGGATAAAAATTCTTTATGGAACGAGTCCGTTTACCAATTATATAGTATATTTTAAAAGCGGAAAATAGGGGAACATGCTGACTATTTCCATGATTTCTTAAGTTTCTTTTATTTAAGGCATCTATTGTTTTATACTTAAGGATGTTCAATGTCTCTCTCTCTGTCTATCTACCTGTCTGTCTGTCTAGCACCTCTCTTAAACACACACACACACACACACACACACACACACACACACACACATTACTACACAATGATAAATTCTTCCATAGAAGAAAAGAAGTGTCAAGCGAATATGGTTTCAGTTTACTGAAATTAATATTATTATCCATTAAATTGTTGACATCACTCAGTAGATAGTGACACGCCTCTTGGTTTGCATGCGCGATCCGGGAATTCATTAAGAGGATTGTTTGTGACGTGTTTACGAACTAAGGATGTTTTTGCTAACTGGTTCCTCTGTATTTGTTGTCTTCCGTCGCTTCAGGATCTACGTTGTGTGCTAGAATTTGTTATTATTAATCGATTCAAGTGATGACTGTCGAACAATTCCTGAAAAAACTTTCTATAGCCAAGGTATCTTTATTTTCGACAACCGGTATCGATAAATATTGCTGTTGTTTTCAGCTCTTCAAAAATTTTCTTTACAAAACGTGTTCATTATGAGGTAGAACCTCTTGCCATGTTGTCTTATTAGCGAATAAAATGTACCACATTATAAAAGCTTTGTCAAGAATGAAACATTTACAATGAGAAAGCATCTTAATTGTAAGTGTTTTATTTGTGACAGACCTTTGTGTAATGTGCTACATTTTGTACACTAATTTGACAACATGGCATGAGGTTCTAATTCATAAAGAACACTTTTTGTAACAAGACCATTCTGAAGACCAGAAACCGGTTGTGGAAAATAAAGAATAATTTATGCGATTTTGGGCAAAGAACGTTTCTTTACCGAGATCGCTCCTTCTAATTTACTAATGTGAGAAAATTCACACCTGTAAAAATATTCAACGTTACAAGAACGAAAAGAGGATTTATGTACAGTTTTTGCTGAAAGCGAGTCATGAAGTCTCAGCGTCACTATGGGAGACGCCGTTGAACAGCAAGACTACTGGCAGCGTTGCTTGAAGTGAAGCCTAAGCAACAGGCGACCCAGTACAATGAGCGCAGAATACACTGCGTGTTGCGGCGTCTCCAGGCGGAATTGTCGCCGCCATGGGGCCGCGGCCAACAGGATACGTACCAAGCTACGGTTCTATCGTCGCGGTCATCTTGGACTACGCCCCTTTCGAGGTAACATCTCTCGTTCCGAGAGGTTAGAAAACAAAGACAGAAAGTAACAAATTTTGACGAAGGTTTCTCTTTTCACATTCAACGGTTTCGGTATTGAGAAGTTATCGAGGGATGTAATCAGGGATCGAAAGATTATCTGAACTTGAACAGACGTCAGCCAACAGGTATAAGACACAAAAGATATAAAAGGGAGGCAACAGCAGAGAAGGGACTGATAGGGAAGGTTACATCCCATCTCCCATGTTATTCTGTCTATACACAGAGAAGCAGTAAGCGAAACCAGAGAGAAATTTGGGAAGGGAAATAAAGATCGGAGATAGGACGCTAAGATTTGCCGGTGAAACTGCAATTCTACTTGAGGAGGCAAAGAACTTGGAAGATCAGGTGAATGGAACGAATAACATCTTGAAAGTGGTTACAAGATCTTAAACAAAAGTAATAGAAATATACTGGAGTTTAGGTGATGGCTACATGCTGGCTATTTGCATGTGTTTTCTGTGAAAATAACTATTTATTTCTGTTCAAGAATTCCACTGCGGTATAGGAGTTGTTAGGGAAAAACATCTTTAATGTACATTAGTAAACACTTCTGCTGTCATATATTTTGTCGTGCGGGATTAGCCGAGCTGTCTGAGGCGCTGCAGTCATGGACTGCGCGGCTGGTCCCGGCGGAGGTTCGAGTCCTCCCTCGGGCATGGGTATCTGTATTTGTCCTTAGGATAATTTAGATTAAGTAGTGTGTAAGCTTAGGGACTGATGACCTTAGCAGTTAAGTCCCATAAGATTTCACACACATTTGAATATTTTGTCATATATTTTATTTCCATGAATATATTGTGATACCTGCACGTTTCACCCATTTCTGTGCCAAAGTTATATTCATTAAAGGATAATTCAGATTATATTTTATTCTAGTGTCGCAGTACTGAATCTCTCTGCTACTCTCAAGGACAGATGAATCGTTAATAACAAATTTCACAAACGAAGAAACGTACTGTGAGGCTTTGGTTAGTATTCTCAATTGCTTGGATGAATTAGATTAGGGATGCGATATTAAATGTAGTTGATGAGTTCTACTACTTGGCCAGCAAAATAAGTGACGATGGCCGAAGCAGAGAGGATATAAAATGCAGACTATCAATAACGAGATAAGAGTTTCTATGGTTCAAATGGCTCTGAGCACTATGGGACTTAACATCTATGGTCATCAGTCCCCTGGAACATAAGAGTTTCTATAAAAGAACAATTGGTTAACGGATAAATATAAATGTGAAATATGTTTTATGGAGGTGTTTGTAAGAAAATATTGTCTAAAAATTGTTGTCTAGAATGCAGCCTTGCACGGAAGGGAAAATTGGAGCACAAACAGTTCAGACAAGAAGAGAATAGAGGATTTTGAAATCTGGTGTTATAGAAGATGGTTCAGATTGTTTAAATATTGTAATGTATCCCATTCGATACACAAATCTTCATTTAATAGCTGACTTTAGCCGTTTCGATTTTAAACATTATAATAATTATAATGTACTCTGCTTTCTGAACATAGATTTTGCGTTTTGATCGACCTGATTTCTCCCAAGACCCCTAACAATATACGAGGCAGTCAGTACTACAAATGGAGGAATTTGCTTCGAAATTTCTTGCTGGAAGAAATTTTATATCAGTATTGGCCAGGGAAGAGGAACAGAGGCGGTGGAATGCAGCACTGGTTACCATAGCGGGCACCAGCGTCCTCAATCATATCCCAGTCCTATCCGCAGTGTGTCACAACGTGACATGGATGGCGACATTTAGCTCGGCCGCAGACTTGGAGCTCTTCGGGAAGGTCAAGCGGGGACATCACGTGTCATCCTCTCTTTTTTGTTTTTGTTTTTGCAACCTTATAAAGACACCTATACATCAAACGACGTATTAAGTTATCCGCACAGCACACACTACGCTTAGGTAAGACGATGGACTCTAATTAGGAAATTCAGTACATACCACGAACGCCCACGTATGTGGGTTACAATTTTGTTCAAACCTCTCGTTTGTTTAGTTATTACGGAGCGAGTTGGAGCAGTGACTAATACAAAGGCTTCGCATTTCGAAGAATGAGGTTGAAATCCTCCCCGACCATCCAGATCTAGATTTTCCGTAGTTTCCCTAGATCAATAAATGCTAATGGTGGGATGGCTCTTAGAAAATGACGCAGCCTGATGCTGCCAAATTCTTGAACAACGACATCGACGAGACATTAAATCTCGATTTGTTTTCCTTATTTTAGTAACATGTTGTTCATTGTTTAGTTACTCTTATGATAGTGAAATGTCTGTCTAGCGTAAAAACATCCAACACTTCAAAAGATTAAATGAAAATATAAGGAGGAAATGAATTCTCATATGTATGCTACAAACGTAAATATTCATATGAATATTAATCAAATAATCGAGGAAATACAGGGTGGTAAAATTAAAAATGGGCTGGAAAATATTTCATGCATCTTAAGATAGGCAACCCAGCTTCGATCATCCACACCTGGGGGCGGAGTATGTAAGCTTGGTTGCCTACATTAAAGTGCATGAAATATTAACCGGGTCAACTTTACTTTGCGCACCCCTTAGTATTTGTAACTGTTATTCTGACAAAATGCTGCATGAACGGAATGTTGTCCTTAGCTTCTGAAGCTACGGATGGAAGAACTCCTACAAGAAAATGCAACAAGGACAAACAACCAGAAAGTAAAATATGGACAAACTGCACAGATGTCGTCGTTTTGCTGTTTCGCGAGCGTTCCGAGTTTTTCAGACAAGGATGTTTTTTCCAAAGATGTTACCAGTACACGTGGTTATGTAATCTGGTGATGGCGATGTGAAATCGGACGAGGAGCTACCATATTTAACTCTATATCCGTTCCAAATCTCTTAATTAATAGTACGTATTAATACTTCGGAGTTTTTTTAAACAGCCTTGTTACTTACGTCAATATTTGAAAGACGTTCCATTCTGGACATGCCCTTCTTCAGTCCATGCTCTTCTTTGTCAATATCTGATGTTTTGTATTACGATCCATAAATGCAACTTGGGTACGTGAGTCGTTAAAATAATGTTTGTACATTTCATTTGGTTCACTACTACAGCGTCTAAAACAGTTCAACTGAGATTGAACTCCCTCTTCTGCCAAAAATATATTTTCTGTTAATGTAAACAATATTTATTCCTGGGACTCTTACCCCCGTATTTTTTAGCACTTTTTAACTGTCCGATGAATTCTGTAACTTAAACGTTGGACTAAATGGCTTAGGAAAAAGCACCCACTGATCATGGACCAAAAGAGTTAGAGATTATCTATACGCTGATAAAAGAACTCTTTTAATAGATGGTGGTTTTCACTTTTAACTGAACTGATATTACTGAAGCTGATACCTCATATTATATGAACAAGTGATTTGATGATATCTTTCCAAAAACTAGATATATATTCCGTCGTTTCATATCTTGAGGAAGAAACTTATAAATTCACTAATTTAGGTCAGCTTCCATAGTGTTGACCTTTACACCTGCTCATTGTCCTATTTTGAATTTATTTTGAACCAAGTCTAATCGGAAATGTTAATTGTCTTACGATTTGGTGTTCTGGTTTCTGTTATATATACTGCTTTACTTTGGTACGGGGTACATGTTTTTGAGTTCAGCAATTTGTCTTAATTTTTTATGCATGTAACCTTTGTTTTACGAGTGCCACTCTCATCTACTATATATGTGTTAAAACCACTCTTCTTTCGACTGTTTCTCGTCACGCCTTGCAGTATAAGCGCGTATCCATTTACGTCGCATTTTTAGTTTTTCAGTCCAATTGCTTTGCAATTTTTTTCTGTCTTCTATGATAAATTTTGCTGATTCATTCTTAAACACTCTGTGTAACAGTTCTGTCGTTCTTTAGAGTTCGTCAATGTTTTCTGAATGCTTTTTTTCTTTTGAGCACTGTATCTTTAGCTGGACGTAGACTATAGAATTAAACAGGGTTGGAAGGCCACACGACAGTTAAGTAGTATACGGTGAAGAAACTGCATTAAGAAATGAATGTATCATCTACTAATTACGGAATTTCGTCACACAGCTCGGCAGTGGTTGGAATTAGTCAGAATGTTATGACAAGGGGCTACAGAGACCCGCGGTTGTTGCGTGTGTCAAATCTAGCCACGAAAGCACGAATGAGGTGACGGAGACTATAGATAAGATAGAACGAAACAGGCTGGTACGATACGGACATCTTAGTAGGAAGAAGGAGACAAGTGATTTGTAAAAGTACGGAATTTGCTCCCTTTTTACAGATAATTGAGAGGGCTGAGAAGTTGGAACAACGAGCACATGAAGCCATGGTCAGCACGCAGCTGAGAGACGACCTTGCACGTAGTAGAAACTTCTGGCGTTCTGTGTGCAACAATGGTGAATGCTGAACAATACTTTTATTGTTATCTGCTCATGGTTCCCGCTTGCGTTGTTAGCACATGTCATGTATGGTATCACAGAGAATAGGACTGTGCCAAGCGTGGCGGTGTGGTAGACGACAGCTTCGCTTTAAAGACAGGATAGTTTGCAGAATTATTGAGAGCGGAGATAGACCATTGAGCTTTCCAATGAATACCATCCACACATTGCCGAAGGTAAATGAGAGACTATCACACAGTCACCTTGACAGCTTATGCACAAAAGTTGCTGACCAAAATGAAACATAGGAGTATAGAAAAGAATATTTAAGATCTGTTAAATGACGATCAGTTTGACTTTAGAAAAGATATCAGGGAGGGAGTTCTGACGTTCCGATTGATAATGTAGGTAAGAATTAAGAGAAATAATGACATTTTCATAGCGTTTGTCAACCCGTGGAAAGAATTCGAAGACGTAAGATGGTGCAAGATGTGCGAATTTCTCAGAAAAATAGGTATAACCTGTTCAGGTTGTTGTTGTTGTTGTTGTGGTCTTCAGTCCTGAGACTGGTTTGATGCAGCTCTCCATGCTACTCTATCCTGTGCAAGCTTCTTCATCTCCCAGTACGAACTGCAGCCTACATCTTTCTGAATCTGATTAGTGTATTCATCTTTTGGTCTCCCTCTACGATTTTTACCCTCCACGCTGCCCTCCAATACTAAATTGGTGATCCCTTGATGCCTCAGAACATTTCCTACCAACCGATCCCTTCTTCTAGTGAAGTTGTGCCACAAACTCCTCATTAGTTATGTGATCTATCCATCTAATCTTCAGCATTCTTTTACAGCACACATTTCAAAAGCTTCTATTCTCTTCTTGTCCAAACTATTTATCGTCCATGTTTCACTTCCATACATGGCTACACTCCATACAAATACTTTCAGAAACGACTTCCTGACACTGAAATCAATACTCGATCTTAACAAATTTCTCTTCTTCAGAAACGCTTTCCTTGCCATTGCCAGTCTACATTTTATATCATCTCCACTTCGTCCATCATCAGTTATTTTGCTCCCCAAATAGCAAAACTCCTTTACTACTTTAAGTGTCTCATTTCCTAATCTAATTCCCTCAGCATCACCCGACTTAATTCGACAACATCCCATTAGACTCGTTTTGCTTTTGTTGATGTTCATCTTATATCATCCTTTCAAGACACTGTCCATTCCGTTCAACTGCTCTTCCAAGTTCTTTGCTGTCTCTGACAGAATTACAATGTCATCGGCGAACCTCAAAGTTTTTATTTCTTCTCGATGGATTTTAATACCTAATCCGAACTTTTCTTTTGTTTCCTTTACTGCTTGATCAATTGAATAAAAAATTAAAATAAGTTAAATAGAAAGACGCTTAATATATGATATGGACAAGAATAAGCAACAATAATTAGAGACCAAGAGAGAAGAATTCGAATTAAACGATGGGTAACGCGAAGACGCAGTCTCTCTCCCTTAATGGCCAACGTTTGCAACGACGAAGCAATGACGGAAATAAAAGAAAGTTTCAGGAGTGGCATTAAGATTCAGGGAGAAAGAATATGAATAATAATAGTATTATTCGCAGTGAAAATGAGGAATAATTACAGGACTTGTCGAATGGAATGAACAGTGTTATAAGCAAAGAATATGGACTGAGGGTAAACAAAAGAAAGATGCAAAGGCTGAGTAACAGCAAATGAGATTAGTGATGTACGTAACAACATAATTGAGAACTACACGCCGGCCGCTGTGGCCGAGCGGTTGTAGGCGCTTCAGTCTGGAACCGCGCGACCGCTACGGTCGCAGGTTTGAATCTTGCCTCGGGCATGGATGTGTGTGATGTCCTTAGGTTAGTTAGGTTTAAGTAGTTCTAAGTTCTAGGGGCCTGATTACCTCAGATGTTAAGTCCCATAGTGTTCAGAGTCATTTGAACCATTTGAGGACTACACAGTATACGAAGAAAAAAGATTCTGCTGCGTTGGAAGCACAATAAGACACGATGAAAGAAACAAGGAGGATGTAAGGAGAAGAGTGGGACAAGCAAAGACATCGTTTCCCACCAGAAAACTACCGACGTACATAACGTAAAAATAGAGAATGCTGCAAATTACACTAACTAATAAGTTAAGGAGTAACTAGATTCTGCTCCGAATCCGCGAAGAAAGGAATATTTGGAAGGACTGGGCAGGATGCTAAGACATATGTTAAGACAGCAGCGAATTTAGTTTTGACTCTATCCATTTATCTACTTTCGTGGAAAGTTAGAACAGATTCGTTCAATTTTAAAGTATAGAAGTGGCGTCCTTCAAAAACCTCCCATAAAAATGTGTATTTTTCACGTAAGATCCAAAGAACGCAATTTTTTTTCAAACATTAAAACTTATCTTACACCAAGATCCGATACACCGGTGGACAAAATTTGCACCATCAGTCTCGTTCCAGTCCGGAGTTATTTAAGTGTGACTTGTTTTTGCACGTAAAATCCGGACGAGGCTGACTATTTTTGCACTTAAAATCCGAACGGTGCACACACAAGTGGTATCATTAGTTGAGCATTACTTTCAGTCCAATTAAAATCTTTTGCGGGCGCCAGTTCCGTTTCGTGGTTCAAAGCTTGCCTAATATACTGTTACACAGCAACGGTAAGACAGATGCTCGAATGGCTGTAGAAATGGCCGCTGGTCCGGGCTAAACCGAAAACTTTTTACCCCACGTACCTGGCTCGAATAGGAACCGAGCACCAAGACCCCCGCCCCAATCGCGATTCTGCGCGCAACCTTTTCAGACATCTTTGTTACATCGAGGATGCAGAAGACCCTGGATCCAATTCCGAGTATTTCTTTCGTTTTTCGTCGGTGGAAGGAATGGAACTGGGTGCACTCAGCCAAGTGATGCCAACTGAGGAGTGGTTCAGAGGTCTGGGAAGGCGACAAGAGCTGGGAGAGCGGTTCATTGACGCTACTGCTCTCCACACCGCATCCACGTGACGCAGTTATTAGAAGATGACACAGCGGTCGGTTAGCACTGGAACGTCCTTTTGGACCAAAACTTGAGGCTGGTACAGAACAGGAACACGTGTCGCGCCGCATCGAACGAGTCAGAAGATTCAGCAACTCCCCCTCCGTCTCCTCCAAAATTTCGCAATGTGTAACGCCTGGCTAAATTGCGTCACAAGTGACCGGTGCGGTGCACGACTAGTCGGAGACGAGGAAGGCTGGCGGCGCGTGGTGGGGACTTTCCTCGCCGCGTCACGTCGCCCCCTGGGACGTCCCCCGCGCCAGACGCGGATGGCGCGCCGCGTGTTTGCCGCGCTTGAGAAACCGTGGCCGGGCCGCGCGCGGGCACTCGGCTGGACGAGAGCAAAGTGTAAATATTTGGCTCGGCCGCCCATGTGGTGGGAAGCTGCCGCCAGCCGCTGCCTGCTTACGGTCGCGCAAATCACTTTCCCAGTCAAGTCCCGCTGGAGGACACTCCACCTAACTTCCCCACGCAGTATATTCTCCGGAAACGCAGGTCGCACGGCCAAATGTGGAACTGCCTTGTTTGGACTAAGCGGATAAAGCTTTATCATACAAATTCCACCAGTTGCCTATTTCAAGCTCCGATAGTACATAAATACTTTTTTTTAGTCATCAGTCTTCAGACTTGATGCGGCCTGGCACGAATTCCTGTCCTAAACTAACCTTCTTTTCGTCTCAGAGTAGCACTTGCCACCTACGTCCTCAGTTATTTGCTGATGTATTCCAATCTCCGTCTTCTTATGCAGTCTTTACTCTCTACAGCTCCCTCTAGTACATGGACGTCTTGACAGATGTCCTATCATCCTCTCCCTCCTTTTCAGTTTTTTCCGTACATTCCTTTTGTAACTAAGCTGTTTAGTTTTTTTATGTTGACAACGCCACGTAGCGCTCTGTATGAAAATCACTGACTGTGCTGTGTGCAGTCTGTGGCTGGTTGGACTCATTGTTGGAATATTCGCTTGTGTAGTGTTGGGCAGTTGGAGGTGAACAGCGCGTAGCGCTGTGTAGTTGGAGGTGAGCCGCCAGCCGAGGTGGATGTGGAGAGAGAGAGAGATGCCAGAGTTTTGAGAGATTACTATGTGAGCACGATCTGGACGTGTGTCCGCCAGAAAAAGGAAATATGTAAATATGGATGCCATGAATTGATAGATACATATATGATGACTTTTGAACATTATAAGGTAAATATATTGTTTGTTCTCTATCAAAATCTTTCATTTCCTAACTATGCCTATCAGTAGTTAGTGCCTTCAGTAGTTATAATCTTTTATTTAGATGGCAGTATTGGCGCTCGCTGTATTGCAGTAGCCGCGCGAGATTAGCCGAGCGGTCTGAGGCACTGCAGTCATGGACTGTGCGGCTGGTCCCGGCGGAGGTTCGAGTCCTCCCTCCGGCAAGTGTGTGTGTGTTTGTCCTTACGATAATTTACGTTAGGTGGTGTGTAAGCTTAGGGACTGATGACCTTAGCAGTTAAGACCCATAAGATTCCACACACATTTTTGTATTGCAGTAGTTCGAGTAACGAAGATTTTTGTAAGTGATTCATGAAAGGTATAGGTTATCGTTAGTCAGGGCCATTCTTTTGTAGAGATTATTGAAAGTCAGACTGCCTTGTGCTAAAAAAATATTGTATGTTAGTTTAGTGATGATCAGAATAAGTAAAGAAAGGAATGTCTGAGTACGTTCAGTTTTGCTCCGCTGTTTGAAAATCAAATAACGTAAGAGGTTTACCAGCACAGTAATTCATAATTTGTTTCACTTTCCTCGACGATTCTCCGGAGAACCACCTCATCTCTTACCAGTCGACCTGATTTTCAACATTCTTCTGTAGCACCACATTTCAAATGCTTCGGATTTGTTCCGTTCCGGTTTTACGACAGTTCACGTTTCTCTACCATACAACGCTATGCTCCAAATGTACATTCTCGGAAATTTCTTTCTCAAATTAAGGCCTATGTTTGATATTAGTAGACTTCTCTTGGCCAGGAATGTCCTTTTTGCCATTGCTAGTCTGCTTTTGATATCCTCTTTGCTCCGTCCGTCATGAGTTATTTTACTATCTAAGTAGCGGAATTCCTTAACTTCATCTGATTCCTGATCGCTAACCCTGATGTTAAGTTCCTCGCTGTTCTCATTTCTGCTATTTCTCATTACTTTCATCTTTCTTCGATTTACTCTCAGTCCATATTCTGTATTCATTAGACTGTTCATTCCAATCAGCAGATTCTTCCTCACTTTCACTGAGGATAGCAATGCCATCAGCGAATCCTTACATTGATATTCTTTCGCCTTGAATTTTAATTCCACACTTCAACCCTTCTTTTATTTCCGTCATTGCTTCCTCGATGTACAGAGTGAACAGCATCGTCAAAAGGCCACAGCCCCGTCTTACATCCTTTTTAATCCGAGCACGTCGTTCTTGGTCTTCCAGTCTTATTACTCCCTACTGGTTCTTATACATATTATATCTTACCGGTCTTTCCCTGCAGCTTACCCTTATTTTTCTCGGAATGTCGAACATCTTGCACCATTTGGCATCGTCGAACGCTTTTTCTAGGTCGACAAATCCTATGAAAAGTCTTGATTTTCCTTTAACTTACTTCCATTACGTGAACACTTAATATAATAGTCCGCATTTGCTGCACAGTTTGTAAGCTTCCACCGCTACTCCTTCCTAAATTTCAACGGGGAATGGCGGCCGCGTGTTTGATTAAAGGCAATCCAAGTCTCTTTGGCTGGAGAGAAAAACTCACATACAGATAAACACGGAAAAGTTAAAAAGTTGTGACGGTGGGCTTAGTACACATCCCGTATCCCTGTTCGGTTAAATACTATTTAATTATCATTCATTTCAATGCAGTTAGAAAGTAGTATACACTTGGTTTTATTCAGTAATTCAATGTAAAGAAAAAATCATAGTTATAGTTACTATTTATTCGACAATGAGTTCAACGATAACAGTTACAGTGAGACTCTCACTCTTCATTGTTGTCGCAATACGATTTCCCTGCGGTCGGCCAGTGTCATTCTTGATTGTTCCCCATCAAAAGCACAAGAATCTAGATGAAACATCGAATTTAAAAGTTATTATTCCTGTACATTCACACGCGAATGTTAACTTTAACCAGCTGAGCCATTTTAAATCAGGACACTAATTCTTTAACACCTTATTGCCGTCTTATCATGGCGCGACACTGCTGCTAAAAAACAAGGTTCTATTTTAAAACAAAGGATTATGGACAGTTTCTTCAAAACGTAACTTACATTTTTGCAACTTGGAAATGTGTGTCCATATATGTACATGTTTTTGTGGTCCTCAATCGAAGGACAGGTTTGATGCTGCTCTTCATGCTACTCTATCCTGTGCAAGTCTCTTCATCTCCGAGTAATTACTGCAACCTGAAGCCTTCTGAATCTTCTTAGTGTATCCATCTCTTGGTCTCTCTGTATGATTTTTATCCTCAACGCTTCCCTCCAGTGTTGAATTGGTGATCCCTTGATGCCTCAGAACGTGTCCTACCAACCGATCCCTTTTTCTAGTCAAGTTGTGCACCAAATTCCTCTTCTTCCCAATTCTATTCAGTACCTCCTCATTAGTTACGCGATCTGCCCATCTAATCTTCAGCATTTTTCTGCAGCACCACATTTCGAAAGCTTCTATTCTCTTCTTATCTAAACTATTTATCGCCCACGTTTCACTTCCAAACATGGCTACACTCCACACAAATACTTGCAAAAACTACTTCCTGACGCTTAAATATATACTCGATGTAAACAAATTTCTCTTCTTCATAAACGCTTTCCTTACCGCTGCCAATTTACATTTTATATCCTCTCTACTTCGACCATCATCAGTTATTTTACTCTGCAAATAGCAGAACTCATCTACAACTTTAAGAGTCTCATTTCCTGATCTAATTCCCTTAGCATCACCTGATTCAATTCGGCTACATTCCATCATCCTCGTTTTGATTTTGTTGATATTCATCTTATATCCTCCTTTCAAGACACTGTCCATTCCGTTCAACTATTCTTTCAAGTCCTTTGCTGTCATTGGCAGAAGTACAATGTCATCGGTATACGTCTTCTCCCTGGATTTTAATTCCTACTCCAAATTTTTCTTATATATCACAGGTATGTACTATATTGTTTTTTATTTATTTGTTTATTATTATTGCGCTCATTAAACATTTATTCGTGATTTACCTATTGGTTTAGTGATATTTCCGTATTATCCGGGTTTTTTTGTAATTCGAGGTAGCCTCAGCCCCAGTTAACTCTACTGTATGCTGAAACTGCTTTTCTTGAAATACACTGCCCAGCACAATTGAAGCGTCACTTTGTCGAAACGCAGTAACTGTATCCCACTGGGACGCATTAGTTTTAAATTTGGCTCGAGGGTGGCTGCAAACTTCCTCTTTATGGTGCAAAAGCGTAGCGTGCTGTGACGTCGCTTCAAACAGCGAGATGCCGACACTTTCGGAAAAAAAAACAGAGCTCAGAAGTTCATGTGAGCTGTAAGACGGGTTAATGATGTCACATTGGCACCAAATTTCACAACGATTATACCCAACGCCACCGTGGGCCTGTCACGCGATGGTAAGGTGTGACACGCCCTCTAATCTACATCTGTATCAATACTCTGCAAATTACACTTAAGCGCCTGGCAGAGGGTTCATCAAACCACCTTCACAATAATTCTCTACTATTCTACTCTCGAACAGCGCGCGTGAAAAACGAACACCTATATCTTTCCGTGTGAGCTCTGATTTCCCTTATTTTATTATCATCGTTCTCCCTATGTAGGTCGGCGCCCACAAAACATTTTTGCATTCGGAGGAGAAAGTTGGTGATTGAAATTTTGTGAGAAGATTCCGCTGCGACGAAAAACGCTTTTGTTTTAATTGTGCCCATCCCAAATCCTGTATTATGTCATCCTGTTTCGCGATAATACAAAACATACTGCTCTTCTTTGAACTTTCTCAACGTACTCCGTTAATCGTATCTGGTAAGGATTTCAGATCGCGCAGCAGTATTAGAAAAAATGACGGAAAAACATAGTGTGGGTATCTCTTACTCCCTTCGTTTGACGGCTCTCCGATGGAGGTCAGACCGCGCCGCCCAGCGTTGGAATCACGTGGTTATCTTGTTGGTGCCCAGGAAAATATTTCATATTCACCGTCACTCAGAATCGACGCGAAGTGTTGTTAGAGGGTGGCAGCCACCCCTTTCCTTAGGCGTTGATTTCCACACATTTTGCGGTAGAAAACGACAGTTCACTGTGTGGTGAGTAACAGGATGACGTTCTTGACAGTCGCCTATACGGTTCAACCCTCCTCTAAAAACATCGTGGGCCAGGAACTCTTTTGAACACGAACTCAACCCCTTGGAGAGCAGTACAGGCTGGAACCTAAAGGCATCACTGAAAACCATTCGACGAAATGTGCACGCGATCTGAAGCAGCAAAGGGTGCTTATGCTGTGTCAGCCCTCCCGTTTCGCAGCCTCCTGTGACGTGTTCACAGAGGAGAGTTGGTGGGGGGGGGGGGGGGGGCGGAGGGAGGTGCAACATTAACACATGAGTGAAAGCGTCAAAACCCTATTCGGCAACAACATCGATGCCACCCACCCACTTTTGTTGAGCTCTTTAAAAATATACCTGAACAGAGACAACCTGTGACGAAGTCCTAGGCACTTACATAAGCAACCCCTTCGGCACGCTTCCGACTGCGGATGGCCTATAAGCAGGTGCAAGGGCAGCAGCACAGCCGCGTAAGGCACCTAGGACTCTCCTCTTGGGTGCTGTCTGCAAATTCTTAAGGTGCTCAGCAAATATGAGGGAGGGGGGATGCCATCGACGGTGTCGAAGATGGGAGTGGTCTTAGACGGGGCCGTTGCCGTTTTATTCATCGCCTATGCTCACAACACAGAAGGATGCGAAACAGTAGAGCTGAAGAAGCATAGACATCCTTGTTGCCTCGCATCGGCTTCAAATTTCGTCGAAAGTTTTTGAACGGCCTCTAATGGTTCCAACCTCTACACCAGAGCAAACATTGCAGTCGCACTGTACTCTAAAGAAGTGCGATCACCTTCAATGAAGTTGTTGGCCAGCGATGTCCTTAGAGAAGCTGATCATGTTTGGTTTGTGATGCGCTCAACTGCGTGGTCATCTGCGCCCGCACAAAGTCACCATCTTTAGTCAGTCCAATCTAGCCACTTTCACGAATAATGAGGACAACACAAACACCCAGTCCCCAGGCAGAGAAAACCCCCAAACCGGGCGGGAATCGAACCCCGTGATCCAGAGGCAGCTACGCTAGCTGGCCAATAGACCACGAGCTGCGGACCCTTAGAGAAAGGTTGAACCGTGTGAGAGGTGTCAGCAGTGCCAAAGGCTATCAAGAACGCTGCCCTTGTTGCCCATCCCACTGCAAAATGTCGTTTTCGATTGCAAAATGTGTGGCAATCAACGTGTAAGGAAAGTGGTGGTTTCATTGACGCCATTAAATTTATGCTACCCGCTAATGTCATTTCGTGTCGATTCTGAGCGGCGGTGAGCCTGAAATGTTTTCCTCGGGCCCCACAAGATAACAGCGTGATTTGGTTCAAATGGTTCCAATGGCTCTGAGCACTATGGGACTTAACTTCTGAGGTCATCAGCGCCCTAGAACTTAGAACTACTTAAACCAAACTGACCTAAGGACATCACACACATCCATGCCCGAGGCAGGATTCGAATCTGCGACCGTAGCGGTCGCGTGGTTCCAGACTGTAGCGCCTAGAACCGCTCGGCCACTTCGGCCGGCAACCGCGTGATTTCAACGGTGGGCATTGCGGTTAAGACTTCCATCACAGAGGCGTCAAAAGAAGGGGTGACACGTGGGTACAGAGTCGGTGTGACGACTTTACCATTGCGTGACACGTCCACGGTGGTTTTGGGTACAATTGTTGCGAAATTTGGTGCCAAATTGAGTTCATTAACCAGTCTTACACCTCACGTGATCTTCTGAGCTCTGGCTTTTTTTTTTTTTTTCATATGTGTGGACACTTTGCTGTCTGAAGCTTCGCCGAGCCCGAGGGCAACGTCGCAGGGCGCCGCACCTTTCCACCATTATAGAGGAAGGTTGTAGGCACTTTCGATCCAAATTTCAAACTCATGCGGTGCACTTGTATACAATTAGTGCGTTTCGAAAAAGTGATCCTTTAGCAGATTTGCACAATGTATGATAATAAGCCTCCATGTCATACTGCTTTTTCTAGTTCCTATACCCATATTAGATTTTAGGCATTCTGAAGATACAGCTTATAAATGCCTCTTGTTGACTTGTTGCACTTCAAATCGTATAGACTTCTGTCAAACTATGAATCATCTTTTTCATCCTCATTAACGGAGACAAATCTGTATATTTACTCACAAAGTACATTTAAATAACTGTAACTCGTTTCGAGACACCGGTACTTAATTCCAAGAAGAGCTCTGTTTTCTTCTTGCTAATGACAAGTAGACGTGTAATAGTAGAAATGTTTAACTTGTATAACGGCCGATGGGGACTTTTTTTTATAGAAGGAGCGAGAACTCAAGTTCGGGAAAGAAGTTACAGAGTCCTTGTCAAAGGAAAGACCCCAGCAGATTCGTCGAGCGAACTATAGTTCCACGAAAAACAACGTGGTTGAGAGAGGCTCACTATTTTCGTAGGGTGCAATGGATTCAGTTTTGTACCCCCAGGAGAACATTTTTTCAATTTTCGGTTCTTTACTTATAAACGTACTTAATTAAGCTATAGACAGCAAAGGCGTACGAGGAACAGCACTTGGTAAAAAATGACAGAGTTTAATAATTTTTTCATAATGCGGGGCCACAGTCATAACATATTTCTTTAAAGTCAGTACCACCATTAGACTGTTTATTCACAGTGTGACATTTACACTTACACAATCATGATTTCGGCTTCAAAGTGTTATTATCAAGTTTTTTAAGTGTTGTACAGTCCCTAAGATATGCGACAGTATGTCATCTTAGGCACTGTATAGCACTTAAAACACTAGACAACGGCACTTTGAAGCTCAAATGGTTCAAATGGCTCTCAGCATTATGGGATTTAACCTCTGAGATCATCAGTCCCCTATACGTAGAACTACTTAAAGTTAACTAACCTAGGGACATCACACACATCCACGCCCGAGGCAGGATTCGAACATGCGACCGTAGCAGTCGCGCGGTTCCGGACTGAAGCGCCTGGAACCGCTCGGCCACCGCAGCCGGCTGAACTTTGAAGTCGAAATCATGATTGTGTAAGTGTAAATGTAACACTGCAAATAAACAACAGTCTAATGGCGGTACTGACTTTAAAGAAATGACAGAGTTGATGGATGACACGATGAAAGACCTAAGTAAGTCGACCATTCAGCAGGTTCAGAGTTAGGAATGTTTGAGTAAGAGCCGAGTACGGTAACGTACCGCCGTACCAGCGTGCTGGGAACCGCTGGTGCTGTCAGTTGGCGGTGAAATCGTCGGACATTGGCCTCGCCTCCACTGAGGAACACAGTCGGGTAATGGTTGGCGACATTAGGGCGGAGAGCTAATATTTATGGCCGGTCCAGAGCCGGTTCCATGCATGCATCGAAAAGAGAAATACCTGACAGCGAGCCTGAGTGAAAGCTAATTGCACAGGAACCGACAACAAGCGGCCTCATAAAGCGTAAACACGCCTGGGAAGCCCTAGGATCTCAAGTGTGGACACAGTGCTGGCCCAAAGGTCAGAGTTGCGCCTCCTCTGTTAGGAGCACACTGAGTTGTTACGAAGTATGAGGGCATTGTGGTGGAAATTTATCGCCAGGTACAGAAATAGCGTCGGTATTAATTATAACCTTTTCTTGGCACTTTTTTACCAGTCTTTCGAGTGGTATGATATTGCCCTCCATCTTTTCCTGTAGTTTGCTAAGCTTTCACGTAATTACTATATCCAACATCCTTTGCCCTCTAATGCTTCCCCCATTGCCACGTCTAGCATCCTCGTTTGCTGTAACACATGTTCCACTAAATATTCCTTCTTCCGGCTACGATCTTCCTAGATTTCATTCCACAGCTATTCCTTCTTGTACTTCTGACTTTTGCTCAATTTTTAACATTCTTCCAGTCTGATTGAAAGTACACATTTGTGCAGTCAAACTCTGCTGCTGAGTATAATTCCGTATTGCTCCGGCAGGTTCATTGTATCATGCTTGGATCCTCGTTGTCATGATGTCCGCAGTGTTTTCCAGACTTTGCTGCTTGCTGCTGAAGCCTGTCCCATTCTTTGACGGCTGCCCTCTAGAGGTCACCCATTGAGATGGTGCTAACAATGCTCAGTCCGTTTAATGTCACTAGACAGCTCAGGGCATTCTATTCTGTCGATTCCTGCGTCGCGGAGGAAGCCGTTCACTAGATGGCCGCAGTCTGTTCGTGCGGTATCGTCTTGAAAGACGAACTCAGAGCTGAAACGTTCACAGAAAGCATGAACAACAGGTTGGTGAAATCTGTCCCCATACTGCACAGCCCTGTAATTACCCTCTGTAGTAATGAGAGGTTCCGCACAACACAAATTAATGCCAACCGGAAGTATGAATGAGCTACTTCTGTGCTGAACTAAGTAGACCGTACGCTGGAAGAGTGCACTGGTTCCTATCTGCCCCCGTATTCATCTTCGACGGTCAGCAGACGCCAGAAAAATCTTGACTCGTCGTCACATACAACCCTATGCCACTGACCCACGTTCAATTCCAGATGTTCCCATGGCCAGTTTCTTTGCGAACAACAGTGGCCGGTCGTTGTATCCGAGCGGTTCTAGGCGCTTCAGTCCGGAACCGCGCTGCTGCTACGGTCGCAGGTTCTAATCCTGCCTCGGGCATGGATGTGTGTGATGTCCTTAGATTAGTTAGGTTTAAGTAGTTCTAAGTCTAGGGGACTGATGACCTCAGCTGTTAAGTCCCTTAGTGCTCAGAGCCATTTGAACCATTTGAACATCAGTGATGTGGGGTTGGTATTGTCGTTTGCAGTGGACGCAGTGACTCTGATTTCATCGTGTTGCTTACTGCCCGAGTCGATAATATTCTAGTTTCTTTCAAACGACAGTGTGAGGGTCCGTTGCATTCTTCTCGGGATACGTACGAGACATAATTTGTAGGTAGCGGTCATCAGCCGGTGTCGCTGTCCGAGGGCAAACACTAAGAGGCATATCTCCCTCGTGTTGTGTCTCACGATAAACCTGGAATCTTCGTATGATGTTGCAGTGTACTCACATCCAGCGGATAACTTCCGATCTTGCTCTAAAGCGACAGCACGCGCACGGTATAAGCTTGAGACGATCCTTCGTGGCACATTGATAGAATAAAACAGTGAACAATAGCCGCACCGCTCCGCTCGTGTATGGAGACACAGGGGGTGTACAAAAATATGGAACCACAACACATTAGCGTTCCTAATATAGCCTAGGAAACCTAGTGCTTCTCGAAGCAGCTTCCAGTAGCCTCTGAATGGATAAACACAACTCCTGTATAGTTTTCAAGGGAAACTTATACTTTTCAAGGGAAACTTATACCATTCTCCCTGCAAAACAGTGGCAAGCTGGATAGCAAACACGCACCCTTCTATCCAAAGTCGGCTACAACGGCTCAGTAATATCCAGATCTGGTGACTGTGAAGGCCTGAGTTATTCATCCTCGCGCTCACAAAATCGGTCCTGGGTGATGCGATCTGTGTGACCCGGGGCCCCATCCTCTTGGAACACAGCATCACCATTGGGGACATACACTGCACCGTGGGATGGGCCTGAGTAGCCAAAATGTTCACATAATCCTTGGCAGTAATGTGACCTTGAAGCGTAATCATGGGCCCCGGGGAATACCATAATACGGCTGCACGGTTCATCAACCAATTACCGCCACATTTCAATCCTGAGACGTAAACGTGGCCAGAAATTGAAAACAGTGGGAAACGAGATTCACCCGATCAAATGACTTTCGTCCTTTGCTCCAGCCCGAATGTTATGGCTTTTTCACCATA
Source organism: Schistocerca piceifrons (assembly GCF_021461385.2). Taxonomy (NCBI): domain Eukaryota; kingdom Metazoa; phylum Arthropoda; class Insecta; order Orthoptera; family Acrididae; genus Schistocerca; species Schistocerca piceifrons. The sequence goes on along the minus strand of NC_060138.1, from coordinate 590,432,866 downwards.
TATTCCTGTTACGGGCATTTTCATCACCGACGAATGGTGTTGTTTTGATGCTAAAAGAGAGCGCGAGTGCGACATTCAGTTCTGCAGTGATTTATTTCTGCACCTGTCGTCCCTTTGTTTTTCGTCACAGTCATCTTCAATGACTGTCCGCCACTGACTCTCAAAACACACTTTCGTCCAGGTTTCGATTTAGCGGATTATGTATTTCCGCTTTCCCTGCATGCAGTGTAAATTTTCCTTATGATGTCTCTTGGAACAACAAACACTTCGGCTACCGAGGTTATGGGGCACTCACCTTACGATCATCAACAATCTTCTCCCGTTCGAAGTCACATAACTCCGACATAATTGACTTAAATTACACAGAACACTGTTGTGACCACGACTTACGCTAGCAACGTGTTGAGGACATTGCACATGTGCCGTTGGTGGTCAAATGCAACAGTGCCAACTTGTCTTGCATCTGCATTTATGTTCAAGCATGCATTTGTCACGGTGTTTCCATATTTTTGTCCAACCGCTTTATTTTCTGTGATCCAAAGGAGCGGTGATAAAGGGGTTTCCAGTCAAAAGGAAACAGACTATATAAGTTTGAGCAGTATACATAAACGGTGTTTCAGGTACGGTCAACTGTACTGTCAGATGTTGCTTTGTAGAGCAAAGAATCGACGCTGGATGATCATAGGCAAATGTAGAGATTCATTTCTACCGTTCTTCTGCCTGGTGTATTGAATGCAACTTTCTTTTAACAAGGGTATACATAACTTTATCTTTTTACAGATAAGAGATGGACTTCTGAAGCAAGTCACTTCTTTTAATTACTTAGCGCTAATTCTAACAAAGCGACAGAAAATTGACAAACATGTGAATTAAATTGTAGCGAAGGCATGTGAAAATTTGTATTTGTCGGGAGGGTTGTTGGCAAGTACGGTGCCACTGCAAGAGAAACAGCGTACTAGACGCAACTGCGACCAGTTATGTAGTGCTGCTACAGTATTTGCAGTCCTACTCATTAGGCAAGGCGTAGACATCGGACCAATTCTGAGTAGCGCTGCCACGAATAGGTCAGAAAAGTACAATCGAAAATACGGACAACGTGTTTAGGGAACTCAAGAGTTAATCTTTTGATGAAAAGCTAGAATGAATTGGTCTGTTATTAAGTCAGAAAGTGCCAGAACCGTTTCTACCCTGAAAGTACAGTTTCTAGTACATAAAACAAGATAGTACACACTTAAGTATGTATGCATTTCCAGCCACCGATTATGCCTTCCAAAAAGTAAAGGCGAAATGCGAGTGGCATGATAAAATTGGTTTTACTTTGTTGCACAATTTATCAACATAATATTACACGCAACTGAGGACGAAAGAGCGATAATAGTTTAAAAGGTCAGATTGTTCTGGTGAAAGTTTAACAGGCTATGAAGACTAAATAGATCATTTCAATAGAGATAAAAATCTCGAGGTTTTGACGACTGTCAGCGCCACCTTCTTCAGGAGTTAAAGATACTGACTGCTGTGAACAGCAAGAAGTTATTCCACCACGGAAGACCCCGACGAGTCTAAAAATCTCAGGAGACGTTTCTCTTGAAACATTTTGTTAAAATTAATGATTATCTAGGACAACGGGAAAGACAGAAATCTGTCTTCAGTTCATGCACAAGCTTCTCGAAAGTAAGAAAAATGTAGTGAAGAACAGAAAATGTGAGAAAGAAAATTAAACTTAGCACTTGAGGCATGTAAAATGTACGAACAGCAGCGGTAAAACGGTTTCTTAAGAGTTATTTTTATTTACAAATGCCTTTCTTTGTGTTTTTCATTATGGTTACAGAAGAGATATGTATCGTTTCATTATTATTAGTTATTTGTATATTTATCGTCAGATTATTATGCTATGGTGTTGGAAATGTCACCTTAATTCAACACTAAAGCATAATTAAAACTTAGAAAACATTAAGGACTGTAAATACTTCTATGTTTAGGGAATTCCAAAATTAATGTTACATTCTTTATTTACATCTCATCACGAGTCAATACACACTTTGGACTCATTGAAAACACTAGACAAACATCCATGAGGCTGACGCCAGGTCTGCCTCTCAATCACATTTGTCTGTCTGAAAAACTGGGTTCAGGATGACGAAAGGGTATTAGTATTTTCCATCACAGATCTGGGCATATAATTTTCCAGTAACACGCATAGTGCTCTGAAAGTATGTTGTAGAATGACAGATATGTTTTACTTTTCAGTTTTTACCACTTCTAATATTGTTTACAATCCCTACTTTGTCTTATTGAAGCAGTCCATTATTGTAGAGAATACATTATTTAAGTAGTAGGCTTCAACTACAGTTTTAAAGATGATGGGTTTAGTTCTCTTTCATTTCCTTTGGGAACAAATTGTACAGTTTGATTCCCTACTAGAATATATAGTTTTGAATTCTTGTCCAAATCTGGCTCTTGTTTCATCATCATGAATAGAGCTGTTACTGTAATAATAAATAAAGTTTGTGTTAATATGCTCAATGGATTGGTAGATGTACTCATATTGCACAATTGTAATGCACAACTCTTTTCACAAATTTTTACAGTGGTCTTCGTTATTGTTTTTTGTTGCTATTCTTATGGTTCCATTTCTGTACTTTGAATATAGCGCCTATATTTTATGCACCTGATCCCCAAAATATAGCTAGATACTGACTGCACATGGGGATAGTACATCAATACGAATCACTATCGGCGCTGATGACATTTTCTTTGCTAGCATCTTTGTGTGCTCATTCTATTTCAACTGACTATCTAAATTCATTCATATTTTGTGTTTTTTACGCAATCGATGGAATTATCACTTACATTTAAGGTGACGGTGTTATTTTCTGTCTTCGAACTGAAATTCATGCCTTTTGTTTCTTTGTGTTCTGCGTTAGTTTAGTGCTTATTGACAACTGGAAACACCACAGAGACTTTCATTTGCTTTATTTACCAGGAGGTCTGATGTTGTATCTGTTGCAGTCTTTCACTGATGCTGTATGAGGAGGTATTCCAGAATGTTCAGATCAAGAAGTACACACAGTGAGGGCGGAAGCACTTGCTATAAATGTGAGATGTGCGCCAGTGGTTTTATCTCGCTGCTCAGTGGTTCAAGGAAGTTGCGCTAAGACTGCGGAATATGGGACTCAGCTGTCGATGAGACTCTGGCCGCGCTGCTTTTGGGAGCCTCAGGGAACTGCTTTGGTAGCTCCATCATAATCAGACCAGTTGCTCTATATTTCGAACCGCTTAAGCTCTAAAAACAAAATGACTCGTGGATGTACCGTTCTGAATAAATTACGTTCTTGACTTGCTGTAAACTGTGGGTGTGGTGCGTGTTTTAAATAAAATACCGCTACGGATATTACATGTAGTGTCCGCGAGAGAATTCGCGGGGGTCTCTTCGATTACAAACGTACTTTACCCGCAGGCTAGAGTCAGGGTTCAGATCTTTGCTGTCACTCCACCTTTAATGTGACACAATTGCCTAGGATTTAATAATAAAAACAATACAAATAAATAACATATTTCACTATAATAATAATACTTTTCTTACCTTAATGCTTAGTACATCGCTGTAGCTTAACTTATGAGAATAGTGATTTACACGGTATAAAATCAAAGTGTTCTTTCACCATTTTCAATATTTCACTTACCGCTATGATATTGAAAGTATATAAGTATATCTGCGGACTGCAACTACACACATCAAAAAAAGTTTTGCATCACCTCGCTTCCGAGAGTTTCGTACAGAAAATTGGAATAGAGATCAACAGAAACATCATGCCCGCCCTTTTTATTGCTTATGAAAACCAGACATCGCATGTTGTACCATCATACAGCGATACCTTGAGAGTTAGTGGTCCAGCTTGCTGTACACGCCGTCTGTATTCGTCGTGGCATACTATCCACAAGTTCATCAAGGCACTGTTGGTCCAGAGTGGTTGGTGGATCACACCATGGACGACAGCCCTTCTCAATCTATCCCCGGAATGTTCGATAGGGTTCATGTCTGGAGAACATGCTGGGCACTCTAGTCGAGCGATGTCGTTATCCTGAAGGAAGTCATTCATAAGGTGTGCACGATGGGAGCGCGAATTTTCGTCCATGAAGACGAACGCCTCGCAATGTGCTGCCTATATGGTTGCACTATCGGCCGGAGGATGGCATTCATGTATCGCACAGCCGTTATGGCGCCTTCCATGACCACCAGCGGCGTTCGTTGGGCCCCACATAATGCGACCCCAAAACAACAGGGAACCTCCACCTTGCTGCACCGATGGACAGTTTGTCTAAGGCGTTCAGCCTGACCGGGTTGCCGCCAAAAAAGTCTTCGACGATTGTCTTGTTGAAGGCATATGCGACATTCATCGGTGAAGAGAACATGATGCCAATCCTGAGCGGTCCATTCGGCATGTTGTTGGGCCCATCTGTACCGCACTCTGTGGTGTCGTGTTTGCAAAGATGGACATCGGGAGTGAAGTTGCGCATCACGCAGCCTATTGCGCACAGATTGAGCCGTATCACGACGTCCTGTGGTTGCACGAAAAGCATTATTCAACATGGTGACGTTGCTGTCGGAGTACCTTCGAGCTATAATCCGTAGGTAGCGGTCATCCACTGCAATAGTAGCCCTTGGGCGGCCTGAGCGAGGCATGTCATCGACAGTTCCTGTCTGTCTGTATCTTCTCCATGTCCGAAGAACATCGCTTTGGTTCTCTCTGAGATGCCTAGACACTTCCCTTGTTGAGAGCCCTTCCTGGCCCTGCGTATTGACCGTCTAGGAAAGGTTGAACTACAGACAACACGAGCCGTGTACCTCCTTCCTGGTGGAATGACTGGAACTGATAGGCTGTCGGACCCACTGCGTCTAATAGGCGCTGATCAGGCATGGTTGTTTACATCTTTCGGCGGGTTTAGTGACAACTCTACACAGTCAAAGGGACTATGTCTGTGATACAATATGCACTGTCAACGTCTATCTTCAGGAGTTCTGGGACCTGAGGTGATGCAAAACTTTTTTTGACGTGTGTATATGGTCGTTTAAATGAGGGTTTACTGAATATTTGAGTCTACAGTCAGGGAAGGCAGTCCCACAATTACATTTTCTCGTTAGTGGATGGAGGCAATTTCCGTTTCTATTTTTCTTTTGTCAAGTTCCTATGCTTTTCTGATTCAGGCTGTGGACTCTAACCGTCTCGGGTTAGTTGGCTGCACGTGTGGTCAGGCCGTCAGTTATTCAACTTTATTTTTCAGAAATTGTCTAACAAACATAGAAATTGTCTCACAGATGCCGCTTCATGGCAGGATGCAATGTCATGCTGATACAATCAATCATCATCCGCCAACTGCCCCTATACTGTACGCAGTACACACTGCTGTAAAACGTGTTCATAGCGTTGCGAATTTTCCGTTTTTTTAAGCGCATTAACGGGGCCAGTCCCTAACCACCTCCGTATCCCACTGTCGGCGCTACAAGTGATGGCAAGTAACGTTTTCCAAGCACTCGCCAAAGCCAAACGCATTTCCGAAACGGCTAAATTTGTGAACTGTTTGCGTGCCGTTGTGGTTAAAGTATTCTGTGCACGGCAAGGTGGCGCTCTCCAAAACGGGCGCCGAACCAAATGTGGTGCAGCAGGTGCCATAGATGACAGGGGGAACGACGGCTGCACAGATGTGCACGGGCGAATACACTCGCAGCTGTTGAGAAACTGACCACACAGATAAGCCGAGGGCTACAACGCCGTCTTCTCAACGACCGTTCAGCGAACGTTGCTGCGTATCGCCTTCCGCAGCAGGTTCCTGGTTCATGCACCCATACTGACGACCCTTTATCGCGACGAAGGATGGAATTTGCACGCCAGTACCGCAATTGGACGTGCACTGAGTAGCGATAGGTGGCCTTTTCAGATGAATCACGTTTTATGCTGCATCTGACAGATGGCCGTTGGTGTATACGGCGTGGCCAGCCGTGGTGGCCGAGCGGTTATAGGCGCTTCAGTCCGGGACCGCACGACTGCTACGGTCACAGGTTAGAATCCTGCCTCGGACATGGATGTGTGTGATGTCGTTAGGTTTAAGTAGTTCTAAATTCTAGGGGACTGATGACCTCAGATGTTAAGTCCCATAGTGCTCAGAGCCATTTTGTATACGGCGTGACGCTTCTGAAAGGAAACACCCTACAACGACCGTCGGAACGGTCAAGGTCGGAGGAGAAAGCCTTATGGGGAATGTTTTCGCCGCATTGCCTGGTGGATCGCGTCATTCTGGAATGTACAGTGGTTCGACACAAGTAGCTCTCTATCCTTGGGGAGCATGTCCACCCCTCCCTGATGGCATCTACCAGCAGGACAGTGGAGCGTGTCACACAGCTCGGAGTGTACGTGCGTGCTTCGAAGAGCACCAGGACGAGTTAACGTTCTTTCCTGGCCACTAAGATCCTCGGACTTAAATTCGATAGAGAATATGTGGGACCACCTGGTTTTAGCTGTACGCAACATGGATCCTCAGCTGAGAAAGCTAGCACAGCTGGAGTCGGCATTGGAGTCGGCATGGCTCCGTATTCCTGCCGGTGCCTTCCAGAGCCTCTCCGACTGCCTCCCTGCACGTCTCTCAGAGGTCAGCGGTCAGCGCTGCAAAAACTGGCTATCCAGGCTTTTGACAGGTGGTCACACTGACGTGACTAGACAGTGTGTAACTTGCACGAAACAGATACCAGTTTCGGAAAATGACGTGTAGTACCATACTGTTAAAATACATCTATAAAATTTCCTGAAAAGTTATTTCCAGTGTTCAAGAGAATGAGAAGATGAGTAAAATACGGTTGCACTGTACCGGCAAATTGCTACCAAGCCGACGCACAGGTTCACTGACTTAAAAATGTATTGCACTGGGAAGTTAACAGTAATATCCCTCCGAGATACGCTTTTCCACATTTACAAGGAAGTTGAGCGTCATTTAGTGAAATTAAACTCCTAATGAAAATTGTCATATCATTCGAGTTTACGTAAATTATTCGGCAGCCGATTTGTTACAGTGGTAAACCGTGGAGTTTAGAAGACAATGTTCGTCTCAAATCCAACCCGAAAGAGCGTTTTAACTTATTTGTAAGACAAATCAACAGACCTCTCATATGAAGAAACCACAACTACAAAACTTCACCACACCTACCAGGAAAGGAATATTATTGTGCTTTCCTTGCTGTTTATATACATTGCAATCGCTGTTCACTCACGTCACGTTAACCGGCCGCTGTGGCCGAGCGGTTGTAGGCGCTTCAATCCGGAACCGCGCTGCTGCTACGGTCGCAGGTTCGGATCTTGCCTCGGGCATCAATGTGTGTGATGTCCTTAGATTAGTTAGGTTTATGTAGTTCTAAGCCTAGGGGACTGATGACCTAAGATGTTAAGTCTCATAGTGCTTTAGAGCCATTTGAACAATTTCAACCACGTCACGTTAAAAAAGACATTTTCTAGTTAATGTGACCAAACACTTTTTACTTTATTACAAACAAGGCTTTTTATCTTCGTACTGCCCATCTATTATCCTTGCAACAAACCTTTGAAGTTTCATCATCTTACATAAAGATGAAGTACGTCCGCTTCAGACACTGACGTTAGTTTACAGTCACAATTACGTTTGTGTCACCTGCATGTTGTACATTCTTTATTTCTCTCCGTACAGAAAACCTCATCGTCCTACATCGCTTTGTACTGTAGGCGTCTGGTAATATCTTCACTACTAGCAATGTTTTCCAAAAAAGTAAATTGTTTATTCGCAAAGTAAATGCGTGTATCCTCTGTGGTCCATTACTCAGATTAAGCTTCTGAAGCTATATACACTTCCCACCATCGAAACAACTTCTACAATCAGTTCTTACTAACACCGTTTTGGTGTATTCCGTTTAAAGATTTTAAAGATATACGATTTTTCCAGGATTCGAAGATGTGAACTCTATATTCGCAGTCAGATGAGCTACCCGTTGCTCCTCCTAGCACTCGCTCAGAATATTATTTCTGCAGAGTGTCTTCTGTACATGAAATCACCACTAAGATTTGCCAAGAATAATTTTATTGTGCTTTGGGTCGTAGTTCATGACTGGTAGTCGACAATCTAGTTTCAATATGCGGACTCGAAAGGTGGAGGGAGTTATGGAGGGTCTACCGAAGGGAGATGCGCTTCAGGCAATATTATCGAAATGAAAGAGAACGTAGGCAAAGATGACAAGAGAGATATGATACTGCGTGAAAAATTTGACAAAGCACTGAACGACTTAAGTCGAAACATTGCCCCGAGAGTAGACAACATTCCATTAGAGCTACTGATAGCTTTGGGAGAGCCAGATACGACAAAACTCTTGTATCTGGTGAGCAAGATGTATGATACAGGCGAAATACCCTCAGCCTTCAAGAAGAATATAATAATGCGATTTAAAAGAAAGCAGGTGCTGATAGGTGAAAAATTTACCGAACTACCAGTTTAATAAGTGATGGCTTCAAAACACTAACATTATAGAAGAATGAAAAGACTGCTAGAAACTGACCTCGGGAAAGATCTGTTTGGATTCCGTAGAAATGTAGGAAAAAGCGAAGTAATTCTCACCCTAAGACTTCTTATAGAAGATAGGTAAAGGAAAAGTAAACCTACGTTTATACCATTTGTAGACTAAGAGAAAGCTTTTGACAATGGTGAGTGCAATACTCTCTTCCAGATTCTAAAGGTGGCAGGGGTAAAATACAGGGAGCGAAAAGCTATTTACAATTTGTACAGAATCCAGATGGCAGTTATAAGAGTCGAGGGGCGTGAAAGGGAAGCAGTGGTTCGGAAGGGAGTGAAACAGGGTTGTAGGTCATCCCCGGTGTTATTCAATCTATATATTGAGCAAGCAGTAAAGGAAACAAAACAAAAATTTGGAGTACGAATTAAAAGCCATGGAGAAGAAATTAAAACTTTGTGGTTTGCCGATGACATTGTAATTCTGTCAAAGATAGCAAAGGACCTGGAAGAGCAGCTGAACGGAATGGACAGTGTCTTGAAAGGAGGATATAAGATGCACATCAACAAAAGCAAAAGGAGGATAATGGAATGTAGTCGACATAAATCAGGTGATGCTGAGTGAATTAGATTAGGAAATGAGAACTTAAAAGAAGTAATGAGTTTTGCTATTTGGGAAGCAAAATAACTGATGATGGTCGAAGTAGAGAGGATATAAAATGTAGACTGGCAATGGCAAGGAAAGCATTTCTGAAGAAGAGAAATTTGTTAACATCGACTGTAGATCTAAGTGTCAGGAAATCCTTCCTGAAAGTATTCATGTGGAGCTATGTATGGAAGTGAATCGTGGACAACAAACCGTTTAGACAAGAAGAGAACAGAAGCTTGTCAAATGTGGTGCTGCAGAAGAATGCCGAAAATTAGATGGATAGATAACATAACTAATGAGGAGACACTGGATAGAACACGGGAGAAAAGAAATTTATGGTGCAATCTGACCAAAAGAAGGGATCGGTTGGTAGGACATGTTCTGAGGCATCAAAGGATCACCAATTTAGTACTGGAGGGAAACGTGTGGGGTAAAAATCGTTGACGGAGACCAAGAGATGAATACAGTAAGCAGATTCATAGGAATGTAGGCTGCAGTAGTTACTCGGAGATGAATAGGCATGCACAGGATAGAGTAGCATGGAGAGCTGCATCAAACCTGTCTTTGGACTGAAGACCACAACAACAACACGTTTGCAAAAGATCTACAATTCCTTAGTTTTGAGCGAGTTTAATGATGTTGCAGGGAGCAGGGAAAAGAATGTCCGTCGTTGCACATGTCGCCGCTCTAAATATATCGAGCATAAATGCATCAACTTTCGCAAGGTTTCCACCATAAGCGTTCACAAAATTCCTTTCTGTTGTTACTTAAAAGCTGTAATTGCGTTTTCCATCACAAAATAGCTACACTATTCGCAGAAAAAGTACGTAAAAACCTCGTAACTTCGGCGAACACTCCTATAACATACGTATAGCTTCGTCCTACTCCTAGCCTGTGACGTCACCAGAGCTTCAGCCAATAACAGAGCATTTTCGATCACGTGTCCAAATCTTGATGTTTAACGATTTTTAAGTTTACATAAAAATAACAGATATTTTGTAAGAATATGAACCGTAAATACTATTTGAATGCTATAATCAGTCAGAATGACAACAATCCGAACAACATTTTTGACATGGGAAAATAGCCTATTGTGCTTTCAGCATTAAGCATTTAGATACTTATTATGTTAGAGGTAATTTTGCTGTGAAATAGTTGTCAACACTTTCGTTTACATGTTTGTGCAATATATAAGTAAGTGAAATGGGTTTTCTCGTATTTTTGCTATATTTTCCTGTAGACACAGTCGGTTAACGTTTGGAGACGGCATATAGGAGGATCATAGAATTTTAAAAATATCGGTACATCTTTCCGTGATTTTTGGAAAAGGCCGTCAGACGTGCGAAGCAGATACATCCTGTTTGATAAAGGACAAATCGGAGTACTTTCAAATAGTTCTACAGTTCTTCACTTAGTAGAGAAATAAATATGATTAAGGTTTCATGTATCGTCGTGCACTGTCATTGCAATCTGACGAGTGATATCTGAAGAGGCACACAGCGCGCCTGTGACTATCGATACAAAGCGAAGGAATCCAAGGGCAGCCACAGGTATAGACTGTGGGCGGTCAGGCAAACATCCGGTCCGTAGAGCGACGCCTAGACAGACTCATCCAGTTCCGATACCACCGGCAGAACATCCCGTGTTTGCTTTCGTCGGCGAATCGTCTGAGCTCACAACCTATGGCAGCGTGCAATTTCGTTTTGGTTACGAATATTCGTGTTGCAAGAGGTGGATGAGTTTAGCCGCCGGTAGACATCGAAAGCTCTAACAAATCATATCGCTGGTAAAAGATTAAGTTCGGTATTTCACTCAAGCGTTTTTAACCGCTTAACTTGTCATAAAGAATCTCATTCGTTCCCAGAGTTTTACTCGCCCTACTGAGTCCGTCATTTTCATAATTTTGCCAATTTACTCCGTATTTTAATGTAAGTTTAGGGCCCGAATATCCTTCCTGTTGCCGCAGTTATGATCTAAAGGGGGCGGGCTAGTTGAAGTTGTGTCCTGTCACGTTTTCAGCTGTACTGTGCCCTCCTGTTATGTATGCGGCATAGTATTTTCGTATCTTTCCACTGAAATGATGCTAAGCTTGTGACTTCGGCAACACTATTCGATGCCAGAAGGCAGGAAAGACTGTAGGGTTCCTGCTGAAGGGAGAGATGCAACAAAAAGAATTTTTGTGCATAACTGTAAATCATCTTAAAATCTGAGATACGACGAACGATTAGGTCACAACAAACATCTTCCGTGTTTTAACTTCAACAAAGTCATGATCAAAATTGCTGTGTAATGAATGATGTGAGGTTAAGTTCTAGACGCGCGACGCTTTTTCTTTGTTTGCAAATGGTTGAAACTTTCAACTAAAGATGACATGTAGCTGCCGGCCGCGGTGGCCGAGCGGTTCTAGGCGCTTCAGTCAGGAACCGCGCGACTGAAAATGGTTCAAATGGCTCTGAGCACTATGGGACTCAACTGCTGAGGTCATTAGTCCCCTAGAACTTAGAACTAGTTAAACCTAACTAACCTAAGGACATCACAAACATCCATGCCTGAGGCAGGATTCGAACCTGCGACCGTAGTGGTCTTGCGGTTCCAGACTGCAGCGCCTTTAACCGCACGGCCACTTCGGCCGGCACGACTGATAAGGTCGCAGGTTCGAATCCTGCCTCGGGCGTGGATGTGCGTGATGTCCTTACGTTAGTTACGTTTAAGTAGTTCTAAGTTCTAAGGGACTGATGACCTCAGATGTTAAGTTTCATAGTGCTCAGAGACCATTTGAACCACTTTTAACATGTAGCAGCGCCAACGCATATGGTTATGGTTATTGTTTCATTTCGTTCCACAGCTAATGCTAAAATCTAGTAGACTGTTGCTTACTTTTCTCATTCGTTTGCTTGCGTTTACTGTGTCGTTGCAGCAAACAAAGCAATAAAAGGAAATTTAAGAAAGCAGAAAGGACATGCAAATTAAGCGGACAGTATAGCCTTTTTTTTTAATCCTCTTAATTTCACAGTTGCTTATATGCTAAAATTACAATTTCAAACTAGGTGCAATATGTGAGTCAGACAATGACTGTTGCATATATTTGGAGAAACTAGTTCAGAATATAGCTATAGTGGTCTGCACATGACATGTATCAAGTCCACCCCAGTCGATATATGTAAATGTCGGCTGTCAGGTTTCAAGCAGGGATGTTGTGAATGGTTCATGCTAGTATGATACATTTATAATGAGGATACTCTTCATTGCATGTCTATTATCAGTAAGGCACTTTTGTTTTGCACAACACTTCGTTCAAGTAAATATTTCTTGACAAAAAATACAACGTATTAAACGTAGTACGTCATATACTGCGATTTTGCCTCGTTTATAAATGGGAGATCACGAAAGCATTGCAGTAAGTAACTTTCCAGGAGAAAACAGTCTAATGTGCTGTCTTCAGCCCTGAGGAGCATGGTTCCTTTACTTGTTAATGGTGTATTTCAGCTAGATTCTTTCAGATTTCGTTAACGAAAACCGATCAGTAATTGTGACGTGTGACCTGCAACCTTGATTTTTGCTTGTAGAAACGATATTACCGACGTATTTTGACTGTCTCGTCCGCTGCTGTTGTTGAGCATTCCAAATGATCAGTTTAAAACTACTTGCAGCAACACTTGGTGTATGACCTCGCTATCGTACCAGGAACTCGAATCCTATCGCTGTCGCTACTGGTTACGACAGCAGCGCGAAAATTGCGGATTATTCTCACAAAAGATAAATGGTTCAAATGGCTCTGAGCGCTATGGGACTTAACTGCTGTGGTCATCAGTCCGCTAGAACTTAGAACTACTTAAACCTAACCAACCTAAGGACATCACAAACATCCATGCTCGAGGCAGGATTCGAACCTGCGACCGTAGCGGTCACGCGGTTCCAGACTGTAGCGCGTAGAACCGCACGGCCACTCCGGCCGGCCTCACAAAAGATAATATCCAACAAAAAAAAATTTTTTTTTGCTGGCGATTCGAACTTCAAGCTATTGCTCTCCTGTAGCAATACATGAAATAGTTTAGCTCACTTCCTTAATAGAGGCGGCTAAATACACTGCTCTGCAAAACTGAAGGACGGGGTCGATAAAGTAACATAACATGTTAACAACTACGTGGAAATGTCTGAAAGTGCGGAGGCACGTTGCCGGAGTTGTCGCGGCCTCGTACAGAAAGCTGGACGTGACATGGCGTGATGTCAGCGTGACTACAGCGCCCCGCAAAAAAGACAGCACGCGTCAATCAGACAGCAGCTACAGCGCCTTGTGGTTGTCGTCTTCATAACAAAATGGCCCGGGGATAAACATCTGGATGACTACACAGAGCGAAGACCCATCGGAAAATTTGACGAAAGACGAAGTGTGACGAGTGTAGCGCAAGGTCCGTTCCGAACCACAGGCACTGCTGCCCTAAGGAGAAGAGGCGGTGACCACGATAAACTACAGCAGCAGATACTCGTTACATTATGCAACAGGCAATGAGGGACCCACGTCAAACACCGGGTGTAATTGCAACAACCACATTTAACAGGAATCCAAGGCACGCAATTTCACAGTCCACAGTGGCAAAGCCGCTGTATGGCAGTGGTCTCCTTCCCTTTCAAATGGTTAAAAAAATGTTCAAATGTGTGTGAAATCTTATGGGACTTAACTGCTAAGGCCATCACTCCCTAAGCTTAGACACTACTTAACCTAAATTATCCTAAGGACAAACATACACACCCATGCTCGAGGGAGGACTCGAACCTCCGCCGGGACCAGCCGCACAGTCCACGAAAGTGGCGCCCTGACCGCTCGGCTAATCCCACGCGGCTCAAATGGTTCAAATGGCTCTAAGCACTAAGGGACTTAACTGCTGGGGTCATCAGTCCCCTAGAACTTAGAAATACTTAAACCTAACTAACCTAAGGACACCACACACATCCATGCCCGAGGCAGGATTCGAACCTGCAGCGTAGCGGTCGCCCGGTTCCAGACTGTAGCGCCTAGAACCGCTCGGCCACTCCGGCCGGCCCGCACCATTCGCGGCATCGTTTATTATAGTGCCAAGAGCTTAGGAAATAGACCACCGAGGACTGGGATCGCGTGCTCGTCTCTGATGAGAGCAGATTCAGTCTGAGCAGTGATTCTAGACGTACCCTCACGTAGCGAGAGGTGGGAACACGTAATTCACCCAGGAACGTTGCCGAACATGATCGTTTTGGTGGTTCAGTTGTAATGGTGTAGTCTGAGCAGTGATTCTGGATGTACCCTCATATGGGGGAGGTGGGAACACTTTTAGTCACTCAGGAAAATTGCCGAAAATCCTTTGGTAGTTCAGGTGTTGTGGCGTAGGGAGGCGTGCTGTTCTATGAATGTACTGGCCTCCAAATCTTTGAACACGGTAGATTCAATGGTCACTGTATTGCATCCATATGTGGATCTTTTCTGGGGCGTTTTGGGCCCTTACTTCATTTTTATGGATGGCAATAGGTGATCCATTCAACAGCGCTGGTGGAGAGGCTCTCGAAACGAGAGGATATTCAGAGACTGGACCGGTCTGCACTGTTTCCCCGACTTAAATCCCATGGAGCACATGCAGGATGCGGTGAGGAGACCTACTGCTGCTGCACGTCCACACCCACCGACAGTCGAGCAGTTGCCAGCTGCGTTGGTGGAGGAATGGTACGCCGGCTGCTGTGACCGAGTGGTTTTAGGCGCTTCAGTCCGGAACCGTGCTGCTGCTACAGTCGCAGGTTCGAATCCTGCCTCGGGCATGGGTGTGTGTGATGTCCTTAGGTTAGTTAGGTTTAAGTAGTTCTAAGTCAAGAAGACTGATGACCTCCGATAGTGCTTAGAGCCATTTCAACCATTTGATTTGAGGAATGGAACGTCCCGCCACAAGGCCTCACCAGCCTTCTGATCATCATGGGATACGTTGTAAAGCATGCACTGCTGTTCGTGGTAATCACACACCCTACTGACAACAATGTTCTGCCTTGTGTTATGTCCACAGGACCACTGTAAATCGCGATGATTTCTGTGTAATAATTGTCTTTGAATAAAAGTGTCATTTCTGTTCGTCTCATTAAGTATTTCTTTCAGTTATCTTTTGTACTATATTGTAGCAGTTGTTCCTATGTATGGTTCAAGTTCCATCGTGCTAGATTACTTAGCAATGACACATCATGAGAAAGTTACTTTCATTTTACAACCCAGTTTATACTATAGTGGCCTAAGTGTGAGCAGCAGCGCGACAGGTCCAGAATGGCGCCCGTCGGCAATACGTAAATTTAAAGCGAGGTAAGCCGTGCGCCCACCTGTCGATGAAGCATGTACACTTCGTTCTGCGTGTTAGCTCATTTTAGCTACTTGTGTATCGCATTTTCTGAGGCGGAAATTTGGGAAAGTCGGAATTACCCTAAAAGAGCGTGGAAAACCACCTAAAACCACAGGCGGACTGGTCGGTGTCCCACATCAACACTCGTTAATCAACTACGCAGATTACACGCTGCTCTGGCTGACCTCTCTGTCTTGCAAGTTGGTATTCTGTGCGTTGAGCTATACGAGCAGGTAATGCATTCATCGTACAACCGATAATCACTAGGCACGTTGCGATAGTTAATACTTTAGGAGAAGTTATCTCGTATGGGCGGACCTAAAAATATTGCGGAACACTGACAACCGAGAATTCAAACAGAAAACGACCCGTCCAGGCTGATGACAGAACTTCTGCTTTGCTGCTGGGCTTGTTAGCCGTGTGCCACATTTTAATGACTATGACGTCGTTGTATTTCGCAAGTTTCGCTCCGGACTCTCCGCACTACAGTGAATCAACGACCCGGCGTTCAAACAATGACGCACGCGCCGTTTTTTCCTGGCGCAGTGCACAAATTTACGCCTCGACGTGAAATTTGCTTTGTGCCGCTTCTTGCATGGCGTGAAAGGTTACTACGGCACGAGTGCCACGTCGTGTGTGTGTTTCACAGTACGTCTGGTTCCAGAGCAGTTGCTACTGACATGCAACTACTTTAACTCTTTCCTGTGACAACGCTTCTAACGTTTCGTCAGCACGAATGGCCTGGTAGCATATGCAGACGCACACCGTCACGTCTTAGAACTTGTGAGTTTCTACACGCGTTTTCAGGTAATGAGCTCTCTGTGAAGCGCGCAGTCTTTACCAGTGTGTGCGCAAAACTTCGTTTGGTTTTTAAGATCGTTATTATTCGAAAAAGAGCCGGTATTAATGGAAGTGCAATAGGGATTCGATCATTTTCATTAAGATTCACACACCAGCAATCTGTTTTGTATCATTTTCTTCTTGTACTGTTTCAAGTGTCGCCAACAGTATTTCTTTATTCTTGTTGCTGTTACTTCAGGAAATAAATCCCCACTTATTAAGTGTAGTTTAGGAGAAGGCACACATACATGAGTACGAACTATTGTGACGGAAAAAACTCCAGATAAATAATACACTATGTTATCAAAAGTATCCGGACACCTGGCTGAAAATAACTTACAAGTTCCTGGCGCCCTCCATCGGTAATGCTGGAATTCAATGTGGTGTTGACCCACCCTTAATCTTGATGACAGCTTCCACTCTCGCAGGCATACGTTCAATCAGATGCTGGAACGTTTTCTTGGGTAATGGAACACCGTTCTTCACGGAGTGCTGCACTGAGGAGAGGTATCGATGTCGGTCGGTGAGGCCTGGCACAAAGTCGGCGTTCCATAACATCCCAAAGGTGTTCTGTAGGATTCAGGTCAGGACTTTGTGCAGGCCAGTCCATTACAGGGATGTTATTGTCGTGCACGATTTGTAGGATTTCTGCATGTACATGTACCGGGTGGTTGCAGCGTCTCCTCGAAGTCTCCGGTGCTCATATTGAAATCAAACTGTGTATGCGTTTGTTGATAATAATGCAACATTAAGCCTTTCTCATTTGTTTGACTTTCCCTACCCACGTACTGCTCTTAATCCATCACATACGGAAACACATATATCGTCTTTCTTCTACTCGCAGTGTAAGATTTGCAGCTGGTGGTCAAAACTGAAAATAATTTTTTTTCCAGCATTAATCGGTTCCGCATTAACGCATTAGAATATCTGCCAAGTTAATTACAACCGCTTGGTACATCTGCATCTACACCCCACAAGCTACCTTGTGGTATTTGGTACACTGAGCACCAGAATCGCTTCCTCCTGTGATTGTTCCAGTCGCGAGTGATCCGCAGGACGAACGGTTGTTGGTAAGCCTTCGTGTGAGCTCGATTCTGGTTTTACTTTCATGGTTTTTCCGTGAGATATACGTAGGAGAAAATAATGTACTGGTTGACTCGTCTGGGAACGTAAGGTCTCTGAATTTTGATAGTAAACAGCACCTGATGCCAATGCCTCTTTTGCAGCCTCCAACAATGGAATTGGCTGACTACCTCGTGGTTACTTAATGAACCTATATAAAAATATGCTGGTCTGCTTTGGATCTTCTCTATTACCCCCATAAATCCTATTTGGAACGTTTTCCATACTGATCTGTATTATTCAAATTTTTGTCAGACGAGGGGTTTTTAAGCTAACTTCTTCGTGCGAGGACTACCCTTCCTAAGGATTCTTTCACTTAATCTCAGTCAGGCATCTACCTTAACTGCGAGTACTTTCATGTGGTCACTGCACTTTAAATCGCTCCATGTGCATACTCCCAAATATTTAAAGAATGTGAATGATCCCAGTGATAGTTCTGCAATTGTTTAGTTTTCCTACGTACGTGATTTTTAAATTTCGGTGACGTATTATATGGACATGATTTTATATATACACATCAAAAAACGTTTTGAATCACCTCGGTTCCGAGAGTTCTGGAACCTGTACAGAAAATTGGAATAGAGATCAACATAAACATCGTTTCCACCATTTTCATTGCTCATGAAAACCACACATTCCAAGTTGTACCACCATACAGCGATACCATCAGAGGTGGTGGTCCAGACTGCTGTACACACCGGTACCTCTAATATCCTGTAGCACGTTCTCTTGCATTGATGCATGCATGTATTCGTCCTGGCATACTATCCACAAGCTCATCAAGGCATTGTTGGTCCAGACTGTCCCACTCCTAAACGGCGATTCGGCCGGAGTGGTTGGTAGGTCAGTCGATCCCAGGTAAGTTCGAATGGGTTAATGTCTGGAGGACATGCTGGCCACTCTAGTCGAGACGATGTCGTTATCCTGAAGGAAGTCATTCACAAGACGTGCACGATGGGGGCGCGAATCGTCGTCCATGAAGACGAATGCCTCACCAATAAGCTGCCGATATGGTTGCACTATCGGTCGGAGGATGGCATTCACGTATCGTACAGCTGTTACGGCGCCTTCCATGACCACCGGCGGCGTACGTCGGCCTCACATAATGCGACCCCAAAACAGCAGGGGACCTCCACTATGATGCATTCGTTGGACAGTTTGTCTAAGGCGTTCAGCCTGACCGGGTTGCCGCCAAAAACGTCTCCGACGATTGTCTGGTTGAAGGCATAAGCGACACTCATCGGTGAAGAGAACGTGATTCCAATCCTGAGCGGTCTATTCGGCATGTTGTTGGACCCATCTGTACAGCGCTGCATGGTGTCGTGATTGCAAAGATGGACCTCGCAATGGACGTCGGGAGTGAAGTTACGTATCATGCAGCCTATTGCGCACAGTTTTGAGTCGTAACACGACGTGCTGTGGCTGCACGAAAAGCATTATTCAACATTGTGGAGTTGCTGTCAGGGTTCCTCCGAGCCATAATCCGTAGGTAGCGGTCATCCACTGCAATAGTAGCGAGGCATGTCATCGACTGTTCCCGTCTCTCTGTATCTCCTCCACGTCAGACAAAATCGCTTTGGTTCACTCTGAGATGCCTGAACAATCCCCCTGTTGAGAGCCCTTCCTGGCACAAAGTAATAATGCGGACGCGATGCCGGCCGAAGTGGCCGTGCGGTTACAGGCGCTGCAGTCTGGAACCGCAAGACCGCTACGGTCGCAGGTTCGAATCCTGCCTCGGGCATGGATGTTTGTGATGTCCTTAGGTTAGTTAGGTTTAACTAGTTCTAAGTTCTAGGGGACTAATGACCTCAGCAGTTGAGTCCCATAGTGCTCAGAGCCATTTGAACCATTTGATTTTGCGGACGCGATCGAACCGCGGCATTGACCGTCTGGGCGTGGTTGAACTACAAACACGAACCGTGTACCTCCTTCCTTGTGGAACTGATAGGCTGTCGGTCCCATGCCATCTAATAGGCGCTGCTCCTGCATTGTTGTTTACGTCTTTGGGCGCGTTTAGTGACATCTTTGAACAGTCAAAGGGACTGTGTCTGTGATACAATACCCACAGTAACGTCTATCTTCAGGAGTTCTGGGAACTGGGGTGATGCAAAATTTTTTTGGATGATATTAGAAAATTCGCTGCTGGTTAGAAACTCGTATTACGTCACAATATCGGTTACTTCCCTGTTGCTGCTTGTGTCTCGGCCGGCCACTGTTGCCTTGTGCAGCTACATATCTCTGCCAGTCGCCTGTAAATTGCTGTTAATAATTAATATTTTATATAGGAGCTTCGAAAACTGATCCAGTGCAATTCAGTTATCGTTTGGTTCGACGATGTGTAGCCGGACAGCAGAGTACTTCAAGCATTGGTAAAAACACCTCTTGGTGTATCGATCAATGTATCCTAGGACCGCGATGCAGATTTCCCGGCAAGCATCACGCATCAAATATCCGAAGGTCCTACAGGAGCGCTGTACATATGTTCATTTTTGGAAATGCACCGCTTATAAACTGAAGTTTCTTTAAATATCTTTTCAATACTGTATTATATCCTTGAGGAAAATTACAGTCCTTTTCCTTCTGTTCTTTTAATAAACTCGTCACAATAGCAAAGGAAAATAAAATTGCGTTTAATGGTGGACAACAATGAGTTATACTTCTATTTAAAAGTTGTACACGTCTATTCTCGATGGCATACCGTACCAGAGCGTGTTTGTCACCTGTCTCTGCTTTTTGCTTTAGATTTAGCTCTCCAAAGAGTAACTACAGTCCAAAGAGTAAACATATCTCTCGCATGTGGTATATAGCTGTATTTGAGAACTTATCGTTAAAGTACTAGAGAGTTCGTGTAAATAAAACATACTATACTAACATGTTGGACTATCTCAAGTTTACTGCCAGGAATATTCGTTCATCGAATTTCTCATGCAAACTGTTAGTAACGACACGGAAATGGAAAATGAAAGAATGCTGTACTTAGACATAGTAGTTGGGGTCCATCAGTATTATTATTACACTACTGGCCATTAAAATTGCTACACCAAGAAGAAGTGCAGATGATAAACGGGTATTCATTGGACAAGTATATTATACTACAATTGACATGTGATTACATTTTCACGCAATTTGGGTGCATAGATCCTGAGAAATCAGTACCCAGAACAACCACCTCTGGCCGTAATAACGGCCTTGATATGCCTGGGCATTGAGTCGAACAGAGCTTGTATGGTGTGTACAGGTACAGCTGCCCATGCAGCTTCAACACGATACCACAGTTCAAGAGTAGTGACGCGTATTGTGACGAGCCAGTTGCTCGCCCACCATTGACCAGACGTTTTCAGTTGGTGAGAGAGCTGGACAATGTGCTGGCCAGAGCAGCAATCGAACATTTTCTGTATCCAGGAAGACCCGTACAGGACGAGCAAGATGCAGTCGTGCAATATCCTGCTGAAATGTAGGGTTTCGCAGGGATCGAATGAAGGGTAGAGCCACGGGTCGTAACACATCTGAAATGTAACGTCCACTGTTCAAAGTGCCGTCAATGCGAACAAGAGGTGACCGAGACGTGTAACCAATGGTACCCCATACCATCACGCCGGGTGATACGCCAGTATGGCGATGGCGAATACACGCTTCCAATGTGCGTTCACCGTGATGTCGCCAAACACGGATGCGACCATCATGATGCTGTAAGCAGAACCTGGATTCATCCGAAAAAGTGACGTTTTGCCATTCGTGCACCCAGGTTCGTCGTTGAGTACGCCATCGCAGGCGCTCCTGTCTGTGATGCAGCGTCAAGGGTAACCGAAGCCACGGTCTCCGAGTTGATACTCCATGCTGCTGCAAACGTCGTCGAACTGTTCGTGCAGATGGTTGTTGTCTTGCAAACGTCACCATCTGTTTGTTGACTCAGGGATCGAGACGTGGCTGTACGATCCGTTACAGCCATACGGATAAAATGCCTGTCATCTCGACTGCTAGTGGTACGAGGCCGTTAGGATGCAGCACGGCGTTCCGTATTACCCTCCTGAACCCACCGATTCCACATTCTGCTAACAGTCATTGGACCTCGACCAACGCGAGCAGCAATGTCGCGATACGATAAACCGCAATCGCGATAGGCTACAATACGACCTTTATCAAAGTCGGAAACGTGATGGTACGCATTTCTCCTCGTTACACGAGGCATCACAACAACGTTTCACCAGGCAACGCCGGTCAACTGCTGTTTGTGTATGAGAAATCGGTTGGAAACTTTCCTCACGTCAGCACGTCGTAAGTGTCACCACCGGCGCCAACCTTGCGTGAATGCTCTGAAAAGCTAATGATTTGTATGGCACAGCTTCTTCTTCCTGTCGGTTAAATTTCGCGTCTGTAGCACGTTATCTTCGTGGTGTAGCAATTTTAATGGCCAGTAGTGTACTTATCGGCTTCCTACACCAACCCTTTGTTGTTTGCTAATGTTCTGTCATTCTCATTTTTCTACAATTAAACCTTGCGGAATAAAAACAAGCCAGGTTCTAAAGGATTAAAGTTGCTGTTCTGTTCACATAAACAATATATTAAAATTCAGTTTTTTCGTGATGGTTAATATGGAATAACATACGTGGGAGGGGGAGGGGAAGAGAAGGAGCGGCCTGTCCGACATCTAGAGCCGAGTCTATGAGACGCTAAATGCCTGTGTTACCTTGCGTAGGTGGTCGGTGTGCTGGTTGTGCCTGGTGCTAAGCGAGTTTGTCTCTCTGGGAGAAGCTTCGCTGTCTGCTGCGGGGTCGCGATGCCCGCGGCTCCCACACGCGCTGCTGGCGTCTGGGGCGGCGCTGCTGCAGTTGGCAGCCCTGCAGGCGGGGGCGCCCCGCGCGCCGCGCTGCCTGCCCGCCGGCCTGCTGCTGGTGTACGGGGCTGCGCGCGCCGCCGCTGGCGCCACCTGCTGGGCCGGCGCCGGCCTCGGCCTTCTGCACGTGCGGCCCGCCAGCTCCGCCCTCGCCGCTGCCTTCGCCCTCCTCCTCGCCTACGCACAGGTAACTCCTATGTTTCTGCACAATCTACAACCTAAGGCCACTGTATTCAACAGTTCTATTCGAGCTGCATCGAAAGCTTACATATTGTTATGACCACATCCTAGATGTGACAAATGTGCCTCCCACCAGAGATGCATCTTGCGATGAGCGCCGTTGAAAATTCAAATTTCCACTTCCCGCTGATATTTACCTCGAACAATGTTATTCCATTGTACAACGCTCCACGTGGTTACCTCTTCTTGAAGCTGTGCGTCGTCATCAAAACGCTGCATAGCCAACCACTTCTTCATTGCTGGGAAGAAGTGGAAGTCGCTCGGTGCCAGGTCTGGACTGTACGGCGGATGAGGAAACAACTCCCACTTAAAAGATTCGAGAACTTCACAAGTGGCATTTGCCGTGTGGGCCCGGGCGTTGTCGTGAATCAGCAAGATCTTTGAGCCCAACTTTCCCCTGCGCTTGTTTTGTATTGCTCTTCTGAGGTTGTGCAGAGTTTGGCAATACCTTTGAGAGTTTATTGTAGTGCCTCTTTCCAGGAAATCCACAAAAATCGTATTTGCACCGGGTTACTGATTAACCACGGGGTTGAAGGCGCAGGCGGCCGAATTTTACGACGAAGGAATTTCCAAGCTCGTCCATCGCTACGATAAGTGCCTTAATTTAAATGACAACTATGTAGAAAAGTAGTGTTTAAGTGTGGCTTTCATCTGTATATAATAAAAAAAATTTCCAATACATTATTTATTTTTAATTCCAAAACGTAATGTAGTTTGTGCATAGCCCCCGTATTTCTAAATATATGGCACGTGAGACTGTTCCCAGTGTTCACCTATGCAAACTTACTACTTTCTTTTATGATCTGGACTTTAATAAAAATGGCAAGGTACTGTTAATCAGTACACAGGGATAAGTTGTGATCTAAATGAATAGATTTATTCATTCTTAACATCACAAGACAAAAAAATGACTAAAAAACCGTCACACAAACATTTACATTTGACAACCGCTTTCACTAAGATGGGGTCTATGGTGGACAAAGTGATCAGCTGGGGATCGACACACGACACTAACCAGAACACTAATCACCTTATCTGACTTTATACACGTGAATTCGGATTATGGCACAAAAACTACGTCACCATCAAGGATCTATACTCCACTATTCAAAAAAAGAAAAATATGGTTCGAAGGAACAGGGTGCTGAGAAACATATATTGGAGCCCTATGCCATAACAGCGAATACTTTATCCTCTGCTGTTCAAGGCGGCACACCATGATGCGTTCGGCGATTGAAGATGGATGGCCACAATCTCTTATTAATGGCGTGCGCCCAAAAAATCCAAGTACCCGGTCTCGCGTTCGGTTAATTCGGAATGCAAGTACTTCCCTATGAGCCTCTGAAACCCGGTGGATTCCAGTGTGCAGGTGGATCCATTTGCTGGTCTACCAAACCAATTCGACTCCGTTCCACGACTATGTGTGATGGAATATGTCAAATGTTTAGACGGCCGACTCAAGACAAGTTAGTACACCCACGCATCATTGGTTGTGTGCATGTTGCTGGAAGCAGTACCTCTTGTGGCTCAGAAGGTGACTGGCACAGGCTCTAGGTGGCACACTAGCAAAGGACACAAGTCTCACTGTTTATGTAGAGACCTGCAGTTCTTTATTAGCGAAGCGCCAGTGCAAGAGTGATCTTCTCTTTCTGTCCGCTTTCCTCCTCAGCCAAGTAGCAAAAGCCCATTTACATCTTACACTTTCCCCACTTTAGCACAAGCCAATTACGAGCTGGAGCGTGGCATTCGAAGCTCGGAGAGCGCTCCTTGCTCTGAATAAACCGATTTGACCAATCAGAGACTTTAAAGTTAATTGGGAGAAAAGGAAAAAAAGATTCAGCTTCGCAGCCTCTTTCCCATGTGTTTACGCAGTGTCTTTTGCTAACAACATGACCAGGATGGAACCACACCCCACCATGAAAAGCTTGTTATCTCCCCTGTTGCATCCATTTCGGAGTTTCCAAAGAACGCCCATAAACTGGCTAAAACCCTTGTACTCTCACAAATATGTTTTGTAACAGGGTCTGGACGGCTGGGCGCCAGTGATCTGTCCCACGGAAATTCGCAGAACGCTCACAGTTGTCTCGTCGGCTTCCTGCCTAACAAGGGCCCATCCTCTGCTTTATTGCCTGTCTACAATCCGCTGGCCATTGCAGCAGCGACTTCTCGGCGCTAGTCAGTCTACCTGGACGCGGGTGCCGACCGAGTGGCGCCAACCAACGTGTCTGCACAATGAGACCGCAGAACTCGGTCGTCCGGAAATGTTTACTCCCAGGTTCCGCAGAAAAAACGCGCTTCCCTCAGCCCACCGTCACCGTGGTTTTACTGTAGTCGTTTAAATTGGCACCCTGTTCCTTTGAATACAGGTAAATCTTACCGTTATTCCTTCCCTAGAAGGATGTATGAAGTCAAATCGTAATAATGATCATCTTCCCAGGAATATGGAGTGGCATAGCACCGAATCCGAAGTGGGAGTGCCCTGCAATCTCTCACCTATTCAAACAATATCTAGTGTGTCGCCCTTTAGCTTATATGTCATAAAACAAGACTACAACTATCTTTTTGGCTCCAAAAATGTCGAAATATCATCGGGAGACACAGGGACTGTATGGAGGATGCACAAGGGATTCCAAGCGAAACTTCTGCAACATAGCCCACTTCTAAAACTTAAGCAGTAGGTGAAGTTTCTTATACTCGATCCTCAAAACCAGTATTTTAATAAACTGCACCCTGAAATATAAAAATAAGAATTATAACATTGTCAAATGTAATAAATATTAATTTTATTAAATTAAGCCATCGTATATCAATAATACTCTCTACTATTTTACAAACCTTTCTTATCGATGTAACGACAGGAACAATAATAAAAGCTTAAAGGTTCGTAAATAACATTTGAAAAGCAAAATAAACCAGAAGAACGTAAACCATGAATAATTATCGAAGAAAGAAAACCCAAACAAGCCCATCAATTTTTAGTCATTAAACTACCAATAACCATTCTTGTATGAGCAACAGAAGAATAAGCTATTCAAAACTTTAAAACAAATTGCTAAGGACAAATACATCTAACAATAACAACAACACCTGATAAATCTAAAAACAGTTAAAAATAATTAAATCTTAAACCCAAAGAAATAGGTTAATAACCTTTATTACATGAAAAATGTCCGCCCCCGGTAGCTGAGTGATCAGCGCGACAGAATGTCAATCCTAAGGGCCCGGGTTCGATTCTAGCCTGGCTCGGAGATTTACTCCACTCAGGGACGGTGTGTTGTGTTGTCCTAATCATCATTTCATCCCCACCGACGCGCAAGTCACCGAAGTGGCGTCAAATCGAAAGACTTGCACCCGGCGAATGGTCTACCCGACGGGAGGCCTTAGTTACACGACATTTTACATGAAAAATACCATTTCCACCTAACTGCAGGTGGCAACTATTGGGAGGCAAGGCAGATGGATGGTGTGTCAGGAGGCACTCTCCCAGTTCGCCACTTGCCGGTTCCTCAGGGAAGAGGAGGTGCTTACCTGAGTACGTCGGTGGCCACAGTAAAAGAAGAGCGACTTTAAACCATTTATTTCTGCAAGTACATTTTTCCCTTAGCGATGCTACGGAGGTCCTCTGCCGCTGCTTGTCCGGGTGCGCCGTGAGCGCTTACGAAATGGATGCTGCGTCTTCACCCTCTGCACTTGAAGAAGGTGGCGCGTGTGTATGTGGCTTACACACAACGGCCTAGGAGGTCTTCGATCCCCTCCCGTAACTGTGGCTCGCCTCTGCTCTCTGAACCGCGATGCCGGTTGTCGTGTGGTCGAGAATTACGCCGACCCTAGCGTGCCGTGTCAACACCTTCTGATACACAGACCTCACGGCGGAACTATGACGTCATCAGTGCTAGGCTAACACCTTCTGCCGCTGCAAGACAGCCTGTGCGCTTTCGTGAAACCATAACAAATTCACTGATCGTTAAATTTGCCCTTTACAGAGAAACTGTGCCGCCCTTGTATGATATCGCACGCAATGAGGCACACTGATTACAACACAGTGTGATTTCCTTCTGTTGTGTTTAAAATCGTGTGCAAAATCTGACTTACTTGTTAAGAAAAACGTCGCTACAGAAACCTAAATCCATTAGTCAGTAAATGACACTAACAGAGATACTTCGTAACAGTTAACAGACAGGATGACGAAATTATTGTAGTGATAATAAGTTTATTACTGGGACAAACATGTAATTCACTGCGGCATGAATGGCTCATCAATGATCGCATAGATATTGGAGATATTGTCACAGTGAGAAGTTTAATTACAAACGCTCATTTAGCCAATGCAAAAGTGTGAAATAAGACTCATTTGTGGTGTAAATTCAAGAACATAATGTATAAATCTGCTCAAAGAACTGGCTATTCTAACCACTGCTTCTCAATATATTTATTCCTTAATGGAATTTGTTGCAAACAATATGTCTCTACTTCCAACCAATAGCTCAATACATAGTACCAATACTAGGAATAAGAACAATCTACATAAAGACCTAAAATCACTTACCTTGGTCCAATATTCAGGAATACACATTTTCAATAAATTACCAGAAACCATTAAAAACTTGATTTAAGATAAAGCACAGGTTGAAAAGCTTCTTGGTAGGTAACTCCTTTTGTACTCTACAGATGAATTTTTTTAACAGGCACTGTTAGAACAGCTGAAGTAAAAATGTCTGTTAGATTGAAGCTCTGATAGCACTTGGCCACAACAGTCAAGATTAGGTAATTTGTGTATGATATGTTTAATAAAAGTGTATAATTGTGTTTCGTTCTGACTGTGTACATTCTGTAGATATTAGCAGTTTCAGTTTACTGTGAAGTATCTGGATATCTTGACAATCTACTGGCAAAATGATCAGGGAAGTGAGTATTATATTAAAGTGTCCTATGTTTTTATGTTATATCTTCTGACATGTCCCACACCCATGAGACTCATATCATTTTTGAGTATACAGTACAAAAACTGAATCTACTCTAACCTTTAACCCACAAAGCAAAATCAGGGATTTTGTAAGTTTGACACCTTTGTCTGTCTCTCTCACCAAAACTCTCAAATATGTAACAGAATATTCTTGATAATGGTATGACATCATTGTAAATAGAATATAGGCCTAATTTTATGCACATTCATTTTAAGCAATGCAGCTACACACATCAAGAAGAGAAAAGTAGGAATTAGGAGAGAATGACAAATGTAAATGTTTGTTAACCTGTCACAAAATTTATTCTAAACTACTTTACAGTTGACAGTTTTCTCTTTTTCATTTTATTGCCAATATGGCTGTCATTAATTTTTTTAACATAATTATTGAGAAATGTATTACATGCTACTCTTACTACAGACTGAAGAATTTTGTAATTAGTGTGATCTACCTGACTAAAAGAAAACTCCCTTAGGAAAAAGTCTTCCATTTTAATTACATCAACAGCTAATCTTATAACTAGATTTCTCTGGGATGTACATCTCATGAAGGAGAGCTCATGTTCTCCAGACACCAAGTTTTTAACAATCAAATAAATGAAAATAACAGCATTAATGACCTCATTATTAGGGCAATACAATCCACCTCTATCTACCTATCTTATAAGTTCATAGCTTTCATCACTTTCTATTACTGATAATGTTTTATCAAGCACTAAGTATGTTTTACATGTTTCACAACTCAGCTTCTTAAGAACAGCTCTGGCACAGTATCCTGACAAGTATATGAAAACAGGCAAGTATTCCTGAACAGACTGAAATTGTTCTTCACTGAAATCCATTATGCTCTCAAAGTTTTGATGGTGGTGGTAAGGTAATATCATCTACACAATCACTTTCAAAAGAATCTAAATCTATGCCAACTTCGCCAAGAGCAGAGGATGAAATTTTCAAGGAAAGCAGAGTCTGAATTCTTAGCTTGAATTAAATTTCAAATACCTGTCTCAAAGATACCAAATACTGAGATCCTGCCATTGTTCAATATTTTCCAAATCTTGCTTTTAGAGCATCTGTCTGAACCTTAACTGGCAAAAGGTATTTAAAATTCAGCTCCTCAGAGCAATACTTGGTCAGTTCTAGAAGGGCATGAGTGGTATGTGATATGGCCATATGTGTTTTGTGGCGGCGTTCGTAGCGACAAACAATTCGCTGTAGAAACGGCTTACGAAGTCACCGCCACACTTTTAATAGCGGGCCGACCGGTCCGCTGGAACAGTGAACAGAAAGATGGAAACCCAAACACTCTGATTAAATAAAAGTCGGTACTTATCTTTATTGATGAAGATACAGAAACACAATAGTGAACTCCGTGTCTACAGAAATCTGTCTAGTTCGAGTCGGAGCGGCTAGGTCAGCGTCGGCTGACGACAAACAACAACTCTGCTGCGATGAACACACAACTGACTAGCAAGTACACAATTCGGTGGCGAGTATACAACTGAGCGGCGAATACAGAACTGTCCTAGCGCTCGCGACTCCAGCGCTTAAGAAGCCAGAAGCCAGCGGTGGCGCGCGCAGACTTGCGGCGATTTCCTGTCTCGCTGGCGCTGCTTATGCGGACGGCGTCCGGACTTTGATGCTGCCAACCTTTTGGCAGCGGGCTCGGGTGGCATTACTGGCTAGGATATAACACTCCTCCCCCCCAAATCGACGGCGGGGGAGGGGTCTGGCCGCCGGCGTAGCAGAAGAGTCCGGAGCGGAGACTGTTGTCGGTGGCAGTCCCCGGTCCGCACCCCAGCATTGGCTGCGCGGGGCCTCGGGAAACACCGACTGAAAACCGAGGTCAGGGTGCACGCCTGTGACCACGGGCGCAGCTTCTGGTACTGGACGCGACGGGGCGTCGGGACCCACGAAGAGAGGCAGCGTCTCCTGACGCTGCGTCGACGGCTGCTGAGTGGGCGCCGGACAAGGCGCTGCGGTGTCAGACTCCTTGGGTGTGCCCAAGGAAAGCGGCTGCAGGACAGGCTGCACAGCCACCGCTTGGGAAGGCGGCCCGGCTGAGGGGTCGACGTCCATCAGCTCCGAAGGCGGTGGCGACTGAAGAGGGACCGCAGGCGCCGGAGCGACTACCTGGGGCGCTCCCGGATGAAGCTGCGCGGGAGGCATCAACGGGACGGGCTGTCGGCGTGGTAGCGGCGACGGCTGCTGCTGCTGCTGCCCTGGGGGCGGCAGCGAAGTCGGAAGGCGCGGCTGGAACCCGCCGCGGACCAAATCTGTGGACAAAGAACGAGCGGCAGAATCCGGGCGGCCAGCGCGGCGCAACTGGTTCTGATGCCTCCTGTTCACCCCAGTAGCACCTTGAACAGTATAAAAACCACGACCCTGGACACTTATCACGGTACCACGTTCCCAACGACGGCGACCGTGATAAACTCTGAAAAAAACGGCGTCGTTGCGCTGAAAACACGTGCGATGCTCAGAAGCGGCGGGTCGATCCGGGGGGTGCAACAACCGTAGTAGGGTGCGATGACGACGGCCGTGGAGAAGCTCCGCAGGCGAAGGGCCGTCGGTGGCGTGGTCCGGTACGACGACAGGAACGTGATGAGGGCCTGCTGACGAGAGTGCGTAGCACGAAGGCGGTCCATATGATCCTTGAATGTGCGTACAAAACGTTCCGCTGCACCATTCGATTGAGGGTGGAACGGCGGAGTAAGAACATGGCGAATGCCATTGGCAGAGCAAAAACTTTCAAATTCAGCAGAGGTAAATTGTGGACCATTGTCAGACACTAAAACTTCTGGAAGACCCTCAATACAAAAAATTGAAGTCAACGCCTGTATAGTTTGTGCAGACCTTGTAGACTGCATGGGCACAACAAACGGAAAATTACTAAATGCATCTATCACGATGAGCCAACGAGAATTCCAATATGGACCAGCGAAATCAATATGTACTCGCTGCCAGGGACCGGCAGGGCGTGCCCACTCAAAATAGCGTTGAGGCGGAGCAGCTTGGTGTTCGGCACACGTCGAACAATCTGTAGACATCTGCGTAATCTGCTTATCAATGCCGATCCATGTACAATGACGGCGGGCAAGCTGCTTGGTGCGGACCACTCCCCAATGACCTTGATGCAACAAGTCGAGGACCTTGGATTGGAGCACTTCGGGAACCACTACACGAAGCTGGTCATTCTCGGTGCGTAACAGCAAAACTCCGTGCGAAACAGACAACAGATGACGTTGCGGATAATAGCGACGAACCACAGGATCCGATATGTCCTTTGCCTTGGACGGCCAACCACGTTGAACAAAACGTAATAGTAAACTCAGATGAGGATCCGTAGCTGTCTCACGTGCCACCTGACGATAATCAATCGGAAAATCCCGGAGGGATTGATGCTCATCGGCGTCAATCTGATGGCAAGAGTCTTCAGAGGAATCGAAGACATCATCCGCAGCAATCGGCAATCTAGAAAGCGCGACAGCGTTTGCATGCTGAGCTGTAGGGCGATACAGTATCTCATACTGGTATTGTGATAACAAAAGAGCCCAACGTTGTAGTCTCTGAGCTGTCCGCTGAGGAACTGGTTTAGACAGATGAAACAGTGACGTCAGAGGCTTGTGATCTGTTACTAAATAGAATGGTCTACGATAGAGGTAGTGATGGAATTTTGTGACACCGAACACAAGAGCCAACGCTTCCTTGTCCAATTGGCTATAATTACACTGAGCTTTGTTTAGCAATTTAGATGCGAACGCAATAGGACTTTCGGTGTTACCGACTCGGTGAGACAACACAGCACCGAGGCCGAAAGAAGAGGCATCACAAGCTAACACCAGAGGCTTGTTAGGGTCGTAATGGACCAGACAACGATCATTCAATGAAGCCTCTTTAAGCTGCTGAAAGGCTGATTGGCAATCAGCTGACCACACAAACGGAACATTCTTACGGCGGAGACGATGCAACGGTGCAGCAATCTGTGATGCATTAGGTATAAACCTAATATAATACGTCAATTTGCCAAGAACTGCTTGCAATTCATGCAGATTGCGAGGGGCGGGCAAATCACGAATAGCTGCTAAATGTGACTGGGAGGGATGAATGCCTTGAGCATTAATAACATGTCCCAGATACTCCATCTCCGTAAGGAAAAATGAACATTTATCGATGTTGCAACGTAGGCCTGCCTGAGACAACACTTTAAACAAACACTTCAAATTACGGAAATGTTCAGCAGGCGTCCGACCGGACACAACAATATCGTCTAAATAGTTGCAACACGATGGCACATTAGCCAGAAGTTGTGACAAAAAACGCTGAAAAACAGCTGGAGCTGACGCACAACCAAAAGGCAAACGCAGAAAACGGAACAACCCCAACGACGTGTTTATGACAAAATACTGTTGTGATTGCTCGTCGAGGGGCAATTGCAAATATGCTTCACGGAGATCAATTTTGGAAAAGAAACGAGCTTCCCCTAACTTATCCATCAGCTCGTCCGGTCTGGGCAAAGGAAAAGAATCAATGACAGTCTGAGGATTAACCGTCGACTTAAAATCAGCACACAAACGTAACTTGCCAGACGGTTTCTTTATAATAACTAAGGGAGAAGCCCACTGGCTCGCTGAAACGGGTTGAATAACACCGTTGTTTTGCCAACGACGAAGTTCATCTTCTACAGGTGCCCGGAGGGCGTGAGGCACTGGACGAGCACGACAAAATCGAGGCTGAGCATTATCTTTTAACGTAATATGAGCGGCAAAGTTCGCAGCACAACCTAGTTCGTCTTTAAATATGTCAGTGTATCGTTTACACAAATCGGTTATGCTGTCTTGCGGAACAACAACAGAATTAATTTGCAACACATTGTCTTGGATAGACAGGCCAAACAAGTCAAAACAGTCTAATCCGAAAATGTTTACACTGTCTGTAGCGCGGAGCACTGTGAATGAAACTGTTTTTGTATTGCCACGGAATGTGGCTGGCACGCTACATACACCTAACACAGGAATTTGTTCTCCACTATAAGTAGCCAAAGAATGTTTTGCCGCTGAAAGTTTAGGGCGGCCGATAGCCGCATACGTAGCACTATTTATGAGAGTCACAGACGCACCAGTGTCTAATTGAAAATTGAAGGTCTTATCCTGGATACGTAGCTTCACAAATAGTTTATTACACTGTCTCTGGATCGGTGCAGTGGAGGCGGAAGACACAAAATCAGCGCGTTTAGCGCGTGTTCGCTGCTTACGACAACTCGTGGGTTGGGCGGGTGGAACAACAACTCCCGCTTCACTTGCAGTCTGTACCTTACTTTTTACAGCGTTGGAATCACGCTTGGGTCGCATAGCAGAGGGCTGGGTGGGTGGCTTATCGCGAACAAGTTTATTACCCACACGAACCGTGGAAGAGTCTTTAAACGCGACCTTCTGGGCGGGCTGGCTTTGAAGAACATGAATATCCATGGGCTGGGCAGCACTAGAATTGTTCTTGCGTTTACGCAAACAAACAGTCTGGATGTGTCCTTTCCTTTGACAAAAGTGACAAACCGCGTTTCTCAACGGGCAACGTTCACGAGGATGAGCAAGAACACACTTAGGGCAAGACTTAATTCTATCATTTTGCACATGCGGCTGACGAATGTGTTTAACATGACGCGGCCGGCTTGTGTTTACAGTCTGACTCTGCCGGTGGGGCCGCTGGCGTGACATAACTTGCTTAGCACAGGCAATTTGAGAAATACGTGGCTGATCTAACTCACACTCAGCATAGTCAAAAGTATCTTGGGCTTCAATGATGTTCATCACAGTCTCTAATGACGGGTCAGGCAACTTTAAGATAGCAGCACGAATACGAGAATCTGCAATGTTTTGAGTAATAGCGTCTCGTAGCATGACATCACTGTAGGAAGCTCCACACACACAATTAAATCGGCACTGACGGGTGAGGCCCCGTAAATCTGTTAACCACTGTTTATTAGATTGATGTGGCAGTTTCTTTAATCTGAAGAACTTGAATCTGGCTGCTGCCACATGAACTCGCGACTCGAAATACTCAGCAAGCTTGTTAACAACAACGTCATAGTCTAAAGCTTCTGGCTGGGATTCCGGGAACAACTTACAAAGTAGTCGATAGACTTCCACGCCTGCAGTGGAAATTAAATAAAGCTGCCGCTCAGTACCTGTGATCTTGTAGACTGTCATGTGCGCCTGCAACTGCGCGAAATATTCTCGCCATTCTTCTCGTGATGCATCAAAAGCACGGAAAGGTGGTGCTGCCTGTGCGTGTTCCTTTTGTGTTGGAGGATTAACCGCTTGTTTGGCGATTGCTTCCACCAGACTTTGTATTTGCTGACTCTGTAACAAGATCAACTGTTGTAATTCGGCAGACATAGTGAACACAAATTAAACCAGCCCCCAAAATTTTATCGCTATAATTAGTATAACCAGAAACAAGTTGAACCAGCCCTGCACACGAGTTCGGAAGTTCTCGTTGCCAGTTTTGTGGCGGCGTTCGTAGCGACAAACAATTCGCTGTAGAAACGGCTTACGAAGTCACCGCCACACTTTTAATAGCGGGCCGACCGGTCCGCTGGAACAGTGAACAGAAAGATGAAAACCCAAACACTCTGATT
The DNA here is from genome assembly GCF_021461385.2 of Schistocerca piceifrons. Taxonomy (NCBI): domain Eukaryota; kingdom Metazoa; phylum Arthropoda; class Insecta; order Orthoptera; family Acrididae; genus Schistocerca; species Schistocerca piceifrons. Next base: position 590,398,717 of record NC_060138.1, on the reverse strand, counting down.
AAATAAAAGTCGGTACTTAACTTTATTGATGAAGATACAGAAACACAATAGTGAACTCCGTGTCTACAGAAATCTGTCTAGTTCGAGTCGGAGCGGCTAGGTCAGCGTTGGCTGACGACAACCAACAACTCTGCTGCGATGAACACACAACTGACTAGCAAGTACACAATTCGGTGGCGAGTATACAACTGAGCGGCGAATACAGAACTGTCCTAGCGCTCGCGACTCCAGCGCTTAAGAAGCCAGAAGCCAGCGGTGGCGCGCGCAGACTTGCGGCGATTTCCTGTCTCGCTGGCGCTGCTTATGCGGACGGCGTCCGGACTTTGATGCTGCCAACCTTTTGGCAGCGGGCTCGGGTGGCATTACTGGCTAGGATATAACAATGTGTATCACTGGATAATCCAAACGTACTATCAGCAATATGTTTCCATTTATCCAGCTATGATAGAAATCTTTCTAAATATCTGATATTTTCATTACTTGTGCTCGAGAGTGGTTTCAGCATTGCATCCTTGAAATGGATGTCTATACCAGGTGAGCTAACATTAACAATGTTCCACCATGTACAAATTAATGTAATGAATTTAGCAGTGCTCTCAAAACTTTCAATATGATGATGTTCCCCCAAGGCTAGCAAACCTTGGACAGTCATCTCATTGAAAACATTAAGTACAAGTTTGACATTTTGTCGCTCCAGGTTACTTGGAAAAAGAGACTGTAAATTAAGCTTATTGGCAAATTTCACTATCTGTGTACGCTCTATGTCATGAAATTTTTTAACTGAAGAGAATCTGGCCATACATAGCTGTGTATTTTCTGAATCTGTTTCAAACTGGGGGTACATAATTGTCTGATCAGGATCTTTTTTATTAATCCAATTGTTTCTGACACATTTTAAAATGTGAACAGAATCTAACACATAAAAAAGAGGATTAGTGTCATCACAGGGGTGTTTGTACACAATTGACAGTTGAGGAGGGGAAGCAAAGAATGACATTGCCCTTCTGTTAACTGAATTGTTGTCACTAACAACACAGACTACCGCAAAACCTATTGCATGCTGCCCGGAAGTTGTTTTCTTTATTAAAGTGAAAAGTCCTTCACAATTTATATTTTTTTACTGGAAGAATGTGGACTACATCTTTATATGAAGACAACAAACTCTGTATCATAAAAACCTGAGCACTAGTTGCCATATTTTTAGAATTGAATGCAGCACCCAAAATGTTACCTCCTGTGAAGTCTAAATAAGGCTTCAAGTGTATTTCATCTAACATTAGTGAAACAACATGATCTGATTCACAAAGAAACTGGAATTTCTGTTTTATATACATCAGAAAATTGCCACCTAGCTGCTCAGCTGCTGGGTTTGTTTGAAAGTGTGAGCAGATTTTATGCAGGGTATTCGGATGAGCTAGCACAAGGTACTGTGTACTTCTTATAAACTCATAAGCATGTGGTGATATTGAAAATAGAATACTACAAAATATAATACAGTTTGTTGAGTATCTGTAATGGCTCTTGCATTAGATTCAATTGATAACATAAAAAATTTATTTTGTTACTTTCACTCTCATCAAAATGTTTTGCCATATCTTTCAAATAATCAGTAACGAATAGCAAGTGGTCTTTTCCAGTGCTACCATTGTTTTTCCTAGTAAAGTTCTCCAAGTTATCAGTAATGTTAATTAAGTCATTTAAATGGTTTATAGTTAAAGGGAACTTTCTTGTACCAAGTTTTGAGATTACACTTTTACCTTCATATAAAGACATACTCAGGTCAGTAGTCACCACAACAGAACACAAAAGTGTAGCAATATCTTTGACATCTATTAGAACAAAAGTTATGGAACTTTCTGACTTTATCAGATGCCAGTCATTAGGCAGCCTGATACTCACTAAACACTTAACAAAACCATTAAAGTCCACAAAATGTCTTTCCTGTTCATACTGAGCATGAGTTGCTACACTCGTTGCAATAGCTATTTCTAAGTATCTATTTTCAAGATACTTCCGTCTCTCATCTCCACTTTCCCTCAAAGAAGAAGCTGACGAAAGATACTTCGGACAGTTAGGCAGAATGGATGGTACGGCTCCTGTTTTAAGGCGAGGTTTTGGAAGTGGCACAGAATATTTCTTCCCTGTGGAACTTTCGAAATATTCACTATGTTTCGGAATGAGGTCTTCAGTGAAGTGGAGCTCGCAGACCTTGAAATAATGAGAAAATCTTTTATCATATGGCTACGAAGTCTTTCGCGACGTATTTCTTGAGTAAAAATCTCTCGGTGTACATGCCGCGTCAATTCAGGATAAAACTCCAAGCTTTCGACCACTACCTCCATGGTCGTCGTCAGGACTAACACTGACTGTCGTGAACTAGCGAGGTTCCCACTTTTATATGCAAAGGATGGCTCCTGATTGGCTGGAATACCATGGAGGTAGTGGTCGAAAGCTTGGAGTTTTATCCTGAATTGACGCGGCATGTACACCGAGAGATTTTTACTCAAATGTTTTATCAGCTACATGTAATAATCCCGAGGGGAACTAATGCTAACACATGGGATTAGTGTCAGTTATCTTCACATTAAATCGATTATTGTTCACTCGGTATTTCAGGTTAAAAGGCTAAAGCTATTCTTGCAAAAGTAAATCAGTTTTCCAGTGACTCAGTAATGTAGTTGATCTTCTAGAGAAGGGCATCCAATCAATCGAATCACGTTGTTAATACACATCTAAAGAGCGTGCCACTTAAATATGTGATTAGTTGCTCCCGCTCTCTAAATTAAAGAACACACACCTCGAGACAATCTAACTGAATTGTAAAGAACCTGAGCTTACCTTCGAATTCTGTGTAACCTGAAAATTTTCACGATGTATTGCAGATATTCATTTCTGTTGTAGTTCAGTGCTTTTAGGAAAAGAAAACACCGCTACTCTTGGCCCATTTTCGTAATTTCCTCTGCAACGTGGAACACAACACTTATTCACCATTTCGAACGATTAAATCAAATCTCAGAGTTAAACGGAGATGTAATTTCGACGAATCAACCACTAACTTTGAAAGTAAACAGAACACAAGTTTTGTTTCCCGGGTAGGTTAGCCAACATAAACACAGAATTTCGAATTGCTTATAAAGGTAAATCCACACAAATTAAGCACAGCATCTCACGGTGCAGATTTCTTATCGCATATAGCTTTGTAAACGGCGCTACTTTTTCTTGCAGTGCTTCATATACTCATTTTCAATTAAACAATGTATTCTACCGGTGCCTTTTGTTGCATGGTTGGTATGGCTATTAGATCCAGTTTTGGCCACCAGCAGCGCTAGTTGTAACAAAATCTGTCTTTTCACCATTGACCTAGTGGAAGTGACGTCACATGGCCTACTCGTCTGGGCTGGGAGGCCTGCATGTTAGAAGTTGTTGGCCGTGCATGTAGGCCCCGTGGCTCCGCTGAAGTGTCAGGAACGCTGGTGCCTTGGCCCAAGTTGACGCAGAAGACCCCCCCCCCCCCCCCCCCCCCCCCAGGCCTTCCCATCTGCGTTGGAAGCTGTCAGCAGCGCCGAACTCGTGATTGGTGCTTACGGAGAGGAAGGCCGTAACACATTTGTTATACCAACAGACTGGTCCGTAACAATATTCAGTACGCTTTCTTACGCTAGCGACGCGACGCGATGAAGTGCCGCTAAGAACCAGAATGCTTATGTGGTATCAACACGATGGATGTCCAGCACATAATGCCTTGCGTGCACGTCGTGTTCTGAACCGAAGGTATCCGCCAGATGGATTGGTCGAGGAGGAACAGTTGCTTGGCCTGCTAGGTCTCCTGATGTAAATCCTCTGGACTTTTTTCCATGGGGATGCATTAAAGACGTTGTCTATCGTGATATTCCAACAACTCCAGAGGACATGCAGGAACGTATCGTGCCTGCTTGTAATTCCCTTCAGCAGGCAACACTGGAAGCAGTAAATAATTCTTTCATTCAACGAGTGCACCAGTGTATCGGTATCCAGGGTGACCACTTTGAGCACCTTTGAATGTTCTACTCCTTGGCAATAGTAGAGTCAAAGTCAAGTTTGTGTTATGATTTTACTTGGTTTTCATTTGTTTTCTGACAACTCCAGCAAGTGGACGACTTTGTGATGCTAGGTTCAAAGTCAGTGTTGTTTTGTGTAATTAATAACGTTGTGTTTCAGTGAATGGATGACTGTGATATATTTTTGAATAGGTCTTTAGGAGAGGAAATAAATTACCGAATACAAAATACAGGGTGCCATTCAAAAAAGTCATACTGCTGTTCATATCTTTGTAAAAAACAACGCTACAACAAAGGCAATCATGCTGATTGATGTCCCCCTGACGGCTAAAGAACATTTTCTCGAAACCTGGACAAACAGTTTTTAGAGGGTAAAGATAAATGGGACACCATATATACACTCCTGGAAATTGAAATAAGAACACCGTGAATTCATTGTCCCAGGGAGGGGAAATTTTATTGACACATTCCTGGGGTCAGATACATCACATGATCACACTGACAGAACCACAGGCACATAGACACAGGCAACAGAGCATGCACAATGTCGGCACTAGTACAGTGTATATCCACCTTTCGCAGCAATGCAGGCTGCTATTCTCCCATGGAGACGATCGTAGAGATGCTGGATGTAGTCCTGTGGAACGGCTTGCCATGCCATTTCCACCTGGCGCCTCAGTTGGACTAGCGTTCGTGCTGGACGTGCAGACCGCGTGAGACGACGCTTCATCCAGTCCCAAACATGCTCAATGGGGGACAGATCTGGAGATCTTGCTGGCCAGGGTAGTTGACTTACACCTTCTAGAGCACGTTGGGTGGCACGGGATACATGAGGACGTGCATTGTCCTGTTGGAACAGCAAGTTCCCTCGCCGGTCTAGGAATGGTAGAACGATGGGTTCGATGACGGTTTGGATGTACCGTGCACTATTCAGTGTCCCCTCGACGATCACCAGTGGTGTACGGCCAGTGTAGGAGATCGCTCCCCACACCATGATGCCGGGTGTTGGCCCTGTGTGCCTCGGTCGTATGCAGTCCTGATTGTGGCGCTCACTTGCACGGCGCCAAACACGCATACGACCATCATTGGCACCAAGGCAGAAGCGACTCTCATCGCTGAAGACGACACGTCTCCATTCGTCCCTCCATTCACGCCTGTCGCGACACCACTGGAGGCGGGCTGCACGATGTTGGGGCGTGAGGGGAAGACGGCCTAACGGTGTGCGGGACCGTAGCCCAGCTTCATGGAGACGGTTGCGAATGGTCCTCGCCGATACCCCAGGAGCAACAGTGTCCCTAATTTGCTGGGAAGTGGCGGTGCGGTCCCCTACGGCACTGCGTAGGATCCTACGGTCTTGGCGTGCATCCGTGGGTCGCTGCGGTCCGGTCCCAGGTCGACGGGCACGTGCACCTTCCGCCGACCACTGGCGACAACATCGATGTACTGTGGAGACCTCACGCCCCACGTGTTGAGCAATTCGGCGGTACGTCCACCCGGCCCCCCGCATGCCCACTATACGCCCTCGCTCAAAGTCCGTCAACTGCACATACGGTTCACGTCCACGCTGTCGCGGCATGCTACCAGTGTTAAAGACTGCGATGGAGCTCCGTATGCCACGGCAAACTGGCTGACACTGACGGCGGCGGTGCACAAATGCTGCGCAGCTAGCGCCATTCGACGGCCAACACCGCGGTTCCTGGTGTGTCCGCTGTGCCGTGCGTGTGATCATTGCTTGTACAGCCCTCTCGCAGTGTCAGGAGCAAGTATGGTGGGTCTGACACACCGGTGTCAATGTGTTCTTTTTTCCATTTCCAGGAGTGTATATATGTGGTGGTTCACGAAGATATGCAAATATTTTAATATGTTATTCTGCAAATGAAACTGAAGGAAAAAGTTCATACAAACATATGTCCGTAAATGTTTAGTTACGGAGTTACGGCTAATAAAAGGTTTTGCCCGAAATTTAGCAACTTCGCTGATATGAAGCGATCGCAAAACTGTACGAGGTTAAAGTAAAGCACGATTTACGTTTATTTCGTTGTTGTTGGTCTGGTGAATCTAATAAAACATGTCCCAGACGTGTATCTGCAGTAGTTTTCCAGAAGATCCATTTTCCAGAAGATCCAGAGAAGCAAAGAAGTGCAATAATTTCGTAAAATTTTTAATTTATTAACTACTTGGCCCAGTTTGTTTTTTAAATTCCAGATAATTGCACAAAGAATTCGACAGAAGTTGTAGAGAATTTAATTTTGGAAAAATGATGGTAATAACGTTAATTGAAACTATACGAATGTGTCAGATAATCAGCTTTTATTAATACCATAGCACACATGAATTCATGTTAAACCGTTAAAAACAACAGTTACTATGTGGTTTCACTTAAATACACTGTTGTTATTATGTTCTTTCACAGAACAATACGGAAAACTAATTCGTTTCAAGGTTAGGAAACGACTGAAACAACTCACTAACGGTTGCCGACAATGACATAAACGTTTCTACATTCTTAATGGAAAGTAAATTTACTTATATAATGATCTTTACTTCTCTGGATGTTCTGGAAAACTACTGCAGATACACGCTTGGGACATGTTTTATTCGATTCACCAGACCAATAACAAAATGAATGGAAATCGTGCTTCACTTTAACCTTGTACAGTTCTGCGATCGCTTCATATTAGCTAAGTTGCTAAACTTCAGGCAAAATCTTTTATTAGCCGTAACTCCTTAACTAAACATTTGCAGACCTATGTTTGTATGAACTTTTTTCTTTAGTTTTACTTGTAGAATAAAATATTAAAATATTTGCATATCTTCGTGAAACACCCTGTACATATATAATGAAGAGCTAAAGAAACTGGTACTCATGTCTAATATCATGTAGGGCTCCTGAAAGCACGCAGAAGTGCCGCAACACGACGTGGCATGGACTCGACTAATGTCAGAAGTAGTGCTAGAGGGAATTGACACAATGAATCCTGCAGGGCTGTCCACAAATCCGTAAGAGTACGACGGGGTGGAGATCTCTTCTGAACAGCACGTTGCAAGGAATCGCAGATATGCTCAGTAGTTCATGTCTGAGGAGTTAGATGTTTAAACTCAGAAGAGTGTTTCTGAAGCCTTTCTGTAGCGATTCTGGACATGTGCGGTGTCGCATTTTCCTGCCGGAATTACCCAAGTCCGTTGGAATTCACAATTGACGTGAATGGATGCAGGTGATCAGACAGGACGCTTACGTACGTGTCACCTGTCAGAGTCTTATCTAGGCGTATCAGGAATCCCATATCACTCCATCTGCACACGGACCACACCATTACAGAGCCTCCAACAGCTTGAACAGTCCTCTGCTGACATGCAGGGTCCATTGAGTTATGTGGTTGTCTCCATACCCGTACCCGACCATCCGCTCGATACAGTTTGAAACGAGACTCGCCCGACCAAGCAACATGTTTCCAATCATCAACAGTCCAATGTCGGTATTGACCGACCCAGGCGAGGTGTACATTTTGGAAATTTGTGGTAAGATCTTATGGGACCAAACTACTGAAGTCAAAACTCCATAAGCTTAGACACTACTTAATCTAACTTAACTTATGCTAAGGACAACACACACACCCATGCCCGAGGGAGGACTCGAACCTCCGATGAGGGGAGCCGCGCGAACCGTGAAAAGACGCCCTGACCGCGCGGCTACAACGCGAGGCGAGGTGTAAAGCTTTGTGTCGTGCAGTCATCAAGGGTGCACGAGTGGGTCTTCGGCTCCGAAAGCCCATATCATCGTGTTTCGTTGAATAGTTTGCACACTGACACTTGTTGATGGCCCAGCGTTGAAATCTGCAGCAATTTGCAGAAGAGTTGCACTTATGTCACGTTGAACGACTCTCTTCCGTCGTCTTCGGTCCCGCTCTTGCAGGATCGTTTTCCTGCGTCAACGATGTCGGAGAGTTTGATGTTTTTATCTGATCCCTGATATTTGCGGCACACTCGTCAAATGTTCTTACGGGAAAATCCCCACTTCACCGCTACCTCGGAGATGCTGTCTTATCGCTCGAGCGCCGACTATAACACCACGTTTAAACTCACTTAACTCTTAACCTGCCATTGTAGCAGCAGTAACCGATCTAACAACTGCACCTGACACTTGTTGTCTTATATAGGCGTTGCCGACCGCAGCGTCGTATTCTACCTGTTTACTTATCTTTGTATTTATATACTCATGCCAATACCAGTTTTTTGGCGCTTTTTATATATATATAGGGCGTTCTTATGCCCCGCCCCCTCACCCCTCGGCGATTGTTGCCTGACGGTAAGTTACTTGTGTACCAAATGTGTTTGAAGTAGGTCCATTGTTTTAGGAGATATGGAACATAAATACACATACACATGCCCCCCCCCACACACACACACACTTATATATATATATATATATATATGAAGTAAGTCCATTGTTTTAGGAGATGTAGAACATACACACACACACACACACACAAATGTATCTGTGCATGTGTGGCATGTGTGTGTGTATGTATGTTCCACATCTTCTAGAACAATGGACTTACTTCAACCAAATTTGGTACACAAATACCTTACTATCAGGCAACAATCACCCTGGGGGAGGGGGCGGGGCGTAAGAACAACCTAGCTATGAAAGGGGTGAGGGTGGGGTTTAAAAAGTGTAGCCCACGAAGCGTGTATTCCCAAATTCTATTCACCCAGTATTTGAGAATGAGAGCAGTTATCGACTTGCAACAGACTTTACACATAATTTCACACCTTTACGAAATTTTTTCTCTCTCACAACACCTGCAAAATGATGAAAGGACAAATGTTTATCACTCACTACTTTTCCACTATTCATGTAGTGAAAGTACCGCAAGAGGCATGAAGTTATGATTTGTTACTTCTTTACTACTAACGGTTTTCGACACGTTTTGCATATAGGGTGCACATATAGCAGTGAATGTAACTGCAAATTACATCGTTTTACGACACGTAATTCAGGCGATATGACATCATAAAAATTGAGATGCATGAAAAACTGACGCGTCATGTATGACGTTTAAATTTTTTACTTATTTGCCACCAACTCTGTTCGCAACACCTTTTGCAGGCAGTATGCACATCTGTCGCCGAATGTACCTACAATATTATATCATTGTACGATATATAGTTCAGGAGATATGACGTCATAAACAGTGAGATTAACGAAAAACTGCTGCATCGCGAATGACATTTAAATTTATTACTTCGTTGCTACTAAAACCATTCGCAACATATTTTCAAGACAGTCTCCACATATGCCACTGGATGTGCCTGTAGAATTATATCATTGCACGATACATAGTTCAGGGATATGACATCGTAAACGTGTTACCACCTCTGACAGTTGCCTACCCTACAGTCTTAGCGAAAACAGTACCTGTACATGTACTCCACTGTCAGAGGAATCAGAACGGTTTCCGCTTATAACTTTCAACTCGTTCGTTTGTGGTAGAGGGACTCTTACCTGAAATTGCTACATTTCCCTTCTCAATCGTCCTTCAAAGTTTATAACATCATCACTGAATCACCCAGTATTTACGTACATTTACAGGCGCCGGCGCCTATAACTTCGACGCTCTGTGGCGTCGTTGGATGACGTTCCCGGATATGGGTTCATTTGATCTACTAAGTCCCCTTTACAACTTCTGGAAGTGTGTAACATGAATTGTGGAACACTCTGTATGTAACCTTTCGCTACCTGTGTTTTACCACAGTTACCTTCAGAATTTCAAAGAGTGTATTCCAGTGGACATTTTGAGAAGCTTTCTCCAAGTCCACAAAAGCTATAAAAGTCGGTTTGCCTTTCCTCAATCTGTCTTCGTACATAAGTCGTAGGATCAGTATCGCACCGCTTGTTCTTCCATTTCTCTGGAATTCAAACTAATCTTCGCCATAATTTGTCATTTCTATTCAATGATTTCCCGCAGACTTCTCTCTTCTCTGTTTCTTCCTAGCATCCTCTCACTCCATAACTTATCTGCTCACTTAAATTTGAATATACATTACTGGCCATTAAAATTGCTACACCAAGAATAAATGCAGATCATAAACGGGTATTCAATGGGCAAATATATTATACTATAACTGACATGTGATTACATTTTCACGCAATTTGGGTGCTTACATCCTCAGAAATCAGTAACCAGAACAACCACCTCTGGCCGTAATAACGGCCTTGATACGCCTGGGCATTGAGTCAAACAGAGCTTGGATGGCGTGTACACGTACAGCTGTCCTCGCAGCTTCAACACGATACCACAGTTCAAGAGTAGTGAGCGTATTGTGACGAGCCAGTTGCTCGCCCACCATTGACCAGACGTTTTCAGTTGGTGAGAGAGCTGGAAAATGTGCTGGCCAGGTCAGCAATCGAACATTTTCTGTATCCAGGACGAGCAAGATGCAGTCATGCAATATCCTGCTGAAATGTAGGGTTTCGCAGGGATCGAATGAAGGGTAGAGCCACGGGTCGTAACACATCTGAAATGTAACGTCCACTGTTCAAAGTGCCGTCAATGCGAACAAGAGGTGACCGAGACGTGTAACCAATGGTACCCCATACCATCACGCCGGGTGATAAGCCAGTATGGCGATGACGAATATACGCTTCCAATGTGCGTTCACCGCGATGTCGCCAAACACGGATGCGACCATCATGATGCTGTAAACAGAACCTGGATTCATCCAAAAAAATGACGTTTTGTTATTCGTGCACCCAGGTTCGTCGTTGAGTACACCATCGCAGGCGCTCGTGTCTGTGATGTAGCATCAAGGGTAACCGCTGCCATGGTCTCCGAGCTAATAGTCCATGTTGCTGCAAACGTTGTGGAACTGTTCGTGCAGATGGTTGTTGTCTTGCAAACGTCCCCATCTGTTGACTCAGGGATCGGGACGTGGCTGCACGATCCGTTACAGCCATGCGGATAAGATGCCTGTCATCTCGACTGCTAGTGATACGAGGCCGTTGGGATCCAGCACGGCGTTCCGTATTACCCTCCTGAACCCACCGATTCCATATTCTGCTGACAGTCATTGGATCTCGAACAGCGCGAGCAGCAATGTCGCGATACTATAAACCGCAATCGCGATAGCCTACAATCCGACCTTTATCAAAGTCGGAAACGTGATGGTACGCATATTTCCTCCTTACACGAGGCATGACAACAACTTTTCACCAGGCAACGCTGGTTAACTGCTGTTTGTGTATGAGAAATCGGTTGGAAACTTTCCTCATGTCAGTACGTTGTAGGTGTCGCCACCGGCGCCAACCTTGTTTGAATGCTCTGAAAAGCTAATCATTTGCACATCACAGCATCTTCTTCCTGTCGGTTAAATTTCGCGTCTGTAGCAGGTCTTCGTGGTGTAGCAATTTTAATGGCCAGTAGTGTATTTTGCATCCTTCTGTTTTAACAGATTTCAAGTCTTTGCCGTGTCTTCTTCCTTGATTTTCCTATTTCCGCGCTTTGCTTCCACACAATGTTCAGCTCCAGTCTTTTAGTGGCAACAGGGAAACCTCTTTTGAGATCTTTATTCTCCTACTCCAGATGTTCTCCGTGCTTCGTCCTGCTTGTCTAATCTTGCTTCCTCGTAGAATAATTCTTGCACTTCTTGAATCACGTCTCCTCTCGGTTTTTAATCTTTAATAAGTGGCTTTTCTCCTTTTTCCGCTCTTCATGACATTCGTTTTCGCCGTGTCCGCCCTTACTCCACTTTTAGTGCGAAGTAGTCTGTCCGTTCACTTCAGCATTCTCGTCCCTGATTTAGGCCGGAAACACTACATTGTCGGCGAACTTTATCACTAGGGTGTACTCCGCTTACCATTTTAATCCTCTTTTGCAACATTGTTTTGTTTCCTTGCTCGACATACAAATCACGCTACAGCAGCTATTAATTGCAGCTCTGCCTCATATCCTTATTTTCAGGAACTTGTCTTTGATGGCCTTTATTCATGACTCCCCTTTGGTTTTTATAGTAATTGTGGATTACTCGTCTGCCTCTACACTTCACTGCCGTTCGGCTAGGGTTTCGTAACTTTTTATCCTATCATACGTACTCAACATCATGATCTAAACCCACAGTGATGTTAAAATGCCGAGCGGAGGCTGCTCTAGCGTTCTACGATACGATTTTTGCCAGCGAAAGCCGCATCACAGCTGAACCAGTAATGCAAGATAATAAGTCCTTCTGTGACTGCGGAAACATTGACGGTGATTGGTGGTTGGGGCAGCAAGAGACTGGGGTGGGGGGGGGGGGGTGAAGTGGGGGAAAGCTGCAAGATACCAAGATATTTCTAGGAGACGCAAAGCTTGGTCAGCAGCGCTGGAACTGTATCCGACTCACTATCGACCGGAAATTCGCAGTCTAACAAGGTCAGGAACTGGAAGCTTCTCAAGTCGGAGTCGAAGTTTAGCTTGGACAACAACGCGCTACAGCAGGTCGTAAGACGACAGTATCGCCGTTTTATCAGACGTAGCGCAGGCTGCGCTGTCGCTGTTTGCCCGTAAACAGGAATGCTACGCGCGCTGTGAACTGTGAGAGAGCGTAGCCGCGCCACGTGTGGCTGTGACCCTGCCATCCAGGTCATAAATCTCGCACAAGTGGGAACACTCCACTCCAGCAATTCACGCCGGTTTCCGCATTAAGGACGCGCTTCTGTTTGGCCTCCATAAGCACGCTCTGCGTCCCATCGCCGCACAACTCATCTACCGCGCCCCTCCGAGGCAGCGCTAGGGCCCCTCTCACGTTTCTTTTTCTGTTCTTGTTTTTCTTTTTATTTCTAGAGACCATAAAGTAACATTTAGATTGTTTACTTATATCGCCATTGTACTACGTAATTTTAAGAGCGATTGACTCGCTAATCAACATCTTAAGGCGAAAAACGATAATTGGAGGATTCTTCCAGTGAAATTTTTGGGCTTACCTTCTGTTAGCTTTAGGAGTCGTTTCTCTTTAAATCTTTTCATATGTGTATTCCTAGATATTTTATGGAAGTGGCTGCTTTCAGTGGTTGACCTTCCAATCCTGCAATCATACAACAATGGGCCTTTCTCTACATCTACACATACATTGACATTTGCACGACCACTCTACAGTTCACAATTAAGTCCCTGACAGAGGGTTCATCGAACCACTTTCAAGCTGTTTCTCTACAGTTCCACTCTCGAAAAACGCACGGGAAAACGAACGCTTAAAGCTTTCCACGCGAGCTCTGATTTCTCTGATTTTATTACGATGATCATTTCTCCCTATGTAGGTGGGCGCCAATAAAATCTTTTCGCGCTCTGAGAGCAAAGTCAGTGGAGGAAATTTCACGAGAAGGTCCTGCGGCTGCGAAAGACGCCTTTGGTTTAATGATTGCCACAGCATTTCGCGGCACTTTCTCCTGTATTACGCGGTTAACCAAAGCAAAACGAGCCACCCTTCTTTGGACTTTGTCGATGTGGTTCGTCAATCGTAACTGATGCGGATTCCACACCGCACAGAAGTACTCCAGAAGAGCGCAGACAATCGTAGTGTAAGCAGTCTCTTTAGTAGACCTGCCGCATTTTCAAGGGTTCTGCCAGTAAATGGCAATCTTATGTTGGCATTCCCCACAATTTTATCTACGTGGTCGTTCCAGTTTAAGTTATTCGCAATTGTAATCCCTAAGTATTTAGTTGAATTTACGGCCTTTAAGGTGCGGTTCCGAACACGGCGACAGCGACCGACCGCGGCTGCAGAAGACAGATGGCAACGCTGCCGCCTGCGGTCGGTGATTTGCTGTACAATCGAAATTTAGCAGATTCCTTTCAGTTCTCATGTCGATCACTTCACACTTTTCATTATTTAGAGTCAATCGCCACTTTCACCATAAATACACATGTGATCAAAAGTATCCGGACACACGTTTTTCGTATTAGGTGCACTGTGCTGCCACGTACTGCCAGGTACTCCATATCAGCGACCTCATTAGACATCATGAAAGGGCGGAATCGGGCGCTCCGTGGAACTCAGGAACTTCGAACGTGGTCAGGTGATCGGGTGTCACTTGTGTCATACGTCTGTATGCTAGATTTCCACACTCCTAAACATCCCTTGGTCCACTAATTCCGATGTGATAATGAAATGGAAACGCGAAGGGACACGTACAGCACAAAAGCGTACAGGCCGACCTCGTCTGTTTACTGACAGAGACCGCAGACAGTTGAAGAGGTTCGTAATGTGTAAATTCGAAACTGCATCAGGACCCATTGCAAATACTATGACAGTTAGGTGAGAGGTGAGAAAACTTGGATTTCATGGTCGAGTGGCTGCTCATAAGCCACACATCACGTCGGTAAGTGCCAAACGACGCCCCACTTGGTGTAAGGAGCGTAAACATTGGATGACTGAACAGTGGAAAAACGTTGTGTGGAGTGACGAATCACGGTGAACAATGTGGCGATCCGATGGCAGGGTGTGGGTATGGCAAATACCTGGTGAACGTCGTCTGCCAGCATGTTTAATGCCAACAGTAAAATTCGGAGGCGTTAGTGTTCTGGTGTTGTGTGTTTTTCATGGAGGGGGCTTGCACCCCTTGTTGTTTGGCGTGTCACTATCACAGCGCAGGCCTACATTGATGTTTTAAACACCTTCTTGCTTCCCACTGTTGAAGAGCAATTCGGGGTTGGCGACTGCATCTTTCAACACGATCGAGCACCTGTTCATAATGCACGGCCTGTGGCGGAGTGATTGCACGACAATAACATCCCTGTAATGGACTGGCCTGCACAAAGTCCTGACCTGAATCATACAGAACACGTTTGGAATGTTTTGGAACGCCGACTTCGTGCCAGGCCTCACAAACCGACATCGATACCTCTTCTCAGTGCAGCACTCCGTGAAGAATGGGCTGCCATTCTCCAAGAAACCTCCAGCACCTGATTGAACGCATGCCTGCAAGAGTGGCTAGGGGTGGGCCAACACAATATTGAATTCCAGCATTACCGATGGAGGGCGCCACGAACTTGTAAGTCATTTTCAGCCAGGTGTCCGGATACTTCTGATCACATATTGTATATCTTTTCTAAATAATTTTGCAACTGGTTTTGATCAGTTTATGACATAACGAGACAGTAAATGACAACATAATATGCAAACAATCTAAGTAATCTGCTCAGATTGTCTCCTAAATCGTTTATGAAGGGCAGGAACAGCGTGGGGCCTATAACACTTCGTTGGGGTGCCACATATTACTTCCATTTTACTCGATGACTTTCTGCCCTTTTATGCGTAGTACGTTACACTTGTTTATTTTGAGAGTCAATCATCAATACGTGCATTAAGCGTCGATCCTTTGCAAGTCTTCCTGCATTTTATTACAGTTTTGTATCTTTGCGACTTCTCTGTATACTAGAGCATGTTCCGTGAAAAGTCTCACTCAACTTCCCACGTTATTCACTGTGTCACATATTTGAAAAGTTATGCTCCTGTAATATTTCCCTGCGGTATGCCAGAAGTTCCTTTCCCGTATGAGGATTTCTCTCTGTGGAGAATAGCTGTTGATTGTCCGTAACTGTGAAGAACATGTAGCTCTGTGTTTATGACTTGAGTCAGTTATTTAAAATTATTAATACATATGTTTTCTTGACCATATGAGCGGTACGCTACGTGTTTGGGTCCTTCGGCAATGAACTGATGCGTTATTATCAAGAGCATACTCAGGATCTGAGGTAGAAGTGGCAACTCACATAAATTTGATGGAAGGGAGAATAGTGGAGAAAACGGAGAACAATTACTTACAAAATAAAACACAAATCTACTGTAAAACAATGTGTGTTACTCACCAAACGTATTAATGCTATCACTTTACAATAGGTACCTGTTATCTACAACGTACATAACAGATAAAATAATAATTTGTTTAATATTTGTACTTACTAATTTGCTGTAAATCATCAGATTATCAAAACAAACCGCAAAACGATTTAGAAAAGATGTCTGAGTGATGCGAAAAGCGGTGGTTGACCCTAAATAACGAAAAGTGTGAGGTCATCCACATGAGTGCGAAAAGGAACTCGTTAAACTTCGGTTACACGATAAATCAGTCTAATCTAAAATCCGTAAATTCAACTAAATGCCTAGATATTACAATTGCGAGCAACTTAAATTGGAAGGAACACATAGAAAATGTTGTGGGGAAGGCTAACCATGCGTTTTATTGGCAGGACACTTAGAAAACTTAACAGATCTATAAGGAGACTGCCTACACTACACTTGACGGTCCTCTTTTAGAACACTGCTGCGCGATGTGGGATCCTTACCGGATAGGATTGACGGAGTACATCGAAAAAGTTCAGAGAAATACAGCACTTTTTGTATTATTGCGAAATATGGGAGAGAGTGTCACAGAAATGATACAGAATTTGGGCTGGACATCATTAAAAGAAAAGTGTTTTTCGTTGCGACGGAATTTTCTCACGAAATTTCAGTCACCAACATTCTCCTCCGAATGCGAAAATATTTTGATGACACCGACCTATATAGGGAGGAACGATCACCACGATAAAATAAGGGAAATCAGAGCTCGTACAGAAAGATATAGATGTTCATTCTTTCTGCGCGCTATACGAGATTGGAATAATAGAGAATTGTGAAGGTGGTTCGATGAACCCTCTGCCAGGCACTTAAATGTGATTTGCAGAGTATCCATGTAGATGTAGATAACGTTTAGAGATATGTGAGTACTTTCTGTATACACATTTTTAGTAGACTTTGACATTAGCTGGTAACATGAGAAAAAACCTCGATAACTGAAGGTACATCACTACTGGAAGCTTTCAGAATCGAAAGCCGGCTTGTGGATTTAGTTGGCTGGAGAACAGCGGCGAATGGTGAAACAGTTACGAGATTTCATCGCGTATGACGCTGGGTACACTTCTTACTGGTCAATATCCATTACATATTCTGACATCGTTCAAACTGATGCTGAACGGCTAAGTCTGTCTTTGTGGCGAGGGAAGATCCGTAATTTTTTTTCTGGAGGGTGGGGCACCTGTCTTCTGGCCCTTCTTTTACAAAACATTTCTATACATTACATTATAAAATGTAGCCTAACTTAACCTATCGTAGCGGTATGTTTGCTGTTACTGTTGTCAGCCTATAATTTATCAGCAGCTAGGTAGCTTTATATGATGTTGCAAATTCGATATAACACCGTTGTTGTCATATTCTGCGGCAATGTCTGTTATCGTTATTAGTAAAAGTGCATCTCACTGGGATTGGTGGGGAAGGAGCGTTATGGCTTGATGCGGTAGCACAACACAGAGTCCTTTTCAGTCACTTGATTGTTTTCATTAGCGAAGATCGTATAGCTCACACGTAATGGATGCTTTTGGTTCCGCGTATCCGTAACACTTTTCAGACGACATTGTTTATCCTTCTTTCCAAGTAATATAACCTTTGGCAGGCTATTTCTGTATTTTTAGTTGTTTGAGCTCTTAAATACACCCCTAGGAGAAAGAAGAAAAACATACACACAAACGCATTTTACTATCGAGAGGCTCTTACTGTTTCACATCACGTTTAATATAATGTATTAAAATTGACGAGGATTTATAACTACATTTTGTGGTTCTTTACTGAATACATTGCTGCTACAAAAGTTGACTAGTATTTTTATCTTTCCCAGTAGTATGGTATGTCGTTTATAGCACTTGCGTAGCTCGTCTTTTGGATGTGGGTTGCTATTATAGATCTGGGTGCTTAATTCATGTGTGAAGTAATAAATATGTTCTTGGAAATGTTGTTTGAACTTTCCCCCAGTTTGTCTTGCACAAAAGTATTGACGCTGGGAGCCCGTAATTCCGTACGCTGCTGCCTAATGAAGATTATTCTCTGTCTGATTGATGTTGTGCACTGTCCTTTTACTCGGGTTGTTAATAGTGTTGAAGGACATAGCGACAAGTTCTCCCGGACAGCGTACTACATACTGCGTGGGAGCACAAAGCTGAGGCGAAGTTTACACCCGCCATGCTTTGTTGCTCGAGTTCCAACTGACGTACTGTCTGTTGCCTTTTGTCTCGCGTTCCACGGCCGACGTCTGTTCGTTAATTTTTCTAACATTTCGCGAGGGCAAGTAACTGGTAATGTCAAAGACTTAGCTTCCATTGCTAGTGGTGGACTGCTTGAAATGTGAATCTTGGACAATACCACCTGTTTGAGATGGTACGGATGAAAAGTCAGAAAATTATGAAACAAACGTCGGCCGAAGCACCCCAGTCAAAAGCCAACAAGTAGCCATTAAAACCTCACAACTTTTTTAAACACCCAACCTATTCCCGTTGCGACATTTTAGCTATCCAGATGCACTCTCCACTATCCTATCTGTTGATACTTCACAAGCTGTAGTGGCCGTGAGTCATGTTAGTATTTTTCTACGTAGATTTTTGCATGTTCCATTCTTCACATCATTTTTATACTAGCTATGAGTGGTAATTTTGCCTTGCCGTTGGGTAAAAGTGTTTTCTTGTCCTTTCTAAAGTTTGAACGTTTTGTATCCATTCGATAAGCTCCCTTGCTGTGAGTTCTTGTGAATCTACGTTTCACATACGTGCGATTTGCAATTTTTACACTGAAATTTCGGTAAGCGATAACAGTGAACCACAGTTCTGCGTTCAAAGCCTAAACGAGAAGGACTAGTTATCAATCCTATTAAAAACGTTAAGTATATACTGAGTACAGAAGTAAAGTAACTTTACATCTTAGTGTTTCAGCTTATTTGCTGAAAGTACTGATCCTTCACTACAAGATCAAAATTCCCTTTTTTGTCATCATTTTATGTACCTATCTGCATTCAGGGTAGGTTCGGGAACATTTTTGCACACAAACGGCTTATCATTTAGCGCCCGCCTCCCTCACTCCCCTCCTTTTTCCTCGTACGCCTTGCCCCGCTTCAGTTTTCGGTCCTAACTGCGGTACACACTTAGACAAATCTTACTGTTGAGCGCCCATGGCGTCCCCATTAGCTTGGCGTTCCAAGCAGCGGTTTGTGCCGTTTGGGCCTTAAACTGGGCCTTCCTACATACACAATCTACCAGCAATTATGACGTGCGAGGCGGAGGGTATGTCCCACTGTGCCAGATATTAGGGTTTCTTCCCTCTCTCCTCCCGTATGGAGCGCGAGAAGAATGATTGCTGAAATATTTCTTTTTGCGCTGTAATTAGTCTGATCTTGTCTTTGGGGTCCCTACGGGAGCAATACATAGGAAGCTATAACATGGTTCAAGATTCCTCGCTTATTGTAATTTGTTATGTAGGCTTCCGTGGGATATTTGTCGCTTTTCTTCAAGCCTCTGCCAGTTCAGATCGTTTAGAATTATCGTGGCGCTGTCTCGTGGGTCAGACAAACCGGCACTTCTTTGTATTTAGTCAATATGCCCAGCTAGTCCTGTTTGATGTGGGTCCCACACTTTTAAGGATTATTATAGCATGGATCACATGAGCGTTTTGTAAACAATCTCCTTTGCCTTTTGCAAACAATCTCCTTTGCAGCCTACCTTTTCGCAGTATCCTACCAGTGAACCGATGTCTGGAACTTGCTTTACGATTGGGTCTATGTGATCGTTCCAATTCATATCCCCACAAACTGTCACAATATGGTATATGTATGGATTCATGAACTCCAGTTGTTATTCAATGTTATTGCAGACCTAGGATATTACTACATTTTGTGAAGTGCTCAGTTTTACATTTCTGAACATTTAAACCAAGTTCCCAATCTTTGCACCGCTTTGTTTCAGTATTAACTTCATCTGTCAGTAGGTATCTTTCCCTTTCTCTGCCTTTTGCCCACTTACTGGTCGTACCAGTGCATTATATCTCATGTATCAGATATACACGAAAGAACAAATACATCAGCTGTCGAAATGATTAGTTATGAATCTACCAAAGAGACGTTATACTGGTGTCGAAATATGTGGCGGACCAACGATTAAAAATAGACGTCTCCCGGATTTTCTTTTCCAAATAGCTTTTCATTCAGAAGCTAGTTTGTGAATCTGACAGTCGGCGTTCATTTTCCGGTGGTCGATAGATACTTCCTGTTTTGTTCTTGTAGATTTGCCTGTTCGTACAAAAAGAGAAGCAACAGAGCGTAGACTGTCAAAAGAAACAATAGCTTTCTCTGGGAAACGGTCCACGCTGTATTTAACCGAAGCAGAGGAAGCTAGTCAGCCGTGACCCTGAAGTTGTGAGCACACCGGTAGAACTTTCACCACATTGGGCGTATAATACGATTGTAGCGTAAATCTGAAATGCATCATTCGCCCGTCTTTTGGTCGCTTTCAATTGCTGTCAGAGGGATAAGGAGGAAGATATAAGCTATCGTCTCTTCAACATCAAAGTCATTCGAGACGGAACACACGCTCAGTTTTGACAACAACGGAAAAAAATCGGCCGTGGCCTAATGGAAAGAAAACTAAATCTGAATAGCCGGACGAGGATCGGAATGCTTCTACTCCCACATACAAGTCCATTGCCTTATTCCTCTTCTGCCACGTATTTCACACCTTTCTCGGTTCCACATTAGAGGCGACAGAATCTGGAGAGGAAGCATGAGATGAACAGGAATTTCATGTTTTCCAAGATGAGGGAGTGGAGGTTAGAGTCTATCGAACCGCAGACGGAACACTATTTCGAACTGGTCAAGGGTGGGCCATGTAAGCGAATGTGAACTTCGCAAATGAAGCAGTCTGATCTTCGCGTTAATGGAGTTAAGGGGATCACTGAAGGCTTATGAAGTCGCCGTAGTAATTAGGCAAATAGTGAGAAAGTTTAGGACAGAATAAGCCGTCGACGAGGGGTCCATCAGACGCGGAGTACGAACTCGGATTGGGAAATGATGCTGAAGAAAATTGGTTGCGTCCTTTCAAAGTAAGTATTTCAGCATTCGCCTTAAGTTACGTATGAAAATCATGGAGAAATTTAAAATAGATGACCGGACGGGGATTTGAGTAGCTGTCTTCCCAAATACGAGCTCGTTGTCTTACCAATGCGTCACCTCACTTGGTTGATAATTAGGATCCCTCACGTTGGCTGGAATTTGGTAAACGGTTGAGGACTGACGTCTCACAAGGTTCATCACCGACGGCCTTATTCCATTTTCTTCATGATTACAGGTCATTGCTCGGGCATCAGTTTCCTAAAGCAGCAAGGCGAAATCCTGAAAAAAAACCTCAAAATATTGCCTTTGAAGACTATAAAGGTTTCGAACGCTTTCAAGTATAAGACTACACTGGTGGGCAAAACTGACGGACGAATGTAATTTTCGCATGATGTGTCACTGCCAAGTAACATAGCTCGACGAAACTTGGACCACACATAAGAAGAACTACGCTGCTGGCCATTAACATTATTACATCAAGAATAAATGGAGATGATAAACGGGTATTCATTAGACAAATATATTGCACTAGAACTGACATGTGATTACATTTTCACGCAATTTGGGTGCATAGGTCCTGAGCAATCAGTACCCAGAACAACCACCTCTGGCCGTAATAACGGCCTTGATACGCCTGGGCATTGAGTCAAACAGAGCTTGGATGACTTGTACAGGTACAGCCGCCCATGCAGCTTCAACACGATAGCACAGTTCATCAAGAGTAGTGAATGGTGTATTGTGACGAGCCAGTTGCTAGGCCACCATTGACCAGACGTTTTCAACTGGAGAGAGATCTGTAGAATGTGCTGGGCAGGGCAGCAGTCGAACATTTTCTGTATCCAGAAAGGCCCGTACAGGACCTGCAACATGCGGCCATGCATTATCCTGCTGAAATGTAGGGTTTCGCAAGGATCGAATGAAGGGTAGAGCCACGGGTCGTAACACATCTGAAATGTAACGTCCACTGTTCAAAGTGCCATCAGTGCGAACAAGAGGTGACCGAAACGTGTAGCCAGTGGCAACCCATACCATCACGCCGGGTAATACTCCAGTATGGCGATGACGAATACGTGCTTCCAATGTGCGTTCACAGCGATGTCGCCAAACACGTATGCGATGATAATGGTGCTGTAAACAGATCCTGGATTCATCCAAAAAAATGACGTTTTGCCATTCGTGCACCCAGGTTCGTCGTTGAGTACACCATCGCAGGCGCTCGTGTCTGTGATGCAGCGTCAAGGGTAACCGCAGCCATGGTCTCCGAGCTGATAGTCCATGCTGCTGCAAACGTCTTGGAACTGTTCGTGCAGATGGTTGTTGTCTTGCAAACGTCCCCATCTGTTGACTCAGGGATCGGGACGTGGCTGCACGATCCGTTACAGCCATGTGGATAAGATGCCTGTCATCTCGACTGCTAGTGATACGAGGCCGTTGGGATCCAGCACGGCGTTCCGTATTACCCTCCTGACCCCACCGATTCCATATTGTGCTAACAGTCATTTGATCTCGACCAACGCGAGCAGCAATGTCGCGATACTATAAACCGCAATCGCGATAGCCTACAATCCGACCTTTATCAAAGTTGGAAACGTGGTGGTACGCATATTTCCTCCTTACACGAGCCATCACAACAACGTTTCACAAGGCAACGCTGGGTAATTGCTGTTTGTGTATGAGAAATCGGTTGGAAACTTTCCTCATGTCAGCACGTTGTAGGTGTCGCCACCGGCGCCAACCTTGAAATGACACTTATTCAGAGACATTACAAAAGGCGGAATATGGTTCTCAACAGATTGTGCTACGAGCACAGACAGCAGTGCGTGGTGTGCAACGTGCTCCCGTGCTGCCCACAAGGTTGGTAACTCCTCCCGGCAGGGCGTTTTCTTCCCCTACCAGCGCGGCTGTCGACTGCTGCGCGGCCGTTGGTGCGTTTGGACGTGGTGCAGTACGTCTCCCCACCGAACTCTACACGTGCTCAATCGGATTTAAAGTCAGGGGAACTGCCAGATCAGTCCATTCGCCGAATATCCTTTCGTTCCAAGAGCTCTTCCAGCTGCGCTCTCTGAAGCGGGCCGGCCGGAGTGGCCCAGCGGTTCTAGGCGCGACAGTCTCGAACCGCGCGACCGCTACGGTCGCAGGTTCAAATCCTGCCTCGGGCATAGATGTGTGTGATCTCCTTAGGTTAGTTAGGTTTAAGTAGTTCTAAGTTCTAGGGGACTGATGACCTCAGAAGTTAAGTCCTATAGTGCTCAGAGCCATTTGAACCAATTTGTTTGAAGCGGTGTACCATTGTCAGACATTGTTGTTATTGTGATCTGCAGTCCTGAGACTGGTTTGATACAGCTCTCCATGCTACTCTATCCTGTGCAAGCTTCTTCATCTCCCAGTACCTACTGCAACCTACATCCTTCTGAATCTGCTTAGTGTATTCATCTCTTGGTCTCCCTCTAAGATTTTTACCCTCCACGCTGTTCTCCAATGCTAAATTTGTGATCCCCTGATGCCTCAGAACATGTCCTACCAGCCGGTCTCTTCTTCTAGTCAAGTTGTGCCACAAACTCCTCTTCTCCCCAATTCTACTCAAAACCTCATCTTTAGTTATATGATCCAGCCATCTAATCTTCAGCATTCTTCTGTAGCACCACATTTCGAAAGCTTCTATTCTCTCCTTGTCCAAACTAGTTATCGTCCATGTTTCACTTCCATACATGGCTACGCTCCATACAAATACATTCAGAAACGACTTCCTGACACTTAAATATATACTCGATGTTAACAAATTTTTCTTTTTCAGAAACGCTTTCCTTGCCATTGCCAGTCTACATTTTGTATCCTCCCTAATTCGACCTTCATCAGTTATTTTGCTCCCCAATTAGCAAAACTCCTTTACTACTTTAAGTGTCTCATTTCCTAATCTAATTCCCCCAGCATCACCCGAAATTCGACTACATTCCATTATCCTCGTTTTGCTTTTGTTGATGTTCATCTTATATCCGCCTTTCAAGACACTGTCCATTCCGTTCAACTGCTCTTCCAAGTCCTTTGCTGTCTCTGACAGAATTACAATGTCATCGGCGAACCTCAAAGTTTTTATTTCTTCTCCGTGGATTTTAATACCTACTCCGAATTTTTCTTTTCTTTCCTTTACTGCTTGCTCAATATACAGATTGAATAACATCGGGGAGAGGCTACAACCCTGTCTCACTCCCTTCCTAACCACTGGTTCCCTTTCGTGCCCCTCGACTCTTATAACTGCCAACTGGTTTCTGTACAAATTGTAAATAGCCTTTCGCTCCCTGTATTTTACCCCTTCCACATTTACAATTTGAAAGAGAGTATTCCAGTCAAGATTGTCAAAAGTTTTCTCTAAGTTTACAAATGCTAGAAACGCAGGTTGGCCTTTGCTTAATCTTTCTTGTAAGATAAGTCGTAAGGTCAGTATTGCCTCACGTGTTCCAACATTTCTACGGAATCCAAACTGATCTTCCCTGAGGTCGGCTTCTACCAGTTTTTCCATTCGTCTGTAAAGAATTCGCGTTAGTATTTTGCAGCTGTGACTTATTAAACTGATAGTTCGGTAATTTTCACATCTGTCAACACCTGCTTTCTTTGGGATTGGAATTATTATATTCTTCTTGAAGTCTGAGGGTATTTCGCCTGTCTCATACATCTTGCTCACAAGATGATAGAGTTTTGTCAGGACTGGCTCTCCCAAGGCCGTCAGTAGTTCTAATGGAATGGTGTCTACTCCCGGGGCCGTGTTTCGACTCAGGTCTTTCAGTGCTCTGTCAAACTCTTCACGCAGTATCGTATCTCCCATCTCATCTTCATCTACATCCTCCTCCATTTCCATAATATTGTCCTCAAGTACATCGCCCTTGTATAGGCCCTCTATATACTCCTTCCACCTTTCTGCTTTCCCTTCTTTGCTTAGAACTGGGTTTCCATCTGAGCTCTTGATATTCATACAAGTGGTTCTCTTTTCTCCAAACGTCTCTCTAATTTTCCTGTATGCAGTATCTATCTTGCCCCTAGTGAGATAAGCCTCTACGTCCTTACATTTGTCCTGTAGTCATCCCTGCTTAGCCATTTTGCACTTCCTGTCGATCTCATTTTTGAGACGTTTGTATTCCTTTTTGCCTGCTTCATCTACTGCTTTTTTTTATATTTTCTCCTTTCATCAATTAAATTCAATATATCTTCTGTTACCCAAGGATTTCTACTAACCCTCGTGTTTTTACCTACTGGATCCTCTGCTGCCGCCGGCCGGTGTGGCCGTGTGGTTAAAGGCGCTTCAGTCTGGAACCGCGTGACCGCTACGGTCGCAGGTTCGAATCCTGCCTCAGGCATGGATGTGTGTGATGTCCTTAGGTTAGTTAGGTTTAATTAGTTCTAAGTTCTAGGCGACTGATGACCTCAGAAGTTAAGTCGCATAGTGCTCAGAGCCATTTGAACCATTTTTTTTCCTCTGCTGCCTTCACTATTTCATCCCTCAAGGATACCCATTCTTCTTCTACTGTATTTCTTTCCCCCATTCCACGCTCCGATCCGTAAAACGCCAGTTTTCTTTCTCCTGATAACGACGTGTTCCTGAGTAGGCCCCGCCCGGAGATCCGAATGGGGGACTATTTTACCTCCGAAATATTTTACCCAAGAGAACGTCATCATTTAACCATACAGTAAAGCTGCATGCCCTCGGGAAAAATTACGGCTGTAGTTTCCCCTTGCTTTCGGCCGTTCGCAGTACCAGCACAGCAAGGCCGTTTTTGTTAGTGTTACAAGACCAGATCAGTCAATCATCCATACTGTTGCCCCTGCAACTACTGAAAAGGCTGCTGCACCTCTTCAGGAACCACACGTTTGTCTGGCCTCTCAACAGATGCCCCTGTGTTGTGGTTGCACCTACGATACGGCTATTTGTATCGCTGAGGCACGCAAGCCTCCCCACCAACGGCAAGGTTCATGGTTCTTTGGGGGGGGGGGGGGGCCTCCAAGAATGAAACTAAAAAGAAAAAGGAGCTGCTTACCTGTAGCGCACTGTCTGTATTGAGGATGCTGTCGCACATTTTTATGTCGATCGCTTCTTCTATTCCGTTATCGCAGAAACTGTTAGTCCGTGTGATAACAAACGTCTCGTCGAATGCATTACGATGTCCTTTTTGTAGAGCATACTCTTCTACCACTGATATCTCACGGTACCGAAGGCGAAAGCATTTCTCGTATTCTGCACAGCGCTGTTCAGTGTACGCAGTCTGTTCGACATATAACTGTCTACAACTTCATAGTATTTTACATACTCCTGGCGTTCTGAGACCTACATCGTCTTTCACAGGCCTCATGAGCTGTGGAATTTTTGCTGGAGCCGTTGAGACCGAATAGACTTTATGTACCTTTAGAAGCTGTCTAATCTTTCCTGTTAACTGAGCTGCAGGACGGCAAAAATGCAAGCTTCTCCGAGTTCTCCTCGGGGTCCTTCTGCTTACGTTCAAATGGTTCAAATGGCTCTGAGCACTATGGGACTTAAGTTCTGAGGTCATAGTCCCCTAGAACTTAGAACTACTTAAACCTAACTAACCTAAGGACATGACATGTCCATGCCCGAGGCAGGATTCGAACCTGTGACCGTAGCGGTCGCGCGGTTCCAAACTGTAGCGCCTAGAACCGCTCGGCCACAGCGGTCGGATTTCTGCTTACGTGTTTTGGAAAATACGGCTTATGAGACGGTAGCCGTTTTCCTTGAATTATTTCTGTAAGTGGCTGAGTTCCTACGAGAGGTACTCACTGTGTGAAGCGGCTTCCGCTCGAAGCACCAAGGTCATAAGAACACCAATGTTTTTGCGATGTACGGTGGTGGCTGTTAGCGTGCAGATATCGATTAGTGTTGGTGAGTGTTCCGGTAATCACTGCGAGAGAGACACCCATCTGTTTTACCGCGGGCGAGGACAAAAGCAACGGCAAGGCATCATCTGCCTCTATCTCCATCGTGAACTTGATGTTGTCACGGATATTGCTAATGTGGTCCAAGAGTTCTCAAGAGAATTTTATTAGCACACATCGCCGCGAAACCAAGCATTTCTATGCTGTCGATCATGTTAGTTTTGGCGATCCAGGAGTTATGGCGTGGAGAAACATACTGTTGCATGGGCATGCTTGCCTCCAAGTCTTTGAACACGGTAGGCTCAATGGTCAAAGTTATTGTGACACTGTACTGCTTCCCCATGTGCCTCTTTCCAGTGGCGCATTCGGTCCTGACTTCATTTTCTTTCTTTTTTCTTTTTTATGAGGGCATGCAGCTTTACTGTATGGTTAAATAATGATGGCGTCCTCTTGGGTAAAATATTCCGCAGGCAAAATAGTCCCCCATTCGGATCTCCGGGTGGGGACTACTCAAGAGGACGTCGTTATCAGGAGAAAGAAAACTGGCGTTCTACGGATCGGAGCGTGGAATGTCAAATCCCTTAATCGGGCAGGTAGGATAGAAATAGGAATGCGGGTAAGCTACTACAAACAGCATAGTGAACGCATTATTGTGGCCAAGATAGACACGAAGCCCAAGCCTACTACAGTAATACAAGTTTATGCGCCAACTAGCTTTGCAGATGACGAAGAAATTGAAGAAATGTATGATGAAATAAAAGAAATTATTCAGATAGTGAAGGGAGACGAAAATTTAATAGTCATGGGTGACTGCAATTCGGCAGTGGGAAAAGGGAGAGAAGGAAACGTAGTAGGTGAATATGGATTGGGGGAAAGAAATGAAAGAGGAGGCCGTCTGGTACAATTTTGGGCAGAGCAAAATCATAGCTAACACTTGGTTCAAGAATCATGAAAGAAGGTTGGTTCAAATGGTTGGTTCAAGTGGCTCTAAGCACTATGGGACTTAACTGCTGAGGTCATCAGTCCCCTAGAACTTAGAACTACTTAAACTTAACTAACCTAAGGACATCACACACATCCATGCCCGAGGCAGGATTCGAACCTGCGACCGTAGCAGTCACACGGCTGAAAGAAGGTTGTATACATGGAAGAATCCTGGAGATACTGACGGGTTTCAGATAGATTACATAATGGTAAGACAGAGATTTAGGAACCACGTTTTAATTTGTAAGACATTTCCAAGTGCAGATGTGGACTCTGACCACAATCTATTGGTTATGAACTGTAGATTAAAACTGAAGAAACTGCAAAAAGGTGGAAATTTAAGAAAATGGGACCTGGATAAACTGACTAAAGCAGAGGTTGTACAGAATTTCAGGGATAGCATAAGGGAACAATTGACAGGAATGGGGGAAAGAAATACAGTAGAAGAAGAATGGGTAGCTTTGAGAGATGAAGTAGTGAAGGCAGCAGAGGATCCAGTAGGTAAAAAGACGACGGCTACTAGAAATCCTTGGGTAACAGAAGAAAAATTGAATTTAACTGATGAAAGGAGGAAATATAAAAATGCAGTAAATGAAGCAGGCAAAAAGGAATTCAAACGTCTCAAAAATGAGATCGACAGGAAGTGCAAAATGGCTAAGCAGGGATGGCTACAGGACAAATGTAAGGATGCAGAGGCTTATCTCACTATGGATAAGATAGACACTGCCTACAGAAAAATTACAGAGCCCTTTGGAGAAAAGATAACCACTTGTATGAATATCAAGAGCTCAGATGGAAACCCAGTTCTAAGCAAAGAAGGGAAAGCAGAAAGGTGGAAGGAGTATATAGAGGGTTTATACAAGGACGATGAACTTGAGGACAATATTATGGAAATGGAAGAAGATGTAGATGAAGATGAGATGGGAGACACGATACTGCGTGAAGAGTTTGACAGAGCGCTGAAAGACCTGAGTCGAAACAAGGCCCCGGGAGTAGACACCATTCCATTAGAACTACTGACGGCCTTGGGAGAGCCAGTCCTGACAAAACTCTACCATCTTGCGAGCATGATGTACGAGACAGGGGAAATACCCTCAGACTTCAAGAAGAATATAATAATTCCAATCCCAAAGAAAGCAGGTGTTGACAGATGTGAAAATTACCGAACTATCAGTTTAATAAGTCACAGCTGCAAAATACTAACGCGAATTCTTTACAGACGAATGGAAAAACTGGTAGAAGCCGACCTCGGGGAAGATCAGTTTGGATTCCGTAGAAATGTTGGAACACGTGAGGCAATACTGATCTTACGACTTATCTTACAAGAAAGATTAAGCAAAGGCCAACCTGCGTTTCTAGCATTTGTAAACTTAGAGAAAGCTTTTGACAGTCTTGACTGGAATACTCTCTTTCAAATTGTAAATGTGGAAGGGGTAAAATACAGGGAGCGAAAGGCTATTTACAATTTGTACAGAAACCAGTTGGCAGTTATAAGAGTCAAGGGGCACGAAAGGGAACCAGTGGTTAGGAAGGGAGTGAGACGGGGTTGTAGCCTCTCCCCGATGTTATTCAATCTGTATATTGAGCAATCAGTAAAGGAAAGAAAAGAAAAATTCGGAGTAGGTATTAAAATCCACGGAGAAGAAATAAAGACTTTGAGGTTCGCCGATGACATTGTAATTCTGTCAGAGACAGCAAAGGACTTGGAAGAGCAGTTGAAGGGAATGGACAGTGTCTTGAAAGGCGGATATATGATGAACATCAATAAAAGCAAAACGAGGATAATGGAATGTAATCGAATTTCGGGTGGTGCTGAGGGAATTAGATTAGGAAATGAGACACTTAAGCCGGCCGAAGTGGCCGTGCGGTTAAAGGTGCTGCGGTCTGGAACCGCAAGACCGCTACGGTCGCAGGTTCGAATCCTGCCTCGGGCATGGATGTTTGTGATGTCCTTAGGTTAGTTAGGTTTAACTAGTTCTAAGTTCTAGGGGACTAATGACCTCAGCAGTTGAGTCCCATAGTGCTCAGAGCCATTTTAACCATTTGAGACACTTAAAGTAGTAAAGGAGTTTTGCTATTTGGGGAGAAAAATAACTGATGAAGGTCGAAGTAGAGAGGATATAAAATGTAGACTGGCAATGGCAAGGAAAGCGTTTCTGAAAAAGGAAAATTTGTTAACATCGGGTATAGATTTAAGTGTCAGGAAGTCGTTTCTGAAAGTATTTGTATGGAGCGTAGCCATGTATGGAAGTGAAACATGGACGATAACTAGTTTGGACAAGGAGAGAATAGAAGCTTTCGAAATGTGGTGCTACAGAAGAATGCTGAAGATTAGATGGGTAGATCATATAACTAATGATTGGGTATTAAATAGAATTGGGGAGAAGAGGAGCTTGTGGCACAACTTGACTAGAAGAAGAAATCGGTTGGTAGGACATGTTCTGAGACATCGAGGGATGACCAATTTAGTATTGGAGGGCAGTGTGGAGGGTAAAAATCGTAGAGGGAGACCAAGAGATGAATACACTAAGCAGATTCAGAAGGTTGTAGGTTGCAGTAAGTACTGGGAGGTGAAGAAGCTTGCACAGGATAGAGTAGCATGGAGAGCTGCATCAAACCAGTCTCAGGACTGAACACCACAACAACAACAACATCTTGGAGAGCGTGGTTGCTCCTTGAGGGCTGCGCCACCACCAAGCCATAACGCTAAAACGTAAAAGGCCCCGCCGACAGCAGGAGGGGCGTGAAGTGGGCGCAATGGGCGCGCAACGAAAATATTACTTTATATGACGCTGGAACGAGCACCAGTGACGTCACAGAAGACAGCGCGGCTATATAATGACGGTAGCAGCAACGAAATACAGTCACCACTTGACAGTGGCCGAGGAGTGCTCACCCGAAGGCTCGTGGATTTTAAGCTACTTGACGCGGTTGGGAGCTGGAGGGAATTTTATTACCTTCGACGATGTTCCTGGGTGAATCACGTGTTCCCACCTCTAACCATATGAGAGTAAGTCCAACATCACACCTGAGACAAATCTTCTCTCATCCGAGAAGAACATTCGATCCCAGTCCTGGTTGGTCCAGTCCCTGTGCTGTCTGCACTATCTCAAACGGTGCCGCCGATGGCTGACTCCGAACTGATTCCGAAACGGACGTCTTGATTCCCATTAGCTGTCACAGTGTTTATCCGAAAGTAAACGTATTGATTCACATTAGTGTCACCTTATTTCTCCTTAGCGTATGTGTTGATTCCCATAAGCCATAACACTTCCCTTCCCATTCCACACAGACTTAAGACTGTCTATATGCAGTAGGTTCCATTAAAAATGTTTCGCTTCT
This sequence comes from Schistocerca piceifrons, assembly GCF_021461385.2. NCBI lineage: Eukaryota > Metazoa > Arthropoda > Insecta > Orthoptera > Acrididae > Schistocerca > Schistocerca piceifrons. Next base: position 590,367,538 of record NC_060138.1, on the reverse strand, counting down.
TGTTATAATCATAATTTAAGTACAGTACAAGCAAAGTTGCAATTGACAAGCATAAGTAATAACATTATGTCGGTTGGAGAAAATGTGTAGCAGATGTTTTGAAGATATTGAAGTTTTTTTCTTGTTGGTTTAGGGTTTTCTGTAGCTGCTGGCTCGCTCCTTGTAGTGGAAGCAGAGTCAGAACACTTCATGAGATCTGTCACCCGACGTAGCATATGACGTATTTACCTTTTCTTTTAATCCGGTCGCGGTAGTTGATTCTCTTGAAGCAAAGGTTCTGCTGATCAGTGCCTCTGAAATCACGTGTGTGGCCGAGGAAAGGCTTGACTTCTACACGTTCTGCAGCTGTTATCGGAGCAGAAGAAGATGACTTCTACTCATATCACGAAAAAGCACGTCCCCTACTTTCCTTTCACAGACATATTTTTTCTTGAATGGGTGTACATATTACTAGAGTCACTCGTGAAATAGAGTAGAACACAACTTTTAATACGACATACGCCTCGAAGGCTCAACATGACAGCCAAAATTACAATATATTTTATTGTCAGAAAAACGTCTTTTGTTTTCGTTCTTGGGGAGTGTGGTTGCCCCTTGACGGTCAAACCACCGCCAAGCCACGACGTCAAAACCTAAACGGCCCGACCCACAGCAGGTGAAGCCGTTTACTTGTCGTCACACCTTGCCGTTTCCCCGATCTCGACACCTCCTGTTTAATGACTGCCCATACGAAAACAAATGTTCAAATGTGTGTGGATTCCTAGGGGACAAAACAGCTAAGACCATCGCTCCCTGGACTGACACACTACTTAAACTAACTTATTCTAAGAACAACACATACATTCATGCCCGAGGGAGGACTCGAACCTCCGGAGGGAGGGGCCGCGCAATCCGTGACATGGCGCCTCAAACCGCGCGGCAACTCCGCACAGCCATACGAAAACAAACACCCGCCCAGAGTATATGCTCCGCGACTTACTACCTACTTAATATTATTCTGCCACGATCATCTTTTCTTATACTACGCAAGGAGCGTGCAATGTCGGTTCCCTAAACGTCATATAGTACTTCAGTGTTCATACCAAGTAATGGTTGAATTACACACGCTTTCCATTTGTGTTTGTATGTTGTTGTTTGTACCACTGTTCTTTGGTACTTTTCTTCTCGGATCTCATTTTTATTTAAGTTTCGGTTTGAACACCCTTTGAAATCTCTACCAGATGGAATATGTTGGCAGAGCTACTTCTGAAGTCGGCCCACATAATGGTTGGGAAGTCGCTATCCGCAAGAATATGCCTATAAAGAAAATAATCAGAACAGTAATCCAAATGTTCATTGTTAGGTGCAAATGGCTCTGAGCACTATGGGATTCAACATCTGAGGTCATCAGTCCCCTAGAACTTACAACTACGTAAACTTAACTAACCTAAGGACATCACACACATCCATGCCCTAGGCAGGATTTGAACCTGCGACCGTAGCAGTCACGCGGTTCCGGACTGAAGTGCCTAGAACCGCACGGCCACCGCGGCCGGCTTCATTGTTAGGTTTGCGGGCGACACATTAGATATTTGACGAAGTAATGTTTCATTTGATCAGGAGACAGGAGAGACAGTCCAAACGAAGATTTCAGAAATCTTCCGATTTCAGAGTCCTTTATTTTAAAACCATTTGATATTCATAATTATTGAATCTTTCTCCACGAAATCTGCCCGAGATGAATTCTGCAGCTCTTTATATTCGTTTGGGGCCAAAAGTAAACAATTGCCTGGAGAACTGCAGTCTCAAAGTCAACATATACAATGTCCAGACAGGTGTTATATGCTATGAAGTACAAAGCTTCCTTATATGTTTAATTTTTTTGTTTGGGAACAAATAAAAATAACAACCGGAAGTCGTTTTTTTTTCATTCACCCCGAATTATAAATATTTGGTGGAGCCGATTAGGGCATGTCTTAAGGGTCCAGTCTACAAATAAAGTTCTCGACCCTTTCAGAAGTTTCAAATTACTTTAGTATGAGAAACCCAGAATATTCTTTTTAAGCGTGTTAACAAAAATAAATTTTCTCCCCTGTCTGGAAAACATTTCTCGCCAGTGCTTCATGTAATTCTGATAAGTTATAGTGCAACTTCGGAAGTTTGGGTAATCGAGTGGTATTAATATTTTTCCTTATTCGAATCAAATCCTTTGTTGTGAGAGTATCATTATCACCATTAACTAACTCGAGGCGTATAAATTTGGAGGGGCGCTCATATAAATTTTCTTCAGCCTGCCTCTTCACAATGTTACTGACTTCCTTCCGGTTTAATGGGCAAGAGTCACATTTTCGCTATTATGATTTAACTGCGAACCGAGAATACAAGTAAAGGGTTTAATTTCGCAGAACAGTTACACGTTGTCCTCGTACAGATACTTATGGAAACAGAGTTTATATCTGCCTAACACCAACAATTTCTTGCCCTTTTCACAAGTCATTACATCAACCTCCATCGCTCACGCACAGTGCACTGAATACTTACGAGCCTGACTTAACCGTTTGCGCAGCGATGGAGTGGAGTAACGAAGCGCCGCCAGCCGAAAGTTAGCGGAATCAACACGGATGTTATTGTTCGGCGAACTTATCGAAAGTGGGAATCAAGTCGTTCACTGTTCGACCACAGGGGGACACATAACGGCAACAGCGCCGACGCCGAAGTGCGGCTGTCACTGGAACACAACGTAGCGGTCTTAGGGCAAAAAGAGACCACCCCATGAGGTCACCCTGCCACGGTGCAGTTTGAAATTACGTGTCTAGCAGACCTGTTAAACAGGGTTGCAATTGCACCCGCTGTTTGACGGGGGTCCATTCTTGCTCGATGCACGGTGAAGTGATTATCTGCTGCCGTAGGTGACCGTGGTCGACCAACTCTTCTACTGCAGGAAATAGTGCCTGTGCTTCGGAACGCTCGCTTTTTTTCATCAGTCTTCTGGATGGTTTGATGCGAGTCGCCACGAATTTCGCTCCTGTGCCAACCTCAATTACTTGCTAGATGTATTCCAATCTCTGTCTTTCTCTACAGTTTCTGCCCTCTACACCACCCTATAGTGCCGAGGAAGTCATTCCCTGATTTCTACCGAGCGAGGTGGCGCAGTGGTTAGACACTGGACTCGCATTCTGGAGGACGACGGTTCAATCCCGCGTCCGGCCATCCTGATTTAGGTTTTCCGTGATTTCCCTAAATCGCTCCAGGCAAATGCCGGGATGGTTCCTTTCAAAGGGCACGGCCTACTTCCTTCCCCGTCCTTCCCTAATCCATTGAGACCGATGACCTCGCTGTCTGGTCTCCTTCCCAAAAACAACCCAACCCAACCCCTGATTTCTTAACAGATGCCATGTCACCCCGTCCCTTCTCCTTGTCAGTGTTTTCCCCATATTCGTTTTCTCTCTCATTCTGCGCAGAACCTCCTCATTCCTTATCATATCAGTCCGCCTAATTTCCAACATTCGTCTGTAGTACCACATCTCACATGCTTCGATTCTCTTCTGTTCCCTTTTTCCCACAGTCCACGTTTCACTAATATACAACGCTGTGCTCCAAACGTACATTCTCAGAAATGTCTTCCTCAAATCAAGGCCTATGTTTGATACTAGCAGATTTCTCTTGGCCAGGAATGCCCTTTCTGCCATTGCTAGTCTGCTTTTCATGTCCTGCTTGCTCTGTCCGTCATTGCCTAGGTAGAAGAATTCCCTAACTTCATCTACTTCGTGATCGTCAATCCTGATGTTAAGTTTCTCACTGTTCTCATTTCTGCTACTTCTCATTAATTTCGTCTTTCGTCGATTTACTCTCAATCCACATTCTGTAGTCATTAAATTGTTCGTTCAGTTCAGCAGATCATGTAATTCTTCTTCACTTTCACTCAGGACAGCAATGTCATCAGCGAATCGTATCATTCATTTCTTTTCACCTTGAATTTTGATTCCACTCCTGAACCTTTTTTTTATTTCCATCATTGCCTCTTCGAGGTACAGATTGAATAGAGGATGCGAAAGGCTAAATTCTTGTCTTACTTGCTTTTTAATCCAAACACCTCGTTCTTGATCTTCCCTCTTCTTATTCCCTCGTGGCTCTTGTACATATTGTATATTACCCATCTCTCCCTATAGCTTACCCCTATTTTTCTCAGAATTTCGTACATCTTGCACCATTTTAGATCGTCGAACGCTTTTTCCAGGTTGACAAATCCTATGAACGTGTCTTGATTTTTCTCGTAGTCTTGCTTCCATTACCAAACGCAGAGTTACCTCTCTGGTGCCTTTACCTTTCCTAAAGACAAACTGATCGTCATCTAACACACTCTCAATTTTCTTTTCCATTCTTCTGTATACTATTCTAGTAAGCAACTTGGATGCATGAGCTGTTAAGCTGATGTGCGATATTTCTCCCAGTTGTCAGCTCTTGCAGTCTTCGGAATTGTGCGGGTGATATTTTTTGCGAAAGTCAGATGGTATGTTGCCAGACTCATACATTCCTCATACCAACGGTGTTTGTTGCCACCTCCCCAAATGATTTGAGGAATTCTGATGGAATGTTATCTGTCCCTTCTGCCTTATTTGATTTTAAGTGCTCCAAAGTTCTCTTAAATTCTGATTCTGATACTGGATCCTCTATCTCTTCTAAATCGACCCCTGTTTCTTCTTCTGTCGCAGTAGACAAATCTTCCCCCTCATAGGATTTCCATCTATCCGCTTTCTCCTCTGCATTAACAGTGGAATTAGAGTTGCACTTTTAACGTTGCCACTCTTGCTTTTAGTTTCACCGACACGTTGTGATTTTCCTATATGCTGAGTTAGTCCTTTCTTTTTCTATTTCTTCACATTTTTCATGTAGCCATTTCGTCTTAGCTTCCCTGCCCTTCCTATTTATTTCATTCCACAGCGACTTGTATTTCTGTATTCCTGAATTTCCCTGAACATTTTTGTACTTCCTTCTTTCGTAGATCAGCTGAAGTATTTCTTCTTTTACCCATGGTTTCTTCGCAGCTATCTTCGTTGAACGCTCCCTATGTACGTGAAACAGCACTGTGGACAATATCCAGGTCCAGAGCAGTACTAGCTAACTTCGTCCTTCTTCCAGTTTCCCGATGCTTCCTCCCTGTGTGAAGTCATCCAAATCTGTTTTGTAATGAAGATCACTACCCCAGCGCACCATCACTGCTCAGTGATTGGCATACGCTGTCTTTTACCGTTCGTTCAACTGCCCGATGCTGCAGGGCCATCCCTATTTGCCGCTATGGTAACGCTGTCCTGACGCCATGTGACATCTAACTTTGTGTGCGCGACTGGAAGACCTTTGGTAACATTTTCATTCTAATTAATATGTTATGTTACTTTATCTAGCTCGTCGTCAAGTTTTGCAGAACTGTGTACTTATATTTATGTTCGTCTTATAACCTGCAATTCAACTGCTCTGCCAAGTCCTTAGCCGTCTCTAACAAAATTTAAGCGGCCTTATAAATCGTAGTGACCTGAATAAAAATGTCATTTCAATTCGTCCCTTTCAGTTACTTTCTGTTCTTTACTGCAGCAGTTCTTAGTACGTACGGCCGAAGTTTCATCGAACTATGTTACTTGGCAGTGGCACATCGTGCAAAAGCTTCATTCGTCCTTAAGTTTTGTTCTTAACTTCTGCACACTAGTGTAAAAGAAGTGGTGGCCAAGCGGTTAAAGGCGCTACAGTCTGGAACCGCGCGGCCGCTACGGTCGCAGGTTCGAATCCTGCCTCGGGCATGGATGTGTGTGATGTCCTTAGGTTAGTTAGGTTTAAGTAGTTCTAAGTTCTAGGGGACTGATGACCTTAGAAGTTAAGTCCCATAGTGCTCAGAGCCATATTTTGTAAAAGAAGGATAACTGAATGCAGTCGATGTAAATGGGCCGATGCTAAGGAATCAGATTAGAAAAAGAGACAGTAAAAACTGTAGATGAGTTTTTAATTTTGGCAGCAAAATAACTGATGACGACCGAAGTAGGAAACACAGTACACAAAATGCAGACTGACAAGAGTAGGAACGGCGTTTCTGAAAAAGAGGAATTTGCTAACGTCTAATACAATTGTTAGGAAGCCTTTACTGAAGGTATTTGCTCGATTGTAGTCTTGTATGACAGTGTAACGTGAACAATAGACATTTTAGAAATGTGGTGCTATAGAAGGATGCCGAAAATTAGATGGGGAGATCGAATAACAAATGAGGATTTACTGAACTGCAATGAGACAAAAGGAAATTTCTGGCGTAACTGGACTAAAAGAAGGAATTGGTTGATAGGACACATCATGAGGCATTTAGGAATTGTCAGTTTGGTAATAGAAGGAAATGTGAGTATGCCTGTGTGTGTGTGTGTGTGTGTGTGTGTGTGTGTGTGTGTGTGTGTGTGAGGTGGAGGGGGGGGGGGGGGGAGGAAACTGTAGAGAGTGACCAAAACTTGAATACAGGAAGAGCAAGTTCAAATCGACATAGGTTGCGGTAGTTATGCAGAAATGACCACAACAATAAAGTGTAGCACAGGATGCAAAGTAAATTTGCATCAGAAGGTACGTATTTAAATGCTACTTCATGATATACTAACAATCAACATACGACTGTGTTTCATTTGAGACCATGTGTTGTAGGTGTTGACGAATGAGGCGTTAACGGTTAACGTCACCTGCAATATCATCAAACATTTCTTTAGCTTCTGCTTCTAAAGACCCTCAAAATAATATGAGCTATTAATGGCTGATGTTGTAGAGCTTTTATCTAAAGAAGCAGTAAACTGCTCACATATTCTACGACAGGTTTCCCTATCCCTCAAAAATGCTTGCAGTTTAATAGATAGTAGCCTGATGTTTGCGAAAGCGATTTGAAACGCTGCAGTTGTTGCAACAAAGTGTTTTCCCTTGGATATGCACTTTTATTTAAGATAGTCTGCTTGCATACTTGTTTATAACATTTATGCGTAGCTGTGTCGCCCTGATAGTCATCGCAATCGATAAATAATGGGATGAATCACTTAGCGTGTTTAATTGTTCCATTTTTGCCCGGATAGCGGCACGCGTTAGCACTTTGCTTCCGAGATTTGGGGAGATGAGCCGGCCCCGGATCGAATCCGCCCGACGGATTAACGGCGAAGACCGGTGTGCTGGCCATTCTGGAGGTGGTTTTTAGGCGGTTTCCCATATCCGAGTAGGTGAGTACATGGCTGGTACTCGAGTCTCGCCACAGTTAACACGATTCGCAAGCATTCAGAAAATGTTCTCAACACTTTCATTTGGGATAACACTAGTCGCAGACAGTTGGGGTATACAAATACCGCTCGGGGGGGGGGGGGGGGGGGAGTGGTGACCTAGGCGACAGGAAAAGCATCCCGCCACCTCTTAGCACTAACATTGCCAACTGAAATAACTGACATGCTGATCTCCTGAAGATACGGGATAAAGACCAGTAAAGGAAAAAAGAAGAAGAATCATTGCATTCTTTCCTACAGCTGTTCATGGCAATATTTTGCATCATCAACTCTCGTGGAGGCATCAGACTTATCAGTCTTGTCGTATTTTAATGCAGTATCGTCCGTTTACGTATTAACTTTAAAAGAATTGCTGCTGTCCAAGCCATAGCATGTAATTGCTATAGTTACCGCACTTAGATTGGTTTTTATCGACTAACAACGAAAACACACTGTCAATGCCAAGAAAGAGCGTTGAAATCTCAGAAATATGAGTACAGGCGTATGAAGGTCAATAAGCAACGAGTCTGCCTGCAAAAGCAGTTTAGTGAACGTTACGACTTACCTGTTTGCTGAGCGTAGACTAATGTGTTCGTTATTTTGTAGCTCGAAGTCTCTCGGAAGTCTCCTCCATGGTTATAAATCATCTTCCCTTTTCTTCAGTCTTTCCTGGTTTCAGTGCCGAATATGAATATTGCAGATACTTATAACCAGTATTAGCACTATTTGGAGAGAGACCTATCAAGTTTAGTTCAGGACAACTTTACTGAATCACACAAAGAGTTTACATACACGTATTCGTTTCTTTCAAGCACTGAAGTCTGTTCTCTGACTGCAAGTGCGTAGAGTAGATATATCTGTGGAGTGAGCGTAGAGTACTGCACATGACATCAGCGTCAGACGGTAATTGCCACCACTTCTGGTATGACGCAGTGCTAACGAGGGAACATCAACTTGACTTAATGTTTTAAGGGGTAAAATGCACATTTGCAAGATATCATGCCAACTGTCGATCAAGTGCGAAAATTTGGTCGTAACTCTGATACCAGGCAGTTATAACCATATGAAAGCGCGTCTTCAATCACTTCCGCACATCGTTTGTCTGTCACTCGCTCCGCGTCACTGCTGCTGTCTAGTGCCTGATCGCGAACTGCTGTATAGCGGTTGGCGAACCGACAAGCGATACTCCAGCACCTACAGCAGCGGTAAGGATAGGCATTCGAATTCCAACCTTTAAACATCAAAGAACGAGAGCTATTAAAAGTCGTGACTGGTAAGCATAATTAAATGCGACTATTCGACTAATTTTTATGCAAGGTAAACGGAAGCATATGGGGATTTTTGCACTATTATTTGTCCTTACACTTACTTTGAGGAAATGGTAAGTAACTTCCTGAGTGAAGACATGTTATAGTTGATCGGGCGTAAGTTGATCTCTGAGAGTTGCAATGGGCTGTTTACGGCAGCTTTGCGGGCCTACTTTAGGCAGTAGTGTAACGCGATTTTGTAAATGTCTCTATGACATCGCCTCAGTATTGTCACGGCTCTGCAGATGGCAACTGTTTTCGCCTTCAGCCGTTAGCGCTTCGCAGCTGGCAGAGCTGCGAGCTGTAGAGGACCGTCTTATGCCGTATCTTTCTTTCTTGGGCATTTGTCTCGCTCCAACGCGGGGTCGGCTTTGTTATGACGGATTTGGCACGGAAGTAGTGTACGCCAGCTGTCTGCATCCAGTGTAAGCTATCAAATAGTGCGAACGTTTTCAAATGTCTGTGAGTCGTGTAACTGAGTCGGAACTTGGGGACCAGCCTGGTATTCACCTAGCGGGATGTGGAAAACCGCCTAAAAAACCACATCCAGGCTGGTAGACATACCGGTCCTCATCGTTAAACCGCTGGGCGGATTCGATACAGGGCCGGCGCGCCTCCCCGAGTCCAGGAAGCAGCGCATTAGCGCTCTTTTTATATTTTTTTAAAAATTTTTTATCCATTTTTTTTATGGAGAGAAAGAAAAAATTTTTTCACCCGTCTGTGCGTGAACCGGTGTGCTTCTGTTTGGCATTCCCACGATTTAATCACTTTTTTTATCTTTTTTTTACTTATTTATTTATAAAAATAGCCAGCTGTCCTAGCCACTTTTTTTAACAAAAAAAGAGAAAAAGGATTTTGGAGGGTTTGTTTTTCTGCTTTTTTTATTTTTATTTTATTTTATGTTGATACAAATGGATAAAAGGAAGGCCGTTCCTCTTTGGCTACATAAACAGAATAATAGCAAGTCATCCCGTTATGACAAAGGATGCTCCATACTATAGCCCGCTGCGAATTTTTCGATGACTGTTTCCGTTGTTTGTTCAATCTCATAAAAAAAGGAACTGGGAAGAGATGCTATGGTTGTCTTCTCATGTCATCGATAATCCCGCTGCGACGCGAATTGTGGAATGCGCTCCAAAGAAAATTAGAAAAATATTGCCTATATTTAGGGTTCTTGACGATCGCACAATGTCGTTCGTTGAGGTACTACCAAAGATCGGGTACTGTCTTTTCGCCATTACCGAATACGTAGTGAACAGCGTGGCCGCTGATCCACATCACAGAGTTCGTTTTTGCTCTTGGGAAATAAATCTTATCGGGGAAAAGAAGTGATCGGGTAGTTATCCTGTCGGGAGTCGTGCGTGTGAGAAAAGCCAATATCTGACGCACCAAATACCAAACGCCCTTTGCCGACCCGCATTCGAAACGATGTTCGTCCGTGTCAATCACTTGGCATGTGGCACACAAGGGTGAATCGGCGAGGTGGATGTGATGTAGACGAGACTGGCACAACTGTTTCTCATTAACAGTTACGTACCGTGCAGATTGCACGTCAGTATCAAGGGCGGTGGCATTCACTGCCTGCCACACAGCGCGCCACTTTGTAGTGGGGTGTTTGCTTTCAATCACATTCGGCGTCCTGTTCATTTACATGGCAGCATATATCGCCCTTGTCATCGTCAAGCGTGTGGGTAGTAGTCCGGTGCGGATGTAGCTTAATTCAAGGAAGAATTGGCTAACGTAGAAGAAAGGTGCTGGGATGTCCGATATCATCACAGGGGGTGCGAGTAAGATCGCTCGTAGGGCTTCCAGTAAGAGACTTGTGAGGCACGTCGGACTTCGTCTCCACAGTTGCAGGTGACAGCTGACGAACAGGGCCTTCGCTCTGTTCTGAACATGACAAAGGCCTAAACCTCCTCTGCTCCTCGGAAGCGTTAGGGACTCGTAACGAATCTTAAATAACATGCCTGTATTAACAAAGGATCCCAAAACCGCCAAAATGCGGTGAGCCAGGGTAGGTGGTATCGGGAGTATCTGTGCAAAATGGGGGATACGTGACGCCAAATAGACGTTAGCATGCCGTGTCCGTTGCAGGAGGTCTAGATGTCTCAGACGGTAGTCACTTATTCCTGCTCTCATCTGATTCAATAAACGCCTGTAGTTAAGGGCTGTTGAACGCTTCATGTCAGATGTGAAATCAATGCCAAGACAGCGGATTGTGTCACTGATTCGTAGCGGTGCGACGCTCTCGTCTGGTAGGCTTCTGCTTATAGACAGGGCGTGTGATTTGTGGAGATTGAGATGGCGCCCGATGCCGCGCCGTAGGTCGCCGCCACCCACGCCAGTGCTGCACGAACATCGTCATTATTGCGAAGAAGGAGTACCAGATCATCCGCATAGGCAGTGCAGCAAAAAGTGTGTCGACCAAGGGACATCCCAGTCAGGCGTTGTCGGAGGCCGCAGAGGAGTGGTTCCAAGACGCGGGCGTACAATATCGCCGAAAGAGGGCAGCCTTGTCGCACCGATCGCTGGATCTGTATCGGCGGCGTGAGACGGCCATTATGTAACACCTTGGACGTCGCACCACGTAGGAGACGCATCAGCACATTAACTATGACGTCCGGATACCCCATGTGTCGCAGTACCTCCATCAAAAATGTGTGGTCGACTTTGTCAAAGGCCTGGCTAAAGTCGAGTGAGGCCAAAACCCCTGGCAGTTGGCGAGCTTTGGCTAACGCGATCATATCTCTATATCGGCACAATGCAGTGCGAATATTATGGTCACCACCTAACGATGCCTGGTCCTGCGACACAACACATCGTACTGATCGCTTTAGGCGTGCCGCCAGAAGCCGGGTGAAAATCTTCAAGTCACTGTTGAGTAAGGTCAAGGGCCGATAGTCACTGATCCTGGATCCGCCTCGTGGTTTTTGTATGGGCACAATCAGTCCTTCTAGGAAAGCCCCAGGGATCTGCGTCGTGGGAGACATAAGATCGCGGCAAATATCAGTCCATGCTGGTGCCAGCAATTGTTGATATTTCCGGTAAAATTCCAGAGGAAGGCCATCAGGTCCCGGGGACTTATGAGCAGCCACAGTATGTATTGCTTCAATGATTTCCTCTTCCGTTACATCTGCAGTCAAATCCGCCGCCGCTGTCGGAAAGATCGTGCCATAAGTGTGTTGAGAGACTTCGGCGATCACCTCTGGGGGATGTCGATGTTCCGAGAACAGCCTAGTGTAGTGAGCATGAAGGGCGTTTCCTATGTCGCGCTTGGTATCAAGGCGTCGTCCGTCTTCCGTCGTGATAGCTTGGATCAGTGTCTTGCGTCGGCGCCGTCGTTCTGCAATGACGTGGTACATGGACGGTTCCTCCTGTGCCACTCTGTCTTGAGTGCGCGCTCTGACGATCGGACCCTCAAGGTGGCAACGTGTTAATCTGATGATATGTGCCTTGGCACGGTTCACCGTCACCTGCCGTGCAGGTGAGTACGGCAGTGTTGTACATTCCCTTAAGATGCTGTAGTAAAAGTCCATGGAATGTCTCTTCCATGCTGCTACATCTCGGCCGTAGCCTATCAAGGTCGTCCGGAGGGCTGGTTAGGTGCAGAGTAACCACCACCACAGTGTAGACCGGTAGGTGCCACGCCGGCGGCTACAAGAGTCCCACGTGTTCTCTATAAGGCGGCGGTATTCCTGAGAAGCTAGGTGGGCGACGTTCAATTTCCAAGGACCACGGCTGTGCCATACCTTCTGGCGGCCGAGGGTAATAGCGCAGATGTAGGCCTCGTGGTCAGAAAAAGCTGTGGGCCAAACTTCAGCAGCTCTTGTCCCCACAGCTATGGAGCGCGAGATGTAAATCCGGTCGATGCGGCTGGAGGAATGGCTGGTGTAGTGAGTAAATCAGGGCCGATCGCCACAAACATGTTCCCACGAGTCCACCAATTGTAGATTATTTATAACTGTCGTAAGTTCTTCGCAGGGAGAATGATGTGGTAACTGATCCTTAGGTGCTTGGCTACAGTTGAAGTCCCCTCCGATTATCAAGGCGTCCTGACGGCCCATAAAGAGGGGCGTGATTGTATGAGCGAAAAAGGTGGATCGTTCGCGACGCCGACCAGATCCTGGCGGTGCATAGATGTTAATAAGTTTGACTCCTTGGATAGTAAGAGCCATGCCTCTGGCGTCAGGGAGATACTTGACGTCTTCTGCGGATATACCTTCACAGAGGAGGATCGTCACACCACTGCCATTGGCAGACGCATGTGAGACCCAAGTCTTGTAGCCATAGGGTTCCTTGAAGTCTGCGACATACACCTCTTGAAGGAGCGCAATGTCGATGTCTGCTGCGTTGAGTAGATCCTGTAGCATCGCTAGTTTATGTCGGGCACGTATGTTGTTGATGTTAATCGTCGCTAGACGGTATGTTTGGTCAGTCAGGTCGGCAACTGGGTTGTGTAGGAGGCCAGGTATGGGCGGCCCCACAGAGGCTGATGATACAGCCGTAGTCACTGTGGTTGGTTGGTGCTGGGTACAGCCGAGGGAGCATCTCTGCCTTCGGCATCCTCCTGGTGCTGTGGCTCATCCTCGACATCATCCGCCCAAGAATCAGATGCAGCAATTGGTAACTGTTGATTAGTGCTGTCAGTAGGGCGCTTGCGCGCATGTTCAGTAGCAGAAGTGATTTTGTCAGACCGAGGCTCAGAAACTGTATCCGCCGTAGCATCGTGATGGGAAGAGTGAGTTGTGGTGGTAGAGTCCTGAGTGTCGTCCGACGCCGGATGTTCGTCCGGGTCACACATCCCTTGCGTTTTCGAGGGGACCGTTGTTTCCGGACATGTTGTTCTGTGTCAGAGTACGGGCGACAACCATCTGATGCGGTCTCCATTCGTAGGAAGGCAGAAATCGGGACAATTTCCGTTTCTACTTCCATCTTATCTTTAGGCTCGTCTTGGTGGCACAATTGATCACCGTCTTGAGGCAAGTCTGCCGATGACGTCGTAGAGGGGGATATGCTGTCCGCCACACTGTCAGCGACCACTGACTGCAATATGGTGTTACGATCCTGGGCAGGAACAGCTGTTGCGGTTGCAGCCGCTGCATACGTGATGGGGAGTGAAGTAGGCGTCGCCGGGGATGGAACTTCACCAACCGGTGTCTGAGTCAGTCGGTGTTGAGTGCAGGCCGATCGGACATGTCCGTCCTGGCCACAGCCGGCGCAAGTACGCGGTTGTCCGTCGTACATGACAATGGCTCTGCAGCCGCCAATTACTAAATAGGATGGCACATGCTTCGTCAGTTCAATCTCAATTTGTCGCACTCCATTTAAGACGGGGTACGTCACAAACGTTTGCCATTTTTCAGCCAAGTGGCTTAGCACGTTGCCGTACGGTTTGAAAGCTGTCATCACAACATCTGGCGGGACTTCCAATGGCAGCTCGAAGACCCTCAGAGTGCGAAGGCCTAATCCAGCGTGGTCGATCGTGACAGTTCCTATGTGACCATCAGAATGCTTAAATTTAAGTCCATGAGTGTGTCGGCACACAACATCAGAGCACGCCTTTTCATTGATCAGTTTTATGTAGACGACACTTCATGTTATAGAAAAGTGGATCCCAATGATGTCTCGAGGTGCAATATGAAGTTCTTCCCGGATGAAACGTTCAATGTTAAGTGCTCGAGGTCTTGCGTAGTCCGCTTGAAATGTGATCTTAATTGTGGACTTGCGATACGAGTGCGCCATGGCACTACCGAGACACGGACGCGTGACACTCGCCGCAGCGGAAAGTAAACAGGAAACACTCGCGCGCGCGGTGCCCTAACAGGGGGACGCAGGCACGACGACCTTGCCCCACCGCTGCTAACAGCGGACTGCGCGCAAGTGTTTAAAAACTGTACATTCAGAAAGGTCGTAACTGCTTTCTATCAGAATTATGGCCCAAATTTTCGCGCAGGATTGACTTCTGGGTCTGATATCTTGCAAGTGTACATTTTCTCCTTAAAATATGAGGTCAAGTTGGCAAGACCAAAAACTTCACTCAGATATCTAGTTTAATGGTTTTACGTATTTACTTGCTAATAAATAATAGTGGTTAATAATTGCATCTGCTGTGGATACCATCGAAATACGTGAAAGAAGGAACATTTACTTTTAGTAGGAAAGAGCCACGAGTCACATGACTTCTGGAGGTAATATACTACTGGCCATTAAAATTGCTACACCAAGAAGAAATGCAGATGATAAACGGGTATTCATTGGACAAATATATTATACTAGAACTGACATGCGATTACATTTTCACGCAATTTGGGTGCATAGATCCTGAGAAATAAGTACCCACAACAACCACCTCTGGCCGTAGTAACGGCCTTGATACGCCTGGGCATTGGGTCAAACGGAGCTTGGATGGCATGTACAAGTATAGCTGCCCATGCAGCTTCAACATGATACCACAGTTCATCAAGAGTAGTGACTGGCGTATTGTGACGAGCCAGTTGCATGACCACCATTGACCAGACGTTTTCAGTTGGTGAGAGATCTGGAGAATGTGCTGGCCAGGGTAGCAGTCGAACGTTTCATGTATCCAGAAAGGCCCGTACAGGACCTGCAATATGCCGTCGTGCATTATCCTACTGAAACATAGGGTTTCGCAGGGCTCGAATGAAGGGTAGAGCCACGGGTCGTAACACATCTGAAATGTAACGCCCACTGTTCAAAGTGCCGTCAATGCGAACAAGAGATCACCGAGACGTGTAACCAATGGCACCCCATTCCATCACGCCGGGTGATACGCCAGTATGGCGATGACAAATACACGCTTCCAATGTGTGTTCACCGCGATGTCACCAAACACGGATGCGACCATCATGATGCTGTAAACATAACCTGGATTCATCCAAAAAAATGACGTTTTGCCATTCGTGCATCCAGGTTCGTCGTTGAGTACACCATCGCAGGCGCTCCTGTCTGTAATGCAGCGTCAAGGGTAACTGCAGTCACGGTCTCCGAGCTAATAAGCCATGCTGCTGCAAACGTCGTCGAACTGTTCGTGCAGGTGGTTGTTGTGTTGCAAACTTCCCCATCTGTTGACTCAGGTTTCGTGACGTGGCTGCAGATCCGTTACAGCCATGTGGATAAGATGCCTGTCATCTCGACTGCTAGTGATACTAGGCCGTTGGGATCCAGCACGGCGCGGCGTTCCGTATTACCCTCCTGAACCCACCGATTGCATATTCCGCTATCAGTCACTGGATCTTGACCACCCCGAGCAGCAATGTCGCGACACGATAAACCGCAAACGCGGTAGGCTACAATCCGACCTTTATCAAAGTCGGAAACGTGATGGTACGCATTTCTCCTCCTTACACGAGGCATCAAAACAACGTCTCACCAGGCAACGCCGGTCAACTGCTGTTTGTGTATGTGAAATCGGTTGGAAACTTTCCTCTTGTGAGCACGTTGTAGGTGTCGCCACCAACGTCAACATTGTGTGAATGCTCTCAAAAGCTAATCATTTCCATATCACAGCATCTTCTTCCTGTCGGTTAAATTTCGCGTCTGTAGCACGTCATCTTCGTGGTGTAGCAATTTTAATGACCAGTAGTTTATATGTCGACTACAAAAAACTGTTTTGTGCATTTGAATGATTACACCATAAATATTCTTACTCTACGTGCAAGTGACTACGTCGTTTACATATCTACAATCAGACCGCATATGACGATTTCACCTGTAGTCTTATTCCCCAACAACAATTGCTAGAGGACTTTCATCAGCGAAATATGAATGAAGTAAAAAAAAAAAAAAGAACGCAGGTTACGAAATACTCGTTTAGTAACTAATTCGTTGTTTTACTCTCAAACAACTTTATATCGTTATGTGAAGATTATTTTACACACAATGAAAAGTTGGCAGGTTCATGAAATCTAAGAGATCGATTACATTTGAATGCAGATTCTGAGCAGCGTGGTGGCGAATGGACGCCTACCGTAAACGTGAAGCAGTGGAGACCGTCATCGTTCAGAACGGGCGTTACTCTCGCTTTTCAGTGGATTATTGTCGTTCACACCAAAATATGGGCCGCTACTGCGAACTGGAGCAAGGCGAGCATCGCTGGCCGCGTCTGGCGTGCTGGCGTGCAGCGCTCCGCAGCCATCCGTCGCGCACCGCGAAAAAACCCGCGCGGCCCGCTTCCCACGGCCCACTTGTCCAGTGAGCGCCTCCCGTGCGTATACCCGCCCGCCTCAGGCCAGCACCAGCCACACGACACACCCTCCTAACAGCATCGCATCTGTCTAGCCCGAGTATACACCTGTTGCCCGAGGCACAGCCAAGAAGCAAGATGTCGTGTATACTATGGTCATCATACGAATAAACCTAATCTAAATATTACGCCATGTATTCTTCCGTATCTGCGTGAATCTCATTGGATTTACTTTCACGTGGAGCGGAAGCCATATTAAGACCAGTACAGTCAAGTACGATCATAAGGATACCTTTTATGCTGTCTCACGCACTCACATAGAATGAGCGATAATGGGAGGGACAACAGCTTTACCGGCGCTTTAAACTTGCACAGCACTGGCCAACCAGCGGTGCAATAAGCCTCCAATGATGAGAGCAGTTGCAGTTCAGACGTAAAAAGAGACATGCAAAGAAACAATTATTGTTGTTGTTGTCGTCTTCAGTCCTGAGACTGGTTTGATGCAGCTCTCCATGCTACTCGGGCTCTGAGCACTGTGGGACTTAACATATATGGTCGTCAGTCCCCTAGAACTTTGAACTACTTAAACGTAACTAACTTAAGGACATCACACAACACCCAGTCGTCACGAGGCAGAGAAAATTCCCGACCCCGCCGGGAATCGAACCTGGGAACCTGCGCGTGAGAAGCGAGAACGCTACCGCACGACCACGAGCTGCGGACCATGCTACTCTTCCTGTGCAAGCGTCTTCATCTCCCAGTACCTACTGCAACCTACATCCTTCTGAATCTGCTTAGTGTATTCATCTCTTGGTCTCCGTCTATGGCTTTTACCCTCCACGCTGCCCTTCAGTACTAAATTGGTGCCCGCATCTCGTGGTCGTGCGGTAGCGTTCTCGTTTCCCACGCCCGGGTTCCCGGGTTCGATTCCCGGCGGGGTCAGGGATTTTCTCTGCCTCGTGATGGCTGGGTGTTGTGTGCTGTCCTTAGGTTAGTTAGGTTTAAGTAGTTCTAAGTTCTAGGGGACTTATGACCACAGCAGTTGAGTCCCATAGTGCTCAGAGCCATAGCATAGCACTAAATTGATGATCCCTTGAAGCTTCAGAACATGTTCTACCAACCGATCCCTTCTTCTAGTCAAGTTGTGCCACAAACTCCTCTTCTCCCCAATTCTATTCAATACCTCCTCATTAGTTATATGATCTACCCCTCTAATCTTCAGCGTTCTTCTGTAGCACCACATTTCGAAAACTTCTATTCCCTTCTTGTCCCAACTATTTATCGTCCATGTTTCACTTCCATACATGGCTGCACTCCATACAAATACTTTCAGAAATGACTTCCTGACACTTAAATCTATACTCGATGTTAACAAATTTCTCTTCTTCAGAAACGCTTTCCTTGCCATTGCTAGTCTACATTTTATATCCTCTCTACTTCGACCATCGTCAGTTATTTTGCTTCCCAAATAGTAAACCTCCTTTACTACTTAAAGTGTCTCATTTCCTAATCTAATTCCCTCAGCATCACCCGACTTAACACGACTACATTCCATTATCCTCGTTTTCCTTTCGTTGATGTTCATCCTATATCCTCCTTTCAAGACACTATCCATTCCGCTCAACTGCTCTTCCAAGTCCTTTGCTGTCCTCAAAGTTTTTATTTCTTCTCCGTCGATTTTAATACTTACTCTGAATTTTTCTTTTGTTTCCTTCGCTGCTTGCTCAATATACAGATTGAATAACATTGGGGAGAGGCTTCAACCCTATCTCACTCCCTTCTCAACCACTGCTCCCCATTCATGTCCCTCGACCCTTATAACTGCTAACTGGTTTCTGTACAAATTTTAAATAGCCATTCGCTTCCTGTATTTTACCCCTGCCACCTTCAGAATTTGAAAGAGAGTATTCCAGTCAACATTGTCAAAAGCTTTCTCTGAGTCTACAAATGCTAGAAACGTAGGTTTCCCTTTCCTTAATGTAGCTTCTAAGATAAGTAGTAGGGTCAGTATTGCCTCACGTGTTCCAACATTTCTACGGAATCCAAACTGATCTTCCCCGTGGTCGGCTTCTACCAGTTTTTCCATTCGTCTTTATTAGTATTTTGCAGCTGTGACTTATTAAACTGATAGTTCGGTAACATTCACATGTGTCAACACTAGCTTTCTTTGGGATTGGAATTATTATATTCTTCTTGAAGTCTGAGGGTATTTCGCCTGTCTCATACATCTTGCTCACCAGATGGTAGAGTTTTGTCAGGACTGGCTCTCCCAAGGCTGTCAGTAGTTCTAATGGGGCCTTGTTTCGACTCAGGTCTTTCAGTGCTCTGTCAAACTCTTCACGCAGTATCATACCTTCCTTTTCATCTTCATCTACATCCTCTTCCATTTCCATAATATTGTCCTCAAGTACATCGCCCTAGTATAGACCCTCTATATACTCCTTCCACCTTTCTGCCATCCCTTCTTTGCTTAGAACTGAGTTTCCATCTGAGCTCTTGATAGTCATACTATTGGTTCTCTTTTCTCCAAAGGTCTCTTTAATTTTCCTGTAGGCAGTATCTATCTTACCCCTAGTGAGGTAACCTCTGTATCCTTACATTTGTCCTCTAGCCATCGCTGCTTAGCCATTTTGCACTTCCTGTCAATCTCATTTTTGAGATGTTTGTATTCCTTTTTGCCTGCTTCATTTAGTGCATTTTTATATTTTCTCCTTTCATCAATTAAATTCAATATATCTTCTGTTACCCAAGGATTTCTAGTAGCCCATGTCTTTTTACCTACTTGATCCTCTAATGCCTTTTTGAGATGTTTGTATTCCTTTTTGCCTGCTTCATTTAGTGCATTTTTATATTTTCTCCTTTCATCAATTAAATTCAATATATCTTCTGTTACCCAAGGATTTCTAGTAGCCCATGTCTTTTTACCTACTTGATCCTCTAATGCCTTCACGACTTCATCCCTCAAAGTTACCCATTCTTCTTCTACTGTATTTCTTTCCCCCATTCCTGTCAATTGTTCCCTTATCCTCTCCCTCAAACTCTGTACAACCTCTGGTTCTTTCAGTTTATCCAGGTCCCATCTCCTTAAATTCCCACATTTTTGCAGTTTCTTCAGTTTTAATCTGCAGTTCATAACCAATAGATTGTGGTCAGAGTCCACATCTGCCCCTGGAAATGTCCTACAATTTAAAACCTGGTTCCTAAACCTCTGTCTTACCATTATATAATCTATCTGAAACCTGTCAGTATCTCCAGGCTTCTTCCATATACACAACCTTCTTTCATGATTCTTAAACCAAGTGTTAGCTATGATTAAGTTCTGCTCTGTGCAAAATTCTACCAGGCG
Source organism: Schistocerca piceifrons (assembly GCF_021461385.2). Classification (NCBI taxonomy): domain Eukaryota; kingdom Metazoa; phylum Arthropoda; class Insecta; order Orthoptera; family Acrididae; genus Schistocerca; species Schistocerca piceifrons. The sequence continues at coordinate 590,347,441 of NC_060138.1, read as the reverse complement.
GCTTCCTCTTTCACTTCTTATTCCCAATCCATATTCACCAACTACGTTTCCTTCTCTCCCTTTTCCTACTACCGAATTCCAGTCACCCATGACTATTAAATTTTCGTCTCCCTTCACTATTTGAATAATTTCTTTTATTTTATCATACATTTCTTCAATTTCTTCGTCATCTGCAGAACTAGTGGGCATATAAACTTTTACTACTGTAGTAGGCGTGGGATTCGTGTCTATCTTGTCCACAATAATGCGTTCACTGTGCTGTTTCTAGTATTAGCTTACACGCACTCCTATTTTTTTTATTAATTATTAAACCGACTGCTGCATTACCCCTATTTGATTTGGTATTTATAACCCTGTATTCGCCTGACCAAAAGTCTTGTTCCTCCTGCCACCGAACTTCACTAATTCCTACTATATCTAACTTTAATCTATCCATTTCCCTTTTTAAATTTTCTAACCTACTTGCCTGATTAAGGGACCTGACTTTCCACGCCAGTTTTCTTTCTCCTGATAACGACATCTTCTTGAGTAGTCCCCGCCCTGAGATCCGAATGGGGGACGCTTTTACCTCCGGAATATTGTACCCAAGAGGACGCCATCATAATTTAACCATACAGTAAAGCTGCATGCCCTCGGGAAAAATTCGACTGTAGTTTCCCCTTTCTTTCAGCCGTTCGCAGTACCAGCACAACAAGGCCGTTTTGGTTAGTGTTACAAGCCCACATCAATCAATCATCCAGACTGTTGCCCCTGCAACTACTGAAAAGGCTGCTGCCCCTCTTCAGGAACCACACGTTTGTCTGGCCTCTCAACAGATACCCCTCTGTTGTGGTTGCACCTACGGTACTGCTATCTGTATCGCTGAGGCACACAAGCCTCCCCACCAACGGCAAGGTCCATGGTTCGTGGATGGGGGGAAAGAAACAATATAGCTTCTAATGTCATTTAATTTTTAAACAGAATGAAACAATACTGGGCAAAACTCCAGCACTACTGCGAGCTTCTTAGGCGACCAGACGGTAAACATAAAACGCTCTTGTTCTCACTTGACACAGTATTCTAATTACAAACAAAAGTGACGAAAATTCCTAACTTTAAGCCGGGGTAATTTTTCTGTGCGAGCTATAAATGATGCAAAATCATACAGCAGGGATTTCACCGTACTGTTGAATGCTGAAGACACTGAAGGTATTAATTACAGTCAGTCGTTTGGTAATCTCTCAGCTCCTTCCTTGTCTAAGAAATACATTTCAGTACCGAAACTGTCATCTGTTACGTTGATAACGAGTCAATCAACAACAGAATCCACGAAGCCAACCAGGCCCCACTTTTTCTCCTCTTTTATGACATGCCGTTCTATATCCCGCCAACGTTCGGCACTGACATATGAAAAAGCTGCGTGAGTTAGTTCCAGTACGTCAGGCAGCTTAACAGTCTTGTTCTTTCTCGGGCCAAATCCCTTGACACCATCAGTTCTGTTCCGTTTATATTGTAATAGTACAGTGGCAAATGTAAAAATGCAGCATTTGTAAGGTGTGCTCGATACGGTGAAAATGATTGCTTTTCGTGTTTCTACGACACATATCTACATCTGTGGTATAAAACAATGGAAGTAGTCAAAATAAAGAGTATTTAGTTTTTAATTTTTGCCTAAAAATAAAATTGCTATGTTTTCCTAGTTTAAACAACCTTTAGTAACAGTCTTTCATAAAATATCGATAACTGAGAATTTATATTGAAAATGCCGTGTGCAATGTGTAATTAAAAACAGGAAGACATGCATTATTCGTAAAATGTGATGATGAATTTTTCAACCCACGAGATGTAGGTAGTTCAAATTGAACGAGAAACAAAATTAACTCAGGCGAGACTTGCACCAGCACACCATGTACTGGGTGATCAAAAAGTCAGTATAAATTTGAAACCTGAATAAATCACGGAATAATGTACTTAGAGAGGTACAAATTGACACACATGCTTGGAATGACATGGAGTTTTATTAGAACCAAAAAAATACAAACGTTCAAAAAAGTCCGACAGATGGCGCTTCATCTGATCAGAATAACAATAATTAGCATAACAAAGTAAGACAAAGCAAAGATGATGTTCTTTACAGGAAATGCTCAATATGTCTACCATCATTCCTCAACAATAGCTGTAGTCGAGGAATGATGTTCTGAACAGCACTGTAAAAGCATGTCCGAAGTTATGGTGAGGCATTGGCGTCGGATGTTGTCTTCGAGCATCCCTAGAGATGTCGGTCGATCACGATCCACTTGCGACTTCAGGTAACCCCAAAGCCAATAATCGCACGGACTGAGGTCTGGGGACCTGGGAGGCCAAGCATGACGAAAGTGGCGGCTGAGCACACGATCATCACCAAACGACGCGCGCAAGAGATCTTTCACGCGTCTAGCAATATGGGATGGAACGCCATCCTGCATAAACATCGCATGTTCCAGCAGGTGTTTATCAGCCAGGCAGGGGATGATGCGGTTCTGTAACACGATTGTCATGCGCAGTCACTGACGTTTTGCTGTCCAGCGCCATCTGTCGGACATTTTGTGAACTTTGTTTTTTTTTTTTTTTTGTTCTAGTAAAACCCCATGTCATTCCAAGCATGTGTGTCAATTTTTACCTCTCTATCTACATTATTCTGTGGTTTATTAAGTTTTCAAATTTATACTCACTTTTTGAGCACCCGATACTACCATGAATTATCAAGCTACTACGCTACCGATTCCGCTATACACGACTGTGTACGTAAGTCTCTACCTGAAAACGTACCTCGGAAACCTTCGAAGCCGATTCTCTCAGTAAATTTATGACAAACATTAAGAACAACCTATTTGTCGGCATTTTTTAACCGTGTTTCGCTACGGAATAGGAAGCAGCCTCGGTCATTTTCATACTGCGTATTAACAGCGCGACAGTCAGAGCACAACAGTCCAAAGGCTGTGACTATACACGATTTTTGAAATAAAAACTACATAACTAAAGTATGATTAAGAAAACCGCCGATGGCTGCTAATACATTTGAATATCTTAAAGTTTCATTTAACGTTAACTTAGTGATAATATATCTAGTGCATAAGTAGGACCTACTTCCAAGAGCGCAACAACACCAGTCTACGTGTGCTACGGCTTCTGACCAATCATCGTGTTTGTATTTGTTTACATCAGGTTTATTCTTATAATGAACGGAGTATAGCACAAGAACACGCTGTCGAGCTCAATTATATACGGAGCAACCGCCCACTCTCGCTCTGCCCTGTGTGGTGCCATATTACCTGCTTGTTGTCTTCAAGCTGCAGTGAACAGCAATATCTACATCTACATCTACATCCACACTCCACAAGCCACCCGACGGTGTGTGGCGGAGGGTACCTTGAGTACCTCATCGGTTCTCCCTTCTATTCCAGTCTCGTATTGTTCGTGGAAAGAAGGATTGTCGGTATGCTTATGTGTTGGCTCTAATCTCTCTGATTTTATCCTCATGGTCTCTTCGCGAGATATACGTAGGAGGGAGCGATATACTGTTTGACTCTTCGGTAAAGGTATGTTCTCGAAACTTCAGCAAAAGCCCGTACCGAGCTACTGAGCGTCTCTCCTGCAGTCTTCCACTGGAGTTTATCTATCATCTCCGTAACGCTTTCGCGATTACTAAATGATCCTGTAACGAAGCGCGTTGCTCTCCGTTGGATCCTCTCCACCCCCTCTATCAACCCCATCTGGTAAAGATCCCACACTGCTGAGCAGTATTCAAGCAGTGGACGAATAAGCGTACTGTAACCTACTTCCTATGTTTTCGGATTGCATTTCCTTAGGATTCTTCCAATGAATCTCAGTCTGGCATCTGCTTTACCAACGATTAACTTTATATGATCATTCCATTTTAAATCACTCCTAATGCGTACTCCCAGGTAATTTATGGAATTAACTGCTTCCAGTTGCTGACCTGCTATTTTGTAGCTAAATGATAAGGGATCTATCTTTCTATGTATTCGCAGCACATTACACTTGTCTACATTGAGATTCAATTGCCATTCCCTGCACCATGCGTCAATTCGCTGCAGATCCTCCTGCATTTCAGTACAATTTTCCAATGTTACAACCTCTCGATATACCACAGCATCATCCGCAAAAAGCCTCAGTGAACTTCCGATGTCATCCACAAGGTCATTTATGTATATTGTGAATAGCAACGGTCCTACGACACTCCACTGCGGCACACCTGAAATCACTCTTACTTCGAAAGACTTCTCTCCATTGAGAATGACATGCTGCGTTCTGTTATCTAGGAACTCTTCAATACAATCACACAATTGGTCTGATAGTCCATATGCTCTTACTTTGTTCATTAAACGACTGTGGGGAAATGTATCGAACGCCTTGCGGAAGTCAAGAAACACGGCATCTACCTGGGAACCCGTGTCTATGGCCCTCTGAGTCTCGTGGACGAATAGCGCGAGCTGGGTTTCACACGATCGTCTTTTTCGAAACCCATGCTGATTCCTACGGAGTATATTTCTAGTCTCCAGAAAAGTCATTATACTCGAACATAACACGCGTTCCAAAATTCTACAACTTATCGACGTTAGAGATATAAGTCTATAGTTCTGCACATCTGTTCGACGTCCCTTCTTGAAAACGGGGATGACCTGTGCCCTTTTCCAATCCTTTGGAACGCTACGCTCTTCTAGAGGCCTACGGTACACCGCTGCAAGAAGGGGGGCAAGTTCCTTCGCGTACTCTGTGTAAAATCGAACTGGTATCCCATCTGGTCCAGCGGCCTTTCCTCTTTTGAACGATTTTAATTTTTTCTCTATCCCTCTGTCGTCTATTTCGATATCTACCATTTTGTCATCTGTGCGACAATCTAGAGAAGGAACTACAGTGCAGTCTTCCTCTGTGAAACAGCTTTGGAAAAAGACATTTAGTATTTCGGCCTTTAATCTGTCATCCTCTGTTTCAGTACCATTTTGGTCACAGAGTGTCTGGACATTTTGTTTTGATCCACCTACCGCTTTGACATAAAACCAAAATTTCTTAGGATTTTCTGCCAAGTCAGTACATAGAACTTTACTTTCGAATTCATTGAACGCCTCTCGCATAGCCCTCCTCACACTACATGTCGCTTCGCGTAATTTTTGCTTGTCTGCAAGGCATTGGCTATGTTTATGTTTGCTGTGAAGTTCCCTTTGCTTCCGCAGCAGTTGTCTAACTCAGTTGTTGTACCACGGTGGCTCTTTTCCATCTCTTACGATCTTGCTTGGCACATACTCATCTAACGCATATTTTACGATGGTTTTGAACTTTGGCCACTGATCCTCAACACTATCTGTACTTGAGACAAAACTTTTTTGTTGAGCCGTCAGGTACTCTGAAATCTGCTTTTTGTCACCTTTGCTAAACAGAAAAATCTTCCTACCTTTTTTAATATCTCTATTTACGGCTGAAATCATCGATGCAGTAACCGCTTTATGATCGCTGATTCCCTATTCTGCGTTAACTGTTTCAAATATTTCGGGTCTGTTTGTCACCAGAAGGTCTAATATGTTATCGCCACGAATCAGTTCTCTGTTTAACTGCTCGAAGTAATTTTCAGATAAAGCACTTAAAAAAAATTCACTGGATTCTTTGACCCTGCCACCCGTTATGAACGTTTGAGTCTCCCAGTCTATATCCGGCAAATTAAAATCTCCACCCAGAACTATAACATGGTGGGGAAATCTACTCGAAATATTTTCCAAATTATCCTTCAGGTGCTCAGCTACAACAGCTGCTGAGCCAGGGGGCCTATAGAGACATCCAATTACCATGTCTGAACCTGCTTTAACCGTGACCTTCACACAAATTATTTCACATTTCGGATCTCCGTCAGTTTCTTCGATACTATTGCACTTCTTATCGCTATAAACACGCCTCCTCCTTCACTGTCCAGCCTGTCTCTGCGGTATACATTCCAATCTGAGTTTAGGATTTCATTACTGTTTACGTCTGGTTTCAGCCAACTTTCTGTCCCTAGTACTATATGGGCGTTGTGATCGCTTATTAATGAGCGCAGTTCTGGGACCTTTCTATAGACGCTCCTGCAGTTTACTATTAGCATATTAATATTGTTATTCCCTGTTGCATTTTGCCTACTCCTTCCATGCCGCGTCTCAGGAGGCGTCTTGTCGGGCCTAGGGAAGGAATTCTCTAACCTAAAAAACCCACATGTACACTTCACACGTACTCCGCTACCCTTGTAGCCGCTTCCTGCGTGTAGTGCACGCCTGACCTATTCAGGGGGACCCTACATTTCTCCATCCGATAGCGGAGGTCGAGAAATTTGCACCCCAGATCTCCGCAGAATCGTCTGAGCCTCTGGTTTAAGCCTTCTACTCGGCTCCAAACCAGAGGACCGCGATCGGTTCTGGGAACGATACTACAAATGGTTAGCTCAGATTCCACCCCGCGAGCGAGGCTTTCCGCCTTCACCAATTCCGCCAACCGCCTGTACGAACTGAGGATGACCTCTGAACCCAGACGGCAGGAGTCATTGGTGCCGACATGAGCAACAATTTGCAGACGGGTGTTGTCACAGATGTGTTACGACACATGGAATTCGGGGTCCACGAAAGTAAATATTGTCACAGTCATGTTCTTCCAGTCATTTATGGAAATAATGGATATTCTAGAAGCTTGAAGAGCCAAACTACTCCGCTGTCAGCTGCCATCCTCCCAAGAACACATTAATTACGCACGTCTGTATTATACGAGGTATGTCTACAAAGTAAGTTACCTTTGGTTATATAAAACAAATGTGTACAGATACAGAAAAGATATTTATTGTACAAAAATCTAAAACTGTTAAACTACTTTTCTATATAGCTTCCGAAATTTTGTAGGCACTTGTCATAGCGTGGCAAAAGTGTTTGTATGCCTTCTTCATAGAAGGTTGCCGCCTGTGTATTCAACCATGTGGTAACATGTTCTTTCAGCTCGCCATCAAGGTTGAAGTGTTGACCACCAAGGACAGTTTTTAGGTGTAAGAAGAGATGAAAGTCGCTAGGAGCGAGGTGCGGGCTGTACGGAGGATGATCAAACACATCCCAATGAAATTCCCGTAAGAGTTGTTTGGTCACATTCACCGTGTGAGGTCGGGCATTATCTTGGAAAAAAACACCTTTTGACAGTAATCCTCGACGCTTGTTCTGTATTGCGCGGCGCAATTTCTTAATGGTATCGCAGTAACCATGTGCATTGGTTGTTTGGCCTCGTGGTAAGAAATCAATCAGCAAAATGCCTTTTCTGTCCCAAAAAACGGTGCACATGACTTTTCGAGGTGTCAAAATTAGCTTAGGCTTAACCTTCGTTGGGGATGAATTTCATTCCACTGATTGCCGTTTTGTTTCAGGGGTGTCGTACGATAACCAAGTTTTATCCCCCGTGGCTATCCGAGAAAGAAACCCATCGCCTTCTTCATTGCAGCGTGTCAAAAACTGAAGTGCACTGCCCATCCGTTGTTTTTTGTATTGTTCAGTAAGAATTTTAGGTACCTAACGTGAGCAAAGCTTTCGAAATTTCAGTTTTTCAGTAACAATTTCATGAATTAGTGATCGTGAGATTTGCGGAACTTCCATAGCAAGCGCACTAAGCGTAAACTTACTGTTGTGTTTAGTCTTCTCTTCAGTTATGTGAACCAGTTCATCAGTAACCACAGACGGACGCCCACTTCGTTCTTCATTGTGCACTTGATCACGTCCTTCACTGAAGAGTCTGACCCATCTTCTAACCATTGAATCACTCATAGCATTTTGTCCGTAAGCCTCGCAGATTTTCCGATGAATTTCCTTTGGTTTAACTTTCTTTGCATTTAGAAAACGAGTCACAGTTCTGATTTCACACGCGGCGACATTTTCAATTACGGCTGACATTATAAAGAAGCACTGCAAAGTACACGTCGGCAGCAGCGATCTGAAAATGGCGTACATGTCTTCTTGAGTCAGAGTAACTGCCGCACATGCTCGGAACTGCGATCGTAGCGCTGCCGCGGATAGAAATAGAAACGGAAATTACTTTGTGAACGGCCCTCGTACATGACGGGTAAAAAATCTCAACACCAAGGAATTGTGCGACATGAACTAAAGTTGGTAGGCGTTTTTCTATATCTGAAGGATGATGTGTGTTCAAATTTCGCGCCAGTCGCGTAAGAGCGGCGCTAGCAGAGCCACTATGAGAATGTAAATCAGACTTGGTTTAAATGCACGCTGTTCAAATGTTCAAATGTATGTGAAATCTTACAGGGCTTCACTGCTAAGGTCATCAGTCCCTAAACTTACACACTACTAAACCTAAATTATCCTAAGGGCAAACACACACACCCATGCCCGAGGGAGGACTCGAACCTCCGCCGGGACCAGCCGCACAGTCCATGACTGCAGCGCCTTAGACCGCTCGGCTAATCCCGCTCGGCAATACACGCTGTAATGACTGTGAAGATTACTTATCTTTGAGATTAGACGTAGTGAGTTGATGTTAGTCAAGAATGGCTTTAAGGCGACAAAGGCGCCGTTATCAGCACCTCACTGAGTTTGAACGAGGAGTTAGATGTCCCTTCTGCGACACTGCAGAAAGACTTGGCAGGAATGAAGCCACAGTACATGTTTGCTGGCAGCGGCGCTCACCTGAGTGTACGGCCGCAAGAAGACCGGGCTCCAGACAGCCACGTGTCACTACCGAGACGGAAGACCATCGCATTGGACGTATGGCTCTGGCATCTGTAACAGCAATTTGAGCGTCAGCTGGTACCACAGTCACATAAACAATTGTTACAAATCTGTTACTTCGATGTATGGCGACGCCATATTATTGCCTCAGTCCTACGCAGCCAGTCAGCGTTGTGACAGGCTCTTGCGTTTCGCTACTAAAAGCTGCAAACAGTGCTGTTAACTGTCAGCGATCTTCTCTCACCAGATGGAGGATAGAGCTCTAATAAAATAGCTGTGATGGAGACGGTGTAGCCGGAGTGCAGTTAGCAAGGCTTGACAGGACTCAGCGTCTATCTACAAAACAGGCAACACAGCAAGCACATGGCACTCGATATTGGCGGCCTCACACCTACCAATAGACTCGCTGAAACGTCAATCATAAGGTTGTCGTAACTGAAATACAGTCTCCAGTCAGCAGCAGTTGAATTTCGGTACGGCTGACGGACCCAAATGCATGTCTTGTCCTGCTGTGACTGATGGATGTGTGCCTTCTAGCACCTTAATGTCACTTTGTTGCGAAGGTTATAGTCCGGCCGTTACAACATTTTAAGGTGGCATGAACGAGAACGGGTGGGAGGTGGGAGAACGGATGGGAAGTAATACGGTGGGAGGAAACCGTATCCATAACGTAGAACTGTCTCTGGAGTGAGGCATGTGACTTGTGTTACTTCCCTGTTCCTTGTTTCACGTATTTCGATTTGCACACATAGCAACAACAGTTATTCACCATTGCTCTCACTAATAAATAAATGTGTAAAAACAGAACATATGCATGAAATTCTTATATTTTGGGTTTAGAGCAAAATATAAACAAACACCGTTGTACTAAAGTTTCGTGACAATTCCGTTTGATATTGTTGTCGTGCATTGTACGCTATGCTCGCTTCATAAATATTTCTTCATTCTATGACATTAACGAGGGGCAGTCCACCAGATGACACCAAAGCCAATAGCATCACTCAGCCAACAGCCTCGAGGAGCGAATTGACGTTGATTTTCGTGTCAGTACGTTACAGTTTTTTTATTTTTATTTTTTTTGGTCCTGTAGTATTCATTATCGGTTGCTTAACAGGAAGCACAACATTGATAGTTTTCGATGAATACGAATTCTTTGGAAGAGAGTCAGAAACCATTCATAGGTGCGCTGGGAGTGTTAATCCGTAGGAATATATGAAGAGAGTAACCGAATTGACACCTACTGTGCTTGAAAATGGCCTGAAGGTCAGAAATTGGCCAGTCATGTAAGATGTAATAAAGTGAATATTCGTCAAAAACAGCCGAGGTGGGAAACTTCAAAACCGAGAGCCATCATTAAACTTTGACAAAACACAGTATATACAGTTCCACACAGTAAATGGAATGACCCAATTAATAAATATAGACTTCGATCAGAAATCGATAGCTAAGGTAGAATATTCAAAATTTCTAGGTGTATGCATTGATGAGGGGTTGAACTGGAAAAAACACACTGAGGATCTGCTGAAACGTTTGAGTTCAGCTACTTACGCTATTAGGGTCATTGCAAATTTTGGCAATATACATCTGAGTAAATTAGCTTACCACGCCTATTTTCATTCTCTGCTTTCGTATGGCATCGTATTCTGGGGTAACTCATCATTGAGTAAAAGAGTGTTCATTGCACAAAAGCGTGTAATCAGAATAATTGCTGGAGCTCATCCAAGATCATCCTGCAGACACTTATTCAAAGAGCTAGAAATCTTCACTGTAGCCTCACAATATATATATATATATATATATATATATATATATATATATATATATATATTCACTTATGAAATTTGTTATTAACAATCCGAACGAATTCAGAAGTAATAGCAGTGTGCATGGCTACAACACTAGGAGAAAGGATGATCTTGACTACTCAAGGTTAAATCTAACTTTGGCTCAGAGGGGGGTAAATTATGCTGGCACAAAAGCCTTTGGTTACTTACCTAATAGCATCAAAAGTCTGACAGATAGCCATATAGCATTTAAAAGGAAATTAAAAGAATTTCTTAATGGCAACTCCTTCTACTCATTAGATGAATTTTTGGATATAGTAAGTGGGTAATTTGCCAACCTTCACAAAAAAAATTATTGAGTGTCATGTAATATTTTGCGTAATGTAATATCTTGTATAGACACCTTTTATTAACCTGACACGTTCCACATCATTACGAAGTGTTGTATTCATGATCTGTGGAACAAGTACTAATCTAATCTAATCAGGATCGAATATTACGATCACGTCACACTGTCTTCAGCTCAACTGGGTAATCGCAGCGAACAAGTAAGTAAAGATACTTATTAGCCAACATACTTCAGTAAGCTATATGTAGACACAGAATAGTGTGTACGCAGCGCTGATTGTTGGGAATAATGTTGTCTTTGCGACGTTAGAAGACAGCACACAATATAAGAGCGATAATTGTAAGAATTAGGCACTATGACTGAGAGAGTAGCTGTTCTTTCCTAGTTAAAACGTAAACGGACCACATTACATGTAAATGTAACAAGATTTATTACGTGAGATTCATACGTTTGATGCCACCACACAAGTCGAGGAAACAGACCGCCTGTGGTAAACAGTGGAGGAATTAAACATGTTAACGACTCACTTCAAAGTACAGCTTACATTAATTAAATATAAATACAGATAATAAGACCACTCACTTATGAAATACTGTTAAAATCCATTAATTCTTTTCCTAGTTTTCTCGGGGTCATTTACGTAATGGTCATTTAGAAGTTATACAGGGAGACCCAGAGGCCGGTTCACATTTGAAAGTTCAATACTTCACAATATAATGTAGGTAGGAAGGTAAAAATTGACACACATGCTTGAAACGACATGGGGTTTTATTGGAACCAAGAAAAGTGCACAAGATGACCAACACATGGCGCTTCTTATGATACAAAAGCAGTAATTAGAATAATTGAGCCGGCCGCTGTGGCCGAGCGGTTCTAGGCGCTTCAGTCCGGAACCGCGCTGCTGCTACGGTCGCAGGTTCGAATCCTGCCTCGGGCATGGATGTGTGTGATGTCCTTGTAGTTCTAAGTCTAGGGGACTGATGACCTCAGATGTTAAGTCCCATAGTGCTTAGAACCATTTGAACCAAAACAATTGGTTTTTAGTAAAGACGATGTTCTTTATAACAAATGATCAGCATTTCGGCCATCATTCATCAGCAATACCTGTAGTTGAAGGAGAATGTTGTTAACAGCACTGTAGAGCATATCAGTAGGTATGATGAGAAACTGCCATCGGATGTTGTCTTTTAGCATCCCTAATACCTAATGGGGTCAGGCAATCACGGTAGACTTGTGAGTTCAGGTAACACCACTACCAACAATTACATGGATTGAGGTCTGGGGACCTGGGAGGCCGTTTTCTGTATGTCTATGTCTAAGCATGTGTTGCGGATGGATACCATGACCCAGGGTAGGCTTGAGTTAGTTTTAGAATGTGGGTCCACCCCGTGTTAAAGCTGGAATGGTGTCTAGTTGTGGATACACAGTGCACTACGTCCAGGACAGGATTCGAAGGTGGATCCACCAAGCATTATATCCGGAACAGTGTCTACCTGATGATCCGCAATTCGGTACATCTGAGATAGATTTTGATGGTGGATCTATTAGCGAGAGGATTGGGTCGAGTTTATCGGAGCCATCCGCGACGCACACATGACACAGGCATACAGAAGATAGAGCAAATGCAATGCATCTGTAGAATATTTGGTTGTGAGTGATTGGGTGCATTCTACATCTACATCCATACTCCGCAAGCCACCTGACGATGTGCATTTGAGTACAGTACTATGCTAAAGCCGGCCAGTGTGGCCGAGCGGTTCTACGCGCTACAGTCTGGAACCGCGCGACCGCTACGGTCGCAGGTTCGAATCCTGCCTCGGGCATGGATGTGTGTGATGACCTTAGGTTCGTTAGGTTTAAGTAGTTCTCAGTTCTAGGGGCCTGATGACCTCGGCAGTTAAGTCCCATAGTGCTTAGAGCCACTTGAACCAACCATTTGAACTATGCTATACCGTCCGACTAATGTGCTGTTCTGTCTTGTACGGAAGAATAATACTCACGAAGGACTGTCTCCATCTTTCCCATGGACATCTAGCATACAAAATAGCGGGAGTGGGATGATCACGTGCCATCATCGTGGATCTTTAAGAGAATAAAAGGAGATGTGATAGGCGCAGCAGGATACCTTGGTTTGTTGTTATTACTGGACAATCTATACAATATTGTTAAGAAATATCGGTAATATAACTTGCATTGAAGATGTTAAGCTCTTTGGCAGGATGAATTTAAATGTGCTTGCATCCCCTACAGAATCGTTTCACGAAGAGTATTTCGCTATTTTCGGGGCTATAGCAGTGTCGAAAATAACGTGCAAGTGGTTGAAATCGAGACTTCGCGATTGGTAATATGCATGCATAGTCTCTGTATGTATGTGTGTAGAGCTGTCAGCAGCGGACGGTTGCGGTTCGAATGCATAACTTGTTATCTGGTCGTCTATAAATTACGCTGCTGGGGATACGCACTCTGTACGTACAGAGAAGGGGAACTCTGACGTTCGAGGATGCTAAGTGCAGTCGACACACTCTCAACCAACGAATAACTTACTATTAGGATAAGATGGTTGTAGATGTCCTGACACAGTCGTGGGGAAGTATCATAGTTCGTAGGTATAAACAAAAATAGCGAAGTTCATCTGGTAGGCAATAAGAGCATATACTTCCGGGAAAAAGTATCAGAGCAGCAGCAGAAATCAACACTGTACACATGCCAGTTCGCTGTTGCAGGTCCCTACGTGGTTGAGTGGAAATCAAACAAACGAGTAGAACTGTGCCAGACTTTGTGCTTCCATCGAGTGCATCGCACATGAGTCTGCAGACAAGCTCTCTCACGTGTTGCACCAGTACACGAATTTGTTTTCAGACTACGAGTTTTCAATCTGCACCTCTCGCTGAGCCTCATCTAGGTATGAGGCGAGTGTTACTATACCTTTCATGATTTCCTATCCAAAATGCATGCATGTAGATCGTCGGGAGGAGGTGAATTCTTAAGATTTTTTAGTGGGGTGGTATATGGGAAACGCATATATCCTTGTATAAAATCAAATAACGCATGGGTGTGCCAGCAATATGACCATAAACGTACGGAAAAATACCGAAAAAAAATACGAAAAATAACATAAAATCAGTAACACTCGAGGAAAACCTGCTATAATTACTACAAATTGATGGAATTTATGTAAAATTGATGGAAATATGATGAAATATGTAAAATCACGAATTGATTGGAATACATAAAATTAGAGGAAAAGTACCATGAAATGTGGGGAATCGAGGTGTGTTTGAAGTATCCGGACGCTCAAGAGCGAGAAAAGCTTAAAAATTATGCTCTGTCTGCGTTATAAAATTATGCTCTGGCTGCATTCAGTTTTAACCCCCCCCTCCTGTAAACTACTTGCGATTTCGCCGGCCGGTGTGGCCGTGCGGTTCTAAGCGCGTCAGTCTGGAACCGCGAGACCGCTACGGTCGCAGGTTCGAATCCTGCCTCGGGCATGGATGTGTGTGATGTCCTTAGGTTAGTCAGGTTTCAGTAGTTCTAAGTTCTAGGGGACTGATGACCTCAGCTGTTAAGTCCCATAGTGCTCAGAGCCATTTTTTGAACTTGCGTTTTCGCAACAACGTACTTCAACAAATGTGATATAAGTATTACAAAGAGGAGCTATATTAAAGCAGGCGAAAAATATGTATCCAAATCCTGAGTCGAATAAAGATAGTCGAATATAGATATTACTGAATTATGGTTGGTCTCACAAGCAGTGTTATTCCTTAAGTGTTAAGGAGAAGAATTAATGGATTTATCAGACTTAAGCCATTCTGTAGAATGTTCTGTAGGAGAGTGGACTGATGCCACATACATCACCTTTAATAGTGTGAGGAGGGTGTACTCGAGAGATGTAGTGTTAGGACAAATTTGCTATATTATACAACACATGAGCGAAACTACCGAACATGAGACCAGGACTTCTTTGTGCAAGAGGAATGCTACCAGAGCCGTGGCGATGCTATTGTAAACAGCAATCAGACTGTTACATCTCCTTTGGCTACTGATCTTGGTGCTTACTCCCTCGTAAAAAGTTGGTACTTCTTCGTGTGCATTTTCATGCAGCAGGGCATGGATGGTAAATCAATGTATCAACTATAGAAAATTTCATGTCGTTTTCTCCTCCTGCTATTTCCTAGCGGGGCCTAGCCGCATCCATCAAAACTGCTACTACTACTAATAATAAGCACGGCTGACGCGCGAAGTGTGACTGATGTTACGTACTTTTCCGACTTGAAAAGACGTATGAAATCCATTAATTTTCTAATGGACAGAACAACAGTCTCCTGTCTTCTTTCTAGTTGGTTTATAAGCAGCTCGAGCGGCGGGTACAGGTCAGAGTAGAGCAGAAATAAGTAGTTTTACCATTTTAAGGTTTGTCGTCATAGTGATTGGGGTAGAAACTTGCAGGATGGGTGTATGTCTGATGTTGGACAAGTATATCCTGCGTTAGAGTACTAAGAGCATTGCGTTCCGCATGGCCAATACTTTGGAAAACATATGGCTTTAACAACATAGCAGTTTTAGATGCAGTACTGTGCAGCCACAGGAGTATGTGTTTATGCTCTATGATAATTTCCCTCATGCCGGTACTTTTGCTGGTACTAACTCCAGACAGTGGAAAAATACTTCAGAATTGATAACAGAGTTGATTTACGTGAAATTGCCGGCCGGAGTGGCCGTGCGGTTCTAGGAGCTACAGTCTGGAACCGAGCGACCGCTACGGTCACAGGTTCGAATCCTGCCTCGGGCATGGATGTGTGTGATGTCCTTAGGTTAGTTAGGTTTAATTAGTTCTAAGTTCTAGGCGACTGAGGACCTCAGCAGTTAAGTCGCATAGTGCTCAGAGCCATTTGAACCATTTTTTTACGTGAAATGTTTCAAATTCCATCCGTCTGGAGCTCTTTCATGCATAAACCAAACGTTTATTCTTAACCATCTGGTATATCACTGCATCACTCTAATGTCTACTGTACACCAGTAAGGGATGCTACCCTCCTCGACATGCACGCATCTGGAGAGATCTTGCGCACTTGGATAGGTGCTGTGGGTAAGATTGGTGTGCAATAGTCTTCAGTGAACAGCAGTGAAAGGCACGGCTCGACATGTTCCTTCACTAAACGTGGAATGTAGGGGGTACAGAACCCTTATACTTCTGGTCAGCTGCAGATTAAATTGGCGACCGTGTTACAGGGAAAATTGGTCAAGGACAATGTGTGTGTGTGTGTATGTGGGGGGGTATCTGTCAGTCTATCCTACAAATGCGAGAATACTTTGTGATGTCCATCCACACAGGAAAATATGGCTGGTCGTAATTGTAAATTCTGCATTATGATCGATTTGCTGAAAATATGTGGAGAACCTAACTGCGTCGATATAGGACACTGTCTGGTATATTTTGGTGTATGATCGAATGGATGTACTGCAGTCATCTAACTTCATTCGCAGTCTAGTACATGGTACTTGCAAAGTAGTGGAGGGATGATTTAACAATGATACGGAAATTAGGAAAGCATTCTGATGTGTCAACGTACGGTGGTGAATTTACTTAACAACAGGTAAAATTGCTAAAATTGATCATGCTATCAACTACAGTGTGTATTATAATACAACTGTCCACTGGTATGCTATTCATTTACATATGTCCACTGATATGCTGTTGATTACCCCATAATGATTTACTAAAATAATTTGGTTGAGATGGAGAAAGCTGTGATGGAACACTGGATATCTGCTACTTGTCGCTGTGGAGCATGGGATTAAAATGTAGAGGTCATCACCTTCAGACAGTTGTTTGGAAGTGTTTTTCAGTGTTGCAGGCTCGTCCTACTTCCATATGCTGCGATGCCCTCCACATTTTCCTTCCACCAATAAGATAATAGTACCTCTTTTTATTTCTACTACCTCGCACTTGTTGTGAATAGCACCTTCTGGCGATGGTCAACACCAGAACAGTAATCATGTACGTGACTGCAAAACGAGGAAACAATGCTCTTCAAAACGGAACACCGAGACATCTGCTTCCCCATCATTGTGGAAGATGAGATTAACTGTGAAGGTCATCACATTCGGATAGCCATTTGAAAACGCTCTACATGCTACAAACTGTTCCAGTTTCCATGTGCTGTGATGTCTTCCACCTTTTTGTCAATGAAGAACATCGCCTCTATGTTTTGTTGCTACCATCCTGTGTGTTGTGGGAACTGCATAGTTTACACCATGCAATGTTCAGCTTTCTATGAGGGCATGTGGATCTGAACATGTTAATGTTGGTTTAGCGTCTAACGCAGACCTTGAAGTCGTGACAGAAAAACAAAATGTATCGCAGTGTACAAAGCTGTAGTCATACATTGCTTTGATGTGTTGCAGCTGAAAAACAACGTGTTAAAGTCTTTATAAAAGAACAATACAGGAACCCTCCCTTGTGATTGACAGTCTGTTGGATATGGTCTTCCTCCAGTACAATAGACAAAACTTTACACAGGTCTGTGCAAGCGACTTCGACCACTGGCCACATGCTACAATGGAGCGATATGTGTTTATGTGATACGCTCGATGTCAACATGCAGACGGTATTTGTTTTTTTTTTTCGATATACCGGAAGAGGGAGAAGTGGTAAAATCTTATAGGAAGTTCTATCACAACTAGTGGTATAGCTGGTTAAAGTTTGGATGCAGATAGTTCTCTCAGAACTACACCGATTTTGCTCATAAAACTAATAGAAATCAGCAGTATCTATTCCCATGGAATCATGCCTGTTTTTATTATTATCGTCACGACTGCGTGTTTGAAAATAGGTGTTACCGCAAATTCTGTGTTATTTTCTTCTTCATAGCCTCTAATTGTAATGTAGACACCACTGGAATTATAGCTCGTTGTCTTATCTAGAAATGATAGAGTTTTTCCCGACATGTGAGTAGATTGCGTGAAACACACTGTAATGATCTAATTGCTTACAAAACTAGAATGCAAGAATCTGCTACTATTGTGAATGATTGTCTGCTGGATGACAGGAACTTTACAGGCAGATCGGTAGAGGGAAGTTATTGAGCAAAAATGTCAAATGTAAGCATGCAGACAGTATTTGTTTTCGATGTATCTGAAGAGAGAGACGATGTAAAATTTTATAGGAGGCCTTGTTGCAAGACAGACTCTCACGATTGGTTTCGTAAATGCCAATGTGATATATCATCGTATTGGTAAAACAGCACCTGCCATAGTATACAAAACAGTATCATCCTTTTGAATCATAGCTTGTTGTTGTCTAACGCAAAATGATTGTCTTTTTTCTGATGTGTGAACAAATGACGTGAAAGGCTGCATTCTCTCATTTTATTTCACGTCTCTGAAATGTTTATAATATGCATTTGCTTGATAATGTATTTACAGACACTGATTTAAACACGAGGGACGCTCTGAAACTATGTAATTTGTCCATCAAGCTGAAAGAAATCGCTTAACATAGACTTTTTTTTCCTTTGGAGTTTAAATTCACTCTATTTCTTTATTCCAATGTCAGTTTTGAAGCAATGAGGACATTCTGCAACGCAGGTGGACATGTATAGGGTGTGTGTAGCCCAGCCTCTGCAGTTTGGTCATCTGTGATTGGCAGCGGTGGTGTAGTTTTTTTTTTTTCACTTCTCTGGATGTCGCAAAATAACAGGAGGCAGGGGGCAGAGAGAGATGTGAATTGTATTCTGCAGTTGAACATGAAACTAAAAGAAAATGGACTGAGGAAAGAGGTCATTTATTATCGTCACAGTTATGGTTTCCTGTGCTCGTTCATAAGAGATGCGTTGACGTTAAATACGGTTGTTTTGTTACAATGAAGTGTTTTTCCCGCAGAACCGCGTGCTGCCGGAGGTGTTGGGAACGGGCCTACTGTGTTTGTGTGTTGTTCCAACTAAGGTCCAGTTACACTTTGACGTCATCTACCTAGATTTGTTAAGTGGGTGTACACCGTTTTGTGTTAGCGAAGGGCCGATGTCTGGACCGTCGCCCCAAGGCAGGCTGGGTGCGACCGGCAACCGCGCATTGTCCGCCGGTGGTATGCCACAAAGAAATGCGCCGTGTGTGGTAGCAACTGGCTGTTTGAAAAAAGCCGTCTCTCCACCGTAGGTGGAGGAGGGCAGGGTGGGAGGTGGGGGATGAGGGGTGGTAGGAGTCTCTATAATTTCGCTAGTTCCTGACCGTACAGCGATGAGAATGCACGTTCAACTGCTGTCCCTCTCTCCTGTTGCAATCTTTGGGGATGGCGATTTTCCCCAATACATGTGTTGCGTTATGACCCGTCGATTCCAAGTGCTGCTTTTCTATTCACAACTATTTCAATGCGTGATTAGAACAGTGAAGCATTTTCCATCAGCTGTGCCAGTGTATATTGGCTTCAATTACCTAGGCTGCAGGGTGATTGTCGAGCAATGCAGGGGGAGGCGTCTGTAGTGAACTCCGACTTCAAGTAGCGACAGCTGCAGTCGTCAGTTGTAGGCTTACAGGTGATACACTTATATCTCTCTGTCCAGCTCCAGCATCTCATCAGCTGAACATATTTCCGACCAAAAAAAGTAAAGAGAGTGCCTTTCACTTCAGTCTTTTTTCCACCATCTTGTAGTTGATGGGTAGAGTACGTCTACCATTAGTTTCGAGTGATATTGTGAAAATTTTTTCTTGGAGGATAACACCAGTTTTATGGCATCATCAATTTTTAAGCTGCATTGCGATTTTAGCTACTCTTTGTGTAGCAGTATGCATACAATTGTTTAATTTGCGCCGATGTTTATGATTGATTACGTAATTAGGACCGATCTCTACTGCGGTTTCCAACCAAAATAAAAAGTACAATAACCTCACCTTCCTCTCCTGCATCTGGGCAGTTTTCGTGTGTTGGGAGGGGGAACTTGGGTTTTCCTTCCAGCAGAACAGTGGTTCGAGTGCCAGATTTCCCACCAGTTACCGGGTAGAGGATGGGGTGGGACGTCAGCACAGCCCTGGCACAACGAAATTCTTACCATTTTTGAAACTCCCCCAGAATTCGAAATTCCCGCCAAAATTCGAAATTCCCACCCATAGGGGAGGTGCGGAATGGGGAGGGGTGAGGAGGGGAGTGTTCGGGGACCCTTGTGCCGCCTTAGGGAAACACATGATGTCATCTTGTGGCGGGGGTGTGGTGGTGGTGGGGTAATTAATTGATCAACATAGTTAATTTGCATATCAATTTGATATCAAAATTGTGCTCAGATCCCCTACCGTACTACTGGTGATTGTAAAAAATTGCATGAAATAAGTAGATGGAATTGCTGATGAGTTCCAAAGTACTATCAGCAGTCCAGCTGACAGAACTACTGTGTGTAGGGAGTTAAAAAGAACGGGACACAGCTGGCTATCAGCTACACATAAACTGCACATTTCTGCTAAAAAAATGGTTCAAATGGCGCTGAGCACTATGCGACTTAACAGCTGAGGTCATCAGTCCCCTAGAACTTAGAACTACTTAAACCTAACTAACCTAAGGACATCACACACATCCATGCCCGAGGCAGGACTCGAACCTGCGACCGTAGCGGTCTCGCGGTTCCAGACTGAAGCGCCTAGAACCGCTCGGCCACTCCGGCCGCCCACATTTCTGCAGTCAGTGCTAAGCGGCACTTGAGGTGACGTAAGAGCGACGCCACAACACAGTGGGTGACTGAAAACGAGCGATTTGCAGTGGCGAATCACACTACCCGGCAAGAGTTTGGGTTTGGCGAACGCCGGGACAACGTTATTTGCCATCATGTGTAGCGCGAACAGTGAAATACGGTGGAGATGTTTTTTATGGTAAGGGTGTGGTTCCCTGATTGCACTGAAGAGAACGTTTAATGCGGAAGGATATGAACACATTTTGCAGCACCGTGTACTGTGTATTGTAGAGTAACGGCTCGGAGACAAAGACCGTTTGTATCAGCATGGCAGTGCTCCCTGTCATAAAGCAGCATCTTTGAGGCAGTGGTTCGTGGACACCAACATTCCTAGAATGGACCGTCCTGTAGAGAATTCCGACCTGAACCCAATCGAACACCTCTGCGATGAGTTAGAACGTCGACTTCGTTGCAGACCCCAGCGTCGAGTAACACTACCTCCTTTGGTTTCGGTTCTTGAGGAAGAATGGGCTGCTGTTCCTCCAAAGATATTAAGACGCCTCATTGAAAGTGTCCCCAATAGAGTTCAAGACGTCACACAGGCGAAGAGTTGACAAATGCCATATTAACGTCCATGAATAGGTGTCCGGGTACTTTTGATCATCAGAAACACATCTACCCGGAGGCTGAGTGAAAACATTCGTTCAAATGAGGTGAACGTGAGAGTCTTGTGTCAATCGGTTGAATCACATTATGCGAAACAATTGAAAGACGGAGAATGAGTGAAAAACATTCAAACAGCCGACGTGGCCGCAGAGAATGGTTTCACTCGGTTGTTTCGTTAGGCTCAAAACCGCAACTGAACGAAAAAAGAAAACAGTCGATTGACCCAGTTGGATATCCCGTCACTACTAGTGGGTGAGCTATAAGTCAATGCAAGGTGAGTAACTTTAATAATCTGTGTTCGGATGACTGTCTCACTCTGTCAAAATTGTGGAAACCCATGCGCTTTATCTGTAATGTGCGAGGCGCGAAGTTCAGGCGCACAGTCCGCCTGCCAAAGAACTGTCGTACCAGCAAGGATAAGGAAACGCTAATATTGTGCTTTAGCGTTAAGGCCCACAGAACCACTGGACACTGTTTTTTGTTTTGTTTTTACCGTACAAATCTCAATTTTCTCTCAAAGTTTTTAAGTAGAGTTTGAATCCGTCCTGTATATCGACACGCATGCGACAGCATGCGCTACCAGTATGTTTCAAAACGCAGCGCATAGAAACGAGATTTTTCGGGGCCTCATACCGCAAGCTCTGTTGGTCATAGAAAGGTAGGGTTACGTGTTTTGGATGGCCTTTGGGCTAGGGACTATTTGTATACCCAACAGAAGGAACGTTTTACTGGAACTATCGTACAGCACAGGGTCAAAGTTTTAATATTACACGCATCCTCCAGCATAGGCAAATAGAGCAAATCGCTTGGTTCTTTTTGCTTTGGAAGTGGTCTACGGTGCGCTTTAAGGGGCTTATTGATGTACCATTTATTTCACGGGCGGTTCCTGAGAAAACACGGAAAAGCGGCTTAGCCATTTTTTGCTGTCAGTAGCGGATATCTAAATAGCTGACCTCAGAGAATTGCTCAAATTTTACCCGTGTGTTCTCTAGGTATTTATCTAGTAGCGCCATCTTCCCATTTTAAAAAATTATAATCTTTGTCGAGATACACCTCAGTTGTGGGTACCAAGACACAGCCGCGGATTTCAAGACGGCTATGCACAGTAAAAGGCTGTATTTTGTATGGTATATTCCTAAGATCCCGATCTCTAACAACCTTGACAATTTCCTTGATACCTTTATTCTTTTCGGAGATGAGGAGGTTCAAAGCTGCCCTATTTGTACTCGTAAAATACGCAAGTAAAATCCTGTGTGAGACGGAAACGTATTTTATAGAGTGATGTAACGTGTTGTAGTACAGAAGCAATGTATAATTTTTGTACATGTAACATCCAGCCTGAGGGTTAAGATTACCTTTGTGTTATTTAAATTTGACATAAGTAAAAGCACTCCGTCTTCAGGCCACAAATAGCCCATCGGGACAATCCGACCGCCGTGTCATCCTCGGCTGAGGATGCGGATAGGAGGGGTGTGGGGTCAGCACACCGCTCTCCCGGTCGTTATGATGGTGTTCTTTGACCGGAGCTTCCGCTATTCGGTCGAGTAGATCCTCAATTGGCATCACAAGGCCGAGTGCACCCCGTAAAACGGCGACAGCGCTTGGCGGCCCGGATGGTCACCCATCCAAGTGCCGGCCACGCCCGACAGCGCTTAACTTCGGTGATCTGACGGGAACTGGTGTATCCACTGCGGCAAAGCCAGGCCGTTGTCTGTCATATAAGGAAGGCACCAAAATTTTAGTGACTCGTGAAGTTATTTTCAGATGAGTGACATGTCCTCCTGTAGCAGAAAAAAGGCGAATCTAGTCCTTTTAAAAGATTCTGACTGTAATGTGGAATACCAGCTGTCTCATTCTACATTCCTGTGGACCTTTCAAAACTTTCCTAAAATTTTTGGCATGCGAACATATTTATGCTCTTTTATGCTAAGATGGGAGAAAGTGGCAGTGGGAAAGAGACGAAAAAGTAATAAATACTGGAAGAGAGTAGAGGGTGGTTGTAGTACAGAAAGAGCAAAGGAGACAGTGGCAGTGCGAGACAAAGAGACGGAGACGCTGGCCGTGGGACATATTTGACAGTGACACAAGAGCGCTAGGAGAATAGTGAAGGAGGTAGTGCCAGTGAGAAAGGAATAGAGAGAAGGAGAAAGTGGAAGAGGGTGAGAACCAGTGATAAAGAGAGACCGAGGCTATGATAGTGACAACGAATAAGAGTGAGACAGAGACAGTGAGAAGAAACAGCAGCAGTAGGAATGAATGAATGAGATAGTAGCAGTAAGAGAGAGCAAGTGGCAAACTGTGACAGTGAGAGGGAACAGTAGTAGTAGGACAGTGAGAGGAGACAGTAGTAGAAGGACAGAATGAAGGAGACTGTGGCTGTGAGACAGGAGACAGTGACAGAGACACGCAAAAAGAATAATGACAGTGAGTTGGGCTGAATGAGTGAGTGAGAATGGACAAGTGGCGGTGGATGGGTATCAGCGACTTACAGTGATCGACTAGTGGGTGTGAGCGAGTTACATTTAGGGGAGCTCGTATGAATGAGAGGAAAGTTGCATGCCAAAATTTTTGGGAACATTTTTAATGGTTTGGAGGAAAGTCGAATGAGGCAGCACTTTTCAAAGTCTTTTAAACAGGACCATATTTGCCTTTTTTTGTGTTCCAGCATTTTTCCGCCGGCCTGGTGACCAGATGTCACCTTTGACAACTGCGTAAATGTATTCTCTCACCTCTGTATTTTTTAGTCCATGACTACATGAGCTATTTTGTCTGTAACAAGGCAGCAACATTAGTATTTAACGTGCCATCGATGACGAAATCATTAAAGATGGAGCGCAAACCTTATTGTACTAGTATATGGACTCTGCAGGGAAACGGGCGGCCGTTTCAGACGAAGCATTCGAACCTTCGTCTCGTTGATGTAGGGAAAAAATACGAAAAAACATCTGAAGTAACTGCCATAATTGTCAGTATGAGTAGATTACACTAGTCATAATTTATTCTTACATACTTCACAGAAGCAGCTTGCACTGATTACATCTGCCCATTAGTATATGACTTGTCTCTTTCCACATCCTGAAGGTCGTCCTACGTGATGGGATCTACGCAACATGATGTGTGAATGAATCAAGAAAACTTAGGTCCGGCGAGAATCTGAAGCGCGTTCCTCACAAATTGAAGTTACATGTCTCAGCTACTGAACTACCGTCTAGTTCAATTTGTATTCGTCTCGAAAAAACGATGTTATAAAAACTTATGTACGAGGAAAACTCCCGAATTAAAAAAATCTTACGATTGTAGTCTGTCTATGCCAAAAAATGTAGACTCCCTGTTGTGTGGGAGCAGGATAAGTAGTTCCGAGGATGGACGAACGGACAACTGAAATTTCTTCATTTCATGGTATTGTGTGATCATTTGATCAGATCTCGCCTGGAAATGAAGGTACTAAGTGTAAGACAGGTTCCGGGAGAAACCATGTGGGACAAGGAAACAAATGAATCAAATAAATCGACAAGAAAACAGTGGAGAATTCAAGATATAAATAACTGGACGAAGATAAGAAAAGGAAATTGGAAGGACCATGTGGAAAGGATGGACTCCACAAGACCAATTAAAATTTCTAAACATGGACGACCACCCAAAGGATGAGGTGGCAGTTGGCCGAGTACATCCCCGGGATGGGGCCGACAAACGGGGGACCGCTAAGCCTGGAACATTTATCAGAACAATTATCAGAATAATTATTGTTAACACCGTGCGCTGGCGCTCTATTCAGGTTCTGTTTTCAGTTTCTTAAGGATAAGAATAATTTTCATCTTCTTTTTCGTGGGAGATAATATGTTACAGGAAGCAGCATTGCATTGTACAGGGGACAGTTCACGTTAACTAAATCTGTAGAGTAATAAGAAATACGCTACAGGTATACTGTAAGTTCCGTACAGTTGGCCAAGTATTTAATAGCAGTGACCAGTAAAATTGGAATCAATAGCTAGAGTGCAGCTAAAAGTACTTCAAAACACCGGTTGCTTCTATGCGGTGAGTGTGGTCTTATGTTATCGACAAGTCGCCGTAGACGAACGCAGAGGTCTCCACTGTACTTCAGTAATGTTTTCACTATCCAATGTATCACAGAATAGAGCATTCAGTGTTTTCATAAGGGGTATTATGGAAGATTACGCGTGAAAACGCCGAGTGCTCGATGCGTTGCAATAAAATTTCCACCTTCGTTCATCGTTGTTTTCGGTGCAATCCAAACTAAGTGTAGTTCTATTTATATTAACGGAAATCTCCTAGTTCTAGTTGTATCACGAAAATTAATTAGCACCTTTATTTTTAACGCTTAACATATTTAACGGCAACTGCCATAGCACTGGCTAGTGCTGTCATCTGTAAAGCGCGCCGAGTAACAGCTTGTGTTGGCAGGCCTGCTCATCGTGCATAAAATCTTTGCGTTTAGTTGGAAGTTCTGTGACCACAACCTATCGTGTTTCTGACACATCAGTCGTGAAAGGAAGCTGGACAAAGTGACAGGGAATAGTGAAATTTTGTGTTGCGTGCCGTATTCGCGCGTGAAAAAGAAAATGTTTAGTTGGCTCAGTAAGAATGATTGTAAGACACAAGAAGTGTTTGAAACTGTTGCAGAAGGGCTCAAGAAAATTTATAAAACGAAGCTATTACCACTGGAACAGCAGTACCATTTCCACGATTTTCATTCACCTCAGTTGGATGATCCGGACTTCGATGCCAAACCCATGATACTGCTTGTTGGTCAGTATTCGACAGGTAAAACTACTTTTATCAGATATCTCCTGGAACGTGATTTTCCGGGTATACGTATTGGACCCGAACCAACGACTGACAGATTTATAGCTGTCATGCATGGAGAAACGGATGGTGTTATTCCTGGAAACGCACTTGTTGTTGATCCAAAGAAACAATTTCGTCCACTGACGAAATTTGGTAACGCGTTTCTTAACAGATTTCAGTGTTCCATGTTAAACAGTCCTGTACTTGAAGGCATTTCACTTGTAGACACGCCTGGAATATTGTCTGGTGAGAAACAGCATGTTGATAGAGGCTATGATATCACAGGTGTTTTAGAATGGTTTGCAGAGCGTGTCGATCGCATAATTCTTCTTTTTGATGCTCATAAATTAGATATTTCAGATGAATTTAGGAGGTCTATTGAAGCCTTGCGTGGACATGATGACAAAATTAGAATAGTCCTTAATAAAGCTGATATGGTTGACCATCAACAATTAATGAGGGTTTATGGTGCCTTGATGTGGTCGTTGGGAAAGGTCTTACAAACGCCTGAAGTAGCTAGAGTGTATATTGGCTCGTTCTGGGATCAGCCACTGAGATATGACGTGAACAGAAGATTATTTGAAGATGAAGAAAGAGATTTATTTCTTGACATTCAGTCACTGCCAAGAAATGCTGCCCTAAGGAAGCTTAATGATCTTATCAAAAGGGCTCGGCTAGCCATTGTTCACGCATATATTATTAGTGAGCTCAAAAAGGAAATGCCACCAGTTTTTGGTAAAGACAGCAAGAAAAAAGATCTCATTAAAAATTTGAATCAGATCTATGAACGTTTACAAAGGGAGCACCAGATTTCACCAGGGGATTTTCCTGACATTAAAAGGATGCAAGAAAATCTTGCTCATCAAGATTTCAGTAAATTTCAGTCACTGAAACACAATTTGATAGATAATGTAAATAAAATGCTTGCTCAAGATATATCAAGACTGATGGCAATGATTCCTCAAGAAGAGCAACTACACAACCATATATCTGAGAAACCTGTTGAGAATGGAGCTCTGGAAGGTTTGGAGGACACAGTGACACCGTTTGGCTACAGAAAGGGTGAAGGAGTGGATGCTGGAGCAGGCGAGCCTGACTGGATTGTTAATAAAGATAGGTATAAGTATGACCAAATATTTGAATCATTAAGTCCTGTGGATGGTAAAGTTACAGGAGCAAAAGCAAAAACTGAAATGGTGAAATCCAAACTGCCAAATTCAGTTCTTTCAAAAATATGGAAACTGTCAGACATTGATAAAGATGGTGCGTTAGATTCGGATGAATTTGCCCTTGCAATGCATTTAATTGCCATTAAAGTGGATGGTCATGATCTGCCATCAGAACTCCCAAGTCATCTAGTGCCACCTTCAAAGAGGAGCTTCAACTGAGTGTCTCTGTGCATGTAAATACAGCAGTTTAATTGCGTTGGTTGTCGTAAACACACTCTCAATATCAAAGGTACACAGCAACAATGTTCTAAGCTGTTTTATAGTTTTGCATAAGTTTTAAAGAGATTTTAATGACTGGCACTAAAAACTTGTGAAGGAAAATACAAAAGTTACTCTGCTAGCAGATATTGTGCTTTAGTTCCCATAATGAAAACTCAGTGGTCTGAGACTGAGTCAGCACTCGGAAATTTCATTTGGAAAGATTTAATATGGGTGCAAAAAGGATTTTTAAATAGGTGTACAGCTTAGTTTTGTAAAAATAGTATGTGCTCCATCATTAACAGAGTGCTGTGATCTGGTGATACTTAAAGCATTAGACAAGCCATGAGTACTGTCTATGTGAAGAATGAGTGAAACTTATGTTTAAATAGTAAATTTGTGATTGTAAAAATTTCTGTTCACTGGTGCCCTTCCTATAAGAATATATATGCTTATTTCCGTTATTTGATATAACTTGTAGCCAGTGTACTGGTAAAATTCTGAGTAAATAATGTTTCTCTTGTTATGTTTTTTACAAATTATATTTTTGTTATTCATAATTATGAAGATTATTATGTATTCTCTTACTGTCACTATACCATGACGAGTTATTGTATTAGCCTTTTGAGGTATATGTTACGCATTATTGTAAATATTTTTAGAAGAATATTGTTGACTGATAGGTATATTTAATCGTAAAGAACTGCTCAGAATAAAGTGTATTACCAAAGCAAAATTTACAGGAATCTCAGTGATAAATAAGTTTAAAAAAGAAGGCTGCAAGGTTGGTACTTTTTTAAAGAGTGTGCTACAAGTACGAAACAAGAGTCCATGTGCAGACTCTTGAATGAGCTATTGGCATAAGTGGTGACATCCTTGATATAGCAAGCAATGGACAGCCAAAAAGTACCTGCACTTTTTTGAATAGAGAGAACGAGAGGTAAAAGTTTCCAATGTGTTGTTCTGCTCATGTTTTAGGCTGCCATGCTTTCTCAGTAATTTCTCAGTAACCTTCTTTTCTAAGAACTATGTGAATTACCACATAATTCATTGGCATGTAAGTGATGCTGTCTTAAAATGTTCTTAGCAAATTAGTGTTGCTAATCTAGAAACATTAAGACAATCCGACCAGATGAGGAATTCATAATCTGTTTTATTTATTGTTTCCATCGCAACATAATATCGCCCCACTTGTGAAGCTAAATTTGGTGTGATAAACATTTGAATACGATATTTACAGAGTAGTTGTACATTTGATATGTTGTACGGGCTATAGTAAAATTTACTGGAGCATCATTTTGTAAAGAAAAACGTTGAAATTTGGAGCAGCTCTGGCTTCTCGCAAACTGTGCATATTATAATTAAACATAACTGAACACTCTCTCTCTCTCTCTCTCTCTCTCTCTCTCTCTCTCTCTCTCTCTCTCTCTGTGTGTGTGTGTGTGTGTGTGTGTGTGTGTGTGTGTGTGTGTGTGTGTGTGTGTGTGAACTGTCACATAAAGTACTGGTACTGCTATAAAGGCAGGATGGTTGTTTAATAATCATACTGGAATTGTCTTTAGATTGTCAGAACCTGATATTTTAGTAATTTTTTAACAGTGTGTTCTGTATTTGAGTTGCTAGCAAATAGGCCTACTCTTTAAATATCACTTTATTGAGTTTTAGCAAATATTTTGGTCGTGTTAGATAAGTGTTCCAACATACTTCTTGCATATCTGTAGCACATTTTTCAAATATGAGGGCTACTGATTATGTGATAGTTCAGTAGTGTTGTAGACAACAGTTGATAGTAGTGATTATATTTTTAGTTACATTTTATCATATTAGTTTCGCCAAAACTCAGTCTGTGAAACTGTACCATCTGGACCTATTGCAGTAACAAAATAGATAGGTAGATAGATACATAGAAAAGATACTGGAGTTGCCCTTTCTTATGAAAATCACTCGACCTACCATACTATGAATGTTGTTGTCATATATTTGGCCTATCAGGCCTCATGTAGTACTTTCCAACACAGTTTTTAAACTTTGTGTTGCACTGGAATTTTTGTGTTGGTGATACTTTTGTATGTATGAAGTATGATCACATCTTCTGAATACATGTTGTTTGCAGTATAGTCAATAAAATCTGATACATTTATGGTGATCACTGTGTGTGTGTGTGTGTGTGTGTGTGTGTGTGTGTGTGTGTGTGTGTGTGTGTGTGTGTTTTTCATAGATATTATGAAGAATGTAATACAATGATTGAAACATTGTAATGTGTGAATCCATTGCTAAAGATGGGCACTGATGACAGCGCAATTGTGTGCCCAACAAAACCAAACATCATCATCCATTGCTAAAGATTTCTTCACATTAGCTTTTGTGTAATTGTGGTACGAAAGCACAAAATATTGAATCTCCTGTATTTTGTATGATCATTTGAGACATCAAGCCAAAGATTGTAAAATTTATTCTCAATAAATTATTTATTTATTTAATACTATGTTTTAATGCTATCCTATTTGCTCATTAGGATTTCTTTTGATACTATCATAGTGTTTGTAACAAAGTGCTACAAAAAACTACAGTTTATACATGGAGAGAAGTGTATTAGTTGATATTAACAAATGAATGTGCCGAATTAAAGAAGCTTCATTTTAATAGAATTCTGGAGAGGTATATGTAACAACTTGTAAATTTATTGGAGCAATGTGGTATTCCTGTACAGATTGTTTCTTTAAATACTGTTGTCACTGTGGTAACTGGAAACAGAAATTTCTTCAGAATTGGTGGGGTTTCATATCTCAGTTCTTGGAGCAGAAGTTATTTTCACATAACTTTGCTCTGCAAATAATGTATCCAGTAAATCTGCAAAATATTACATGTTTTCTATTTAGTATCCTCAGAAAACCAGTTGTCAGTGTGTTTGGGAATTTTCTAATATGTTTTATAACAGTAGGAATGCATGGATCTTGGAGAGTAGTGGACACTGCTGATCTATTGAATATAGAGGCAAGGATTTGAAGAACATCTTCATAATAGCTGCCTTAATCCAATAACATAAAAATTTGGAAGTTGGGTGTAAACAATTTTTGGTGCTTTTTCTACAATTTGGTGGGGATGCACAACAAAATAGTGAGTTCACAGTAACTGATATATTAGTTAAATGCAGTTGCACTACTTCAAGGTACACAGCATAAACTTAAAGGACATGCATACCTTAGTGGAATTTTCTAATACCTTCTTCAACTGTTCCTAGTAAATGATTCTTCAAAAATCTGCAATCATATTAGAATGTGCTCATAGAAATACTTTGCTGTTGGCCATATGCAGTTTCTATCTTTCTAATTTTAATGCTAGCACACTTTCACTGGATTGTAGTCATGCTCTCCCTCCAGACACCTGCCCATAATAGTAAAACTACAAACATTCTAGTATTAATTTCACAACAGGTTTGTTGCCTGAGCAAATGTAAGAGTTTTTGCCCAGTATAAATAAACTATTCTCCATTACAGAATAAAGAAACTAAAATCTTACATGTTCTTATCATCCAAAGGTCAGAAAGTTAAAAATATGGGTAATCTCTACCTCTTTTTCAAAATAGTGCACTTAATAGTGGCAGTCTTCCACATAACTGAAAAGATCTGAATCAAAATTGAATGTGAGATACGGTAAATTTGATTTAATGATTCATACATAGGTAGTATGAATGAAAACACAGTCACAATTTTTTCCTTGTTCCAACGGGTCCATCATCGTAATACATAATTTTTTTTTCAGCTGTTTAGTAAGGTAAAATTTGTGTTTTTGTTATGTAATTCAATAAAACATGAAAAGACTGTGACTGGAGGCATTTTTGTGTGTACTGCCTGTGTATTGAATAGGACGTCACATTCACAGCTGCAAAAAAATATGAATAAAATTAAATTGATTCATCATTTATTGGAGCAGTGCTACTTGATCTCAGTTCATGCAAAGTTATTACTTATGTCGGTGGATGATAAAAGTGTAATTTGTTACATTTGGTACCTCCTCTGTACTAAAAATTGACTTTATTATGGACAGGTGGACCCCTATCCTGTAATATTGCTATATATATTAAAATGCAGTGTAATTTCAGCTGGTATTGCGTGAGAATTTTTGCTATACCTGAAACGTGATACTGCCAGTTTATATAAAAAAAATAGACTGACATTGAAACCAGTTCTGGGTATGAAACTTTAAAAACAATATTTCATCATACTGCAGCAGTGAAATACAAGAGTTGTGCATCGATCTGAATATAAGATCTCACATAAATAAGATGGACTGATGTGGACCTTCAATTTCGTGAAGATATTAAAATAGTTCAGTTTGTGTCCAGAAAATTTTCCAAATATGGGTTACATAGTAATGGAATTTTGAATTCCACGTTGAAAACTTCAGCCATTTTTAGTCATTAATAAAATGCAATCAAAACTGTGGTATAATGTTTACAGTTATGTAGTTCTAGAAATATTTGATGCAACAGACAGGAGAAGACAAATTTCTTTTCAAATACAGCAGTGTAACAGCCTTCATTGGAAATCATCCAGAAGAAACTGATATAAAGACAAAGCCTTATTAGGTATCAAATTTAAATTATCTTTAATTTGCATGGGTGATGAGGCCATTCAGAAAGAATTCAGCAAGGTTGTTGGCTTCGAATTGCCTTGAAATGCGAATCTAGAGGTAATAATTGTGTTTAATGTCTGAAGAGAAGTGTTGAAATAGGCTGGTAGTTGAATCCTTGAGATGCAGATAATGACTTACCATCATCATGAAAAACTGAAATGGAGTCACTTGGCAGTCTGCGTCCACATGCATTTTTATTGAGTCTGAAATAGTATCAACACATGTGGGAAAATGTTCAAGCAGCTATAAATGGTAGTTTCCTGCATCTTGTGCAGCTGTGTTTTCAGGAGGTTGCAAAGAATGTAGAGAACAATTACGGGGTGAGACTGCTGGTGCTGTCGTGCAGTGATTCTGCAAAATCAGTAGTTTCATATATAATGGCAATTCTGTTCATAATATGTAAGAAATTAGTTTGCATCATGTTACTGATTGTTAAATTTATAAAATAAAGGCAATAAAAGAAACTGGTTTAGCAGACAGTATAGGGACAGATTTGCAAAATTGTTAGGTGATGCACCGTATTCATGGTTGGTATCACATTGTTTAAAACTAAGAAGAGATGGGTTTTTTCCCTGAAGTAGACTTCATAAGAAAATCACAGGCAGAGATAAATATGTTACAATCATCTTGGAAAAAATTAAAATTGCTTGGAAAACAAATTGCCAAGTATAAATATGCTATTACTATTTCAGGCACCAGAATGGCAATTCTCTTCAATGTAGCTGAAAAGTTATAGCAAACAGTTATGAGCTTTCTCCACAATTAGAGCAGAGTTGCAGCAGTACTACAAATAACAGTAGAAAATTTATTTTTAAATATTATGCAGAATTTAGTATCTGCCTTAGTTGCTGACCGTGGTACCTTTTTATGATGATAACGTGGTCTTCAGTCCAAAGACTGTTATCCTGCAGCTGTCCACCATGGTCTAGCCTTCAACTCTTTATAACTATTACAAACTCTGTCCACATGAACTAACTTAGTGTAGTCAATTCTTGGTCTCCGTGTAAAATTATATTCTGTTTCATTGAGGTGCTCAAGCCATCCCACTGTGGCAAAGTCCATGATACATGGAAGAGGGGAGTTTTTATGCTTTGTGAAATATTACACTT
This sequence comes from Schistocerca piceifrons, assembly GCF_021461385.2. NCBI lineage: Eukaryota > Metazoa > Arthropoda > Insecta > Orthoptera > Acrididae > Schistocerca > Schistocerca piceifrons. The sequence continues at coordinate 590,314,298 of NC_060138.1, read as the reverse complement.
AATTATTTTGTCCAGTAGTGACTCATCACTGCAGTCAGCTTGACATTACTTGGTACATAATGACTGAGAGCGTGTACACCATACAAATTTCCATAATTCTTAGATGCAACTAAGATAATTTTAGTCTGCATTTCATATTTTTATTCTTACCACTGGTGTTCACTCCTCACAGTTTTAACTAGTATATATGAAGTTGTTCATGTGGTTAAGAGTAAAACACTTAGCCTACCTACAGTCCTGCCTACTGAATTTTGTGTGTCATATCATAACACAAATACCGAGAAGGACACTATAATGGTAATTTTTAGGTGTATATGTAACTCTGTAAACGATATCTATATTCTGTCATGTGAATATCTCTTAAATTTATTGAAAAACATCTTCAGTGACTCGAAAAAGTACTCATGCAGCATATTTTGCGTAAAGATTTTAACATCATAATTTTGTGACTTAAGATAATTCTGTGCTCAGTGATAAATGGGAAAGTCTTAATTGCAACTTTTGTTTTATTTTTGGGAGACATGATACGAGGAGAGAGTGGTAGTTTGTGGAAGGTTAAGGGGTAGACAAAGATGAATAGGATGGGGGCATCAGAGTGAGTGGGTCAAAGATGGCACATGGTAAACAAGCTTCAGTCCAGAGACGCAGTGGAGATAGAAGTAAAGGAAGGTTAGGGGGAAGAGAGAAGAATAGTGCAGTTAACAATTAGGACTTAGGAAAAAGAAATAAAGAAAATAAATGAGTTACATAATGAAAAAGAGCACGGGGGAGTGTTGGTGGACATTAAGTCCAGGATGGTGTTGAGATGCAAAGATCTATTGGAGGGCAAGTTCCCACCCCTGGAGTTCAGGGAAACTCCTATCGGGGGCAGGATCCAAATGGCTCATGCAGTGTGATAAGCATTTGGGTCCCTTCTGTTGTGGTGTAAAGCCTGTACAGCAACTGGGTACCAGGTGTACCTAAGGCAGACAGTTCTTCTATGCCTATTCACATGCTTAGCCAGTTTAGTGATTGTCATGCCTATATAAAACATTGTGCGGTGGACACAATTTAGTAGATAAACAACCTGTGTGATTCAACAGATTGCTCTGATTAGGATATTGTAGGGTTTAGTGGTGAAGGGGGTGGAATTAGGTGGTAGTGGGTTGGTGCATTGGGTGGATGTTATAGTGGGGATAATTGTACAGGTAAGAACACTGGGTTAGAGATAACAGTTTGACTTGAAGGGCAACTGAATCCTACAATGGATAGTGTGAGGCGGATATCAGGGAGAGAAGTTTTTTTTTTTTTTTTTCAGGCCTTGGATTGAGAAAGCCTTGGTAGCTGTCACCCGTTCGACATCTAAATCTTCCTTCCATGCAGAATAGTCATCTGCAGAAAATATATCTGCTCCACTGCTGAATCCCTCAACACTTATATTAAACACTCCTTTGTAATATTGTTCCTACTCCAAAATTCTCAGAATTATCTACTGATATCCAGTTCCTCCTGGGTCTTGTTTGCCATAATAATTTTCTTCATCAGGGCTATGACTTCCTCAAATCAAAACTTGAAATGAGATACTCTCTTCCTTATATTCTCAACGCATCATGCAACATTCCATTGCTCTCCTAATCCCTGTTACATCCTAGTCAAACTTTACGACATTCTCTAACCATTATGCCTGTTCCAAGGTTCTTATCAGTGTAATAGTCCATGCTGCAAGCCCTGCCGTAAGCTCCCACCTGCTACCACCTACTCCAGCCCCAACACTGGTAAATCCTACAATATCATGTACTGTGTAACACAAAATTATCAGTATAGTATAAATAGCAACAGGGGATTCACTCATAATCTGCAGCAGAGGTGCCCATGAAACGTTTTTTGTATGAACTAGAGCATCAGTTGCATGTCAGATTGATTCCCCCAGTAACATGACAATTAATCTCCTTCCTCCAGGAAAAATGAAAACAAATTATGCCTTGATTGTTTCTGAATGTAGTAAAATGTACTCCCCAAAGATTGTGTGACAGTCTAAGAGCAAAATGAAGTCATTCATGTGATTGATGTCTTCAGAATAAAAAGCAAAGGGAGACAGAAAATTTCTGGCTGCATAGTATTACTGTGTCTCAGCTGAAACATAAGGTCTGCATCTACATCTACATACATACTGTGCAAGCCACCATATGATGTTTGGCAGAGTGTACCCTGTACCACTACTTCTCATATTCTTTCCTGTTTCACTCTCAAATAGAGCGAGGGAAAAATGATGTATGTATGCCTTTGTACGAGCCTTAATATCGCTAATCTTATCTTCACAACTCTTAATGTGAATTGTATGTTGGTGGTAGTAGAATTGTTTTGCAGTCAGCCTCAAATGCTAGTTCCCTAAATTTTCTCAAAAGTGCTCCTCAAAAAGAATTTTGCTGTCCCTCCGGTGATTCCCATTTGAGTTACCAAAGCATCTCCATAATACTTATATTTTGTTCAAAGCTATCAGTAACAAGTCTAGCAGTCCTCCTCGGAACTGCTTGGATGCCTTCCTTTAATGCAACATGGTGCAGATCCCAAACTCTGTATTGACTTGGTTCATATGTCTAGTGATAAGTATTACCAAGCTCTATTAACAAGGTTTTCCTTTATGCTGATGGTCACTAGGTGACAGCAAGGACTCTTACAACCAACCGGAATGTATCAGACCTGCAGGTGGTCCATGTTTGTGACTCATCAGCAGAATCTGGTATTGCTTGTCTGCTGATTCCGCTATATTAGCAGACAGTCGGCTGTGACATACCTGACCGGCTTGGACATGTTCCAACAATTGCGCAACTGGTCCTACAAATGGTGTCAGCTGTCCACATAGGTATAAAAGAGTGAGACACAGTTTTTTCATCATAGTTGATAGTGACAATGTTGGTGGTAAGCAGTGTTTTGCTGATAGCATTACTGAGCATTTGTGTTTAGGAGATTGTTATTGTGAAAGAGAAATACACATCAAGGAACAAAACACATTTACATAAGTATCTTGAAGTTCAATGTGCTGAAACATGTAGATGCTGTTAGGGAAAGCATATTGTGGCTTTTTGGTAGTATTGGAGGTGCCTATGATGTTCAACCATTAAAGTCTAGGAAATTTTTTTATTGTATATTACTAAGAGTGATTGCAAACCTATTGGTAATTGTAATGAGAATTTATTTGCTTTCGATGTTAGGTTGTTTTATTGGGCTTCACATGTATTGTAACTTGATTGCACTGATGCTTTTCTTGTTGCAGATGAGATTAGGGTACATTTCATTGAAAAGTATTGAGAAGCATTTTGTGCAAAAAATGGTGAAGTACATCCACTCAGCACGTGTTAACTGATACATGCTGTTACCCAGTGACCATCAGTGCCAAGGAAAACCTGTTAATAGAGCTTGGTGATACTTATCACTAGACATATGAACCAAGTCAACACAGTTTGTGTTAGTATGGGTTGTGCATGTATTTGCAGCAGCAGTAGTGATCAACTGAAAATTGAGTTCTCCTAAGAGACATCCCACAAAGTGACACTTGGCTCGAACACCAGTTTGTCAATACTGTAAAATATAATCTCAGTATTATAGTTCCAGCATTTGAAAATCATCAACAGTCAGTAATAAAAGCATGATCTTTAATACATCAGATATTTACTATCAATTTGTTACAGTCGTTTCCACTTTACTTTGGACATTTGACTGTGAAGGTGCAAAGGCACCGAACTCGTGAAATAATTCTCACAGCCAAAACTGTACTGTGCCCAATTGACCTGCACAAAATATCTTAAATTCTTTATAAATTTTTCGTAACTAAAACATACAAGACTGCATCAGAATTCAGCTGCCTTGATAATAGAGCCCATACCAACACTTCCATACATCGAAAGAAGTCCATAAAATTTCAGTTTGCCTGCAACACTGCATTAAAACACGTCTTTAGTCCTTTGTTGATAATGGGAAAGACAGAACAAGGCATAGGTTCTTTCTTTACTTAAATGGAAATTAAGAACAACAAATTATTAGTTTCAGATTAAACATTAGTCCTACTGACACACAGATGTCCTTGATATTTTAACATTACCAAGTCACTTTTTCTTGTTCATACACACTGTTCTTTCTAAAATTCCATCAGAAGACACAGACCAAAAACAGTAGTCAAAACACAGTGTGATTCGATTGTGTGGCAAAAGGTTCTCTTAACGTCCCATGCCAGACAGTAGTTACATACAATAAAAAAAAAAAAAAAGACAACTTTAATTGACTTCTCCTCCTGTCCATTACTCTTATTTAAGCCAACTTTATTTTGTTTCAACTTTATGTGTAATGTTTCAAGACATCCGTTTGGAACTCATTCCCATTTGTGTCAAAATGGGCAGGAGGAAAAAAGAAAAATTATGTTTGTCTACTTGTAAACTTCTTTATATCACCTCAGACCACAGTATGCGCTGATGATATCTTGCAGAACTGGTAACATTTCTTGTTGTGAAAGCTGTGATTGACAAGTGATAGAATGGCAGTGCTCACTGTTTATCTGTGCCTTTGTCAGAAACACCAGCATCCTATTGAGTCACATTGTTTAGTTTAGTACTAATAGCATTTAAGATATTTTTTGGAAGAGGATTCCTGATTTGTACAAGGTAAAGTGTTCACCAGGAAACAAATCAAATGGTAAATAAATACAAATGAAAAATCCGAAGGAAAGCCTTGGTGTCAGGGCTTTCACTGTATGTTACTAACTAATCTAATGCATCACACCAAAATACATAGAAAGACCCATTACTTTTTGATTATGCATTCTCTGAATAATAAGTGGGAATCTTCACGAACATTAAATGTCTGGATATATGTTGCACATGTTGACTGCCACATGCATAATGATGGATGTTTCCCCACCAGGCACATGACATTAGGTGTGAGTCTTTGGTATGGCCACTGGTGGGCACACGACATAAGGCATGAGGTTTTGACATGTCGACTGCCACGTGCACAGTGATGATGTTTCACCACCAGACACACAGTGTTAGTTGTGAGGCTGTGCCTTGGTCATTGGTGGGGTACGTTGCCAGGTGTGAGGCTTTGCTGTGGCTCTGATGGCCTCACAGCAGTCATCATACTAAGGAAACACTTCAAGTGTAGTGACTAAATAAATCAGGTTGTGGAAAAGGTAGATGGCAGATTAATATCCATTTGAAGAATTCTCTGGAAGTATCCATACATTTCAGAAGCTGAACTAAAAGAAGGCATCTTTGTTGGACCGGACATTATAAAATTTATGTTTGATGTTAACTTTGAAGCCAAAATGACCTTAAATGAGAAAGAAGCATTGGCATCCTTCAAGCAAGTCGTTCAAAGTTCTTAGGACATGAAAAAGACCCAGAATATGTTTCTATTGTAGCTACAATGTTAAAGGAGTTTAAAATTTGAGGATGTTTAACGAGCCTGAAAGTTCACTTATTGAACAGTCACCTTGATTACTTCCTGGACAATATGGGAACAAGGAGAGCGTTTTCACCAGGACATTAAAGTGATGGAAAAAAAAACTAGCAAGGCTGCTGGAACAGCAACATGATGAGGGACTACTGTTGGCCACTTCACCGAGAAGTTCATCAAGCAACTCATCATAGAAAAAACTACACAAGAAGCTTCAAAGAAAAAAAGAGAAAGAAAATACAAACCAATTCCAGCTGACAAGTGAAACCTCTATTAACACATGTCATTGTTTTAAATAGCTTACTGTAAATACAAACGATACTTATGTTGTAACAAAGCATTTTACTAATTTCCCCATTTACCGTATAGCATAGATTTTTATACTATATAATAAAAAGCATTGCTCAAAAACTATGGGTGATACAAAAAAAACTAAGGCTAGATTTGGATTCAGCTCATAAAAATCTATAAAGATCAGCTATCAAAGTAAAAACAGTGTTAAAACAAAAAATCGTTGGCGTGTGTTATTGGTCAAAACATTTTCCTGAAATTTAACCAGAATATCCTCCACATTATAAATTTATGACTAAAATTATTGAAAAACTCATAGCCACAAGGCAAAAATATTTGCTTTCAGTTACCTATGGCAAATGATGCAACACAGCAAAATTTGCATAGTTTCTTGTTAAGGAATGTGGGCTGGAAAGAAAATCACATTATTTAAGGCAAATTATTTCAGTTAGTATCTCATTAAGTATTACAAACATGACATACAGATAACATTGCTTAGATGTTTTTACAGATGGTACTGACAGTATTCACGTAACTTTCAGTCCATGTACAGTTCATATTATTTTAATTAGAATACATTGTCAGACATTACAACTCAACATTTGAACAAGACTGCCTCATAGACTTCTAAACAGAAAATATGGTGCTTCCATTCTTCAGCTGCACTGTCCACTATCCATTGGACTTTCTTCCAGAAATTTCATCATACAACAGATATAATTTTTAGCCTAAACTCAGTCTAATTATCAATATTATGATAAAAAATAAATAAATTGTAATTGTATAGTGTAACACATTACAGTATAAAAAATATGCCAGAAACATGTACGCTGTTATCTATTCCTTGAATTAGAAAAGGCTAGTGTTATCAATATACACCACTGGAAAAAAATGCAATGCCGCCAATGACTGTATTCAGTGGCAACGGGGCAATATGTGTTTACTCATGGGTTGTAGCAAATTAATTCATTTGTCACAGTCATCAGTGATCAGAGGGTACTCAGGAGGCCTGTCTGTGCACTCACCGTTTTGACTCTGCAGGCAGTAAAAATGTTTGCAACATTTATTCTAGGGTACAATGATGGTATGTGCTCTTGTTGAACAGGTTCAGTCACAGGAAGCTGGATGAATGTATCGACAAATTGCTGCACATGTTGAGCACTGTGTATGGATGGTGTGTCATTGCTGTTAACGGTGGTCTGTGGAACATTTTCACACCTGTAGATCAGGTTCTGGATGACGGTGTAATACAGATGCGCATCAAGATCGACACATTGTGTGGGCAGTGGTGGCCGACTGAGAATCATCCAGTGATGAAATCTGGGAACATGTTGCGATTGATGTGTCATGAGGCATTATTGGGAACCATCTACTTGCAGCAGGACTACGAACATGTGTGAATCTGGTCAGGCTACCACAGATGCTTTGACTCTGCCACTCATGGCTATTCTGGTAATGTGAAAGAATCTACTGGAGAGTGGAATGGTGCTCTTTTGTCTTCAGTGCTGGGGTTGGAGAACCTACTCTCATCACTGATGACAAAAGAACACCTTTCTACTCATCAGTCGACTCCTTCACATTTCTGTATGTGAGTGATGGAAATACACGTATCTGGCATGGACCTGGTGACCTGCCTATTGTAGAGTGCATTTGCCTGCTACATACAGATCCCATGCCAGGTTTCATCGTGGTGGGGTTCCATTAGTTACAACTTGCAGTCACATCTAGCATTTCTTCAGAGTAAAGTAACCAGTGCCCACTACATTGCACAGGCTGTTATTCACATGCTACTACTGTTTATTTGATGCGAAGGTAATGTGCTTTTTCAGCAGGACAGTGCATGTCCATATATGGCTGCAGCAACACAACATGCTCTTTGTGGTGTACAACAGATGCCCTGGCCAGAAAGGTCATGAAATCTCTCACCAAATGAACGTGTATGAGACATATTGAAGCAGGAACTTCCTCGTTCTCCAGAGCCTGTAAGAACTATTGCTGAATTGCAACAAAAGCCATGAGATAATTAGAACAATCTATCACAGATTGCCATTCAGCACCTTCGTGACTGTTTGCATGCAATAATACTGGCCTTCTACAGTGATCAACTACCTGTCACCTCACTTTTCCTTGAGGCTGTTGCATTTTTTTTCCAGCCAGTGTATTTCCTCACATCAAAATAGTTACAAAGATACTGTCGTGCAGCTGACTGGCCAGGTGGGCTATGTTATTTGTTCTTACATGTTCATGGAAATTGCAATATCATCTACAAACAGCTGCTAGAGCACAGAGAGGAGAGTTATATCTTTTTTTGACTTATTGTGGATATGTGATGAGCTGTAATTTCAATCCATTGGGTTCACGATTGGGAGGAAGTTCAGATTTTACTCTTCTCAAAGCCTGGATGCCTTACATGAAAGCTCATTGTTTAGTAAGCAGCATCTATTCAGCATAGAAGGAAATTTAAAAATTTAATGCCTCATTGATGTCATATTCACTGTAAATGGAACACTATAGTTCAATTCTTTTATCTTGGCGGTTCGCGCATGCCCGCCCAGACGCGGGAGATTGCTGCGTTGCCAGTTGCACGCGCCAAGAGAAGCAGCGCCATAGTATAGTTCGCAAACTTTCGTTTAGGGGGAGCGCACAGTTTAGGAAGTAAAGCCACCAAGGCCGCATTAACCCATTCGCTGCTACAGAGACGTGCTTCCCGCATTCCGCGCTGTGCGCGATTTTGTCATCACTGCACTGCTCGCCTGTGCAGACACATAGTGTTTCGACTGCTTTGACACACTATCATTCGATTTCACAAAAACTATTTGGTTTTTACACATCTTCTTGACTGCTACCTTCCCCCCATAAATGACTTAATTTTGTTTCGATGTTCCATGCAGTTACTGTGCAGCATTAGATGTAGTAAACCATGGCGCGATATTTTGAAGAGTTTGCAGAGGTAAAAGTCCATAGCATATACTTTCCGTATGGTCGATTATAGTTGCGACTAGAAATTTCAAAAAAATTACATTCAAACGAATAAAATTCATGAAGTAAGACACTTCGAGGAAAATATCAAGCACTGAACAAGGTTTGAACACAGAACCTTCCACTTAGCAGCCCCACACAGTGACCATTACGCTAATACAGCTCGTCATCCAATAGAACTCCCGGAGGAGTTTATAATACACGCAAAATATCGACAAACACTAATGGTATGGCTATGAAATACTCACATTTCATCGAAGTACAATAGGAAATAAACAATTACTGCTGTTCTTTATTGCGAAAAAGTCCTTTCTGAAAGTATTTGTATGGAGTGTAGCCATGTTTGGAAGTGAAACGTGGACAATAAATAGTTTAGACAAGAAAAGAATAGAAGCTTTCGAAATGTGCTGCTGCAGAAGAATGCTGAAGATTAGATGGGTAGATCACATAACTAATGAGGAGGTATTGAATAGAATTGGGGAGAAGAGGAGCTTGTGGCACAACTTGACTAGAAGAAGAGATCGGTTGGTAGGACATGTTCTGAGGCATCGAGGGATCACCAATTTAGTATTGGAGGGCAGTGTGGAGGGTAAAAATCGTAGAGGGAGACCAAGAGATGAATACACTAAGCAGATTCAGAAGGATGTAGGCTGCAGTAGGTGCTGGGAGATGATGAAGCTCGCACAGGATAGAGTAGCATGGAGAGCTGCATCAAACCAGTCTCAGAACTGAAGACCACAACAACAACATGAGAAACAGAACAAAAATTTGAGGAGAATTGAACTGATGAAGTGTTGCTGCATCTGAACTGCATTTTTTAAACCGTAAGGCATGAACAAGAATTTATAGAGTCTGAATGGTGTTATTATCAGTGTTGGGGTATGCCCTCAATAGCTATGGGAATTTGCAGATATGCTTTTTTACAGTCTAGAACACTCAACATGGAAGTGCATCCAAAAGGGCGTGTATTTGTTATTTGGTAATGATCAGCTGCTTTTTGGAGGTTTAGGGCTCCGTTAACACCACACAGTTCTGTCTTCTTTAGGAACTAAATGTATGGGTGAAACCCACGGACTGTCAAATGTCACTTGTGGCTGTTCCATGGGAATGGTGCTCACTTCAGAACGAGTGTCTATAAGAAAGTATTGATTTGTTGTGTCATCTAATACATACATTCTACCACATTCACTTGTAGCTGGTGCAAAACTAGTTTGCCCCACTTGCCTGAGCTGTAGGCAGTTTTGTGGTGCATTCCAATCTGGAGGACCTATTGCAGACCTCATCTTGCAGTTGGATGTTTGTACCGTGTGGAGAATTTGCATGTCTGGTTGCCGAAATGTGACTGCCTTTCTGACATGACAGTCAGGTTGATCAGTTCATGGAGATGTCTCTCCAGCTGAAATGGTATCATGCTGCCCAATCTTTCCTCATAAATTACTTGTTGTAGCTATAGCTTTTGCTCTTGTGTCTTGCCACGTCAGTGGAGCAACACTGCTCCTTGTCTTCGGCTGGAGGTGCTTCTATGACTTCACTAATAATGTATGCATAATCCACTATGACCATGAACTTTGAGGTATCATTGATGTCTCCATAGCTTTGTAGTGTGAATTAGTTGATTGTGAAGCTTGTTGCTGGATGGTTGTATTGGAAGGTCAGTAACTTAAGTTGAGAACCTGATCATATATGTGTGCTTCACAGAAGGCCATCTGGTGATGTGCTGTAACATTTGTTCTGGGGTTGATGGTGGATGAGATCCTGTGGACCACTTGCAGCACTGACAGAAAATCCAGAGTCTTCTTGCATGGCCTAGCTACTTGGACCCCATGGATTACAAATGGATTCATCTAGATCATTGCCATTGTGGCTGGGTCAGTAAAACCACACTAGGTGGTGTCACACACACATGTATTAGATTCCTGAATGGGTGATGTGAGGCAAGATTTACCTCATCACCAATAGGACTGAGGAGGTCAAAGTGCATTGAACATTGTTTGTGCACATATTCATCATTGTTGCTGTCACTGGTGAGATGCAGTAGAATGTCACTTTCATGTTTCACACCTTCGTAGTCTGATCAGTATGGAAGGGAATACTGTGTGGCAACCCTTTGAGTCACCATTCTCTACAAATTGTTAAAAAAGATGGCAACTGTGGAGCGATTCCAGTGTCGAAACTAAAGCTATATCACAAATAAGCCTGTTATGTTGAAATAGATGCTGCTGTTCATTGCAGGGTAACAGCTATAGGAATTCCAGTGTGAGAAGGTTGTAGAATGAATTTGAATAACAGTGAGAAAAGTTAACAACAGAATGTACAGAAAGCTCGCATTCATACTATACAATTGTTCCACTGAACTAAGGATTGCTCCAGTGATGGAGATATTTTGCCCTGGAGTAGGGATAACTAATATCACTGCCAAAGAGCTTTATTTGTGTGATATTTCATGTCATTGATGCTGAGGTCCTCACATATTTAATCATTTTGAAAGCTACGACTTCTGTAGCAAATTGTCAAAAAAACTTAATTAGTTTTGTTGCCATGTGAAGTAAGTAAGTCAGTCAATGGATCAGAATAAAATACTAAATCTTGTCTTTTGAAATTACATACTAAAAATGGAAGGTAAAGCTGTAAGTAGCTGAAAATGAGAAAACACGTAAAATGGCTCAAGAGAGGGAAGCACAGGGGCCTGATGGTAGAGTCCATGCAGGATAAGGTGGCTGAGTGTAGGGATCAGTGTCCATCCAAAGCACTGGATAAGTTCATTCATTTCTTTGGAAGCGGCGGCCAACATTCATTGCCACCTTTTGGTCAGTCGGCGATTGACAGAATTGAGGCACACAACCAGCAGTCTTTCTCAGAAGATTTTACAGAACAATTTGGTAAAAAAAATCATTTGTATAGTACTTACAGCTTTATATGTCAGGCTGATAGGCAGGTTGTTTAGTTTTGTGCAGGCTCCTCAACATAATGTTAATAACAAAGAGAGTGACAACAAACAGAAAGCCTCCTTCATTTTGCAAAAAATGAATATCTAATTACAGTATATTACGAAAGAAGTTTTTGATTGTGATGCTACAAGTAATAATAAGATTTGTAGATAATATTATTAGTCTGAAGGCACTAGCTTTCTTTTTGAAGGGAGGAATATGGAATGAGCCAAAGTGGAACAAAATGTTACAACATGTGACACACACACACACACACACACACACACACACACACACACACACACACACACACACGATCACAGTCTCTGGCTGCTCTGTGTATGTATAGTTGCCTATTTTGAAGAATGCCTGTTTGGCCAAAAGCTTTGTTTGACAGTCTTTATGTTGTTCCTGTCTGTGCTATATGGTGAGTAGCAATGACACTTTTCATAATTTGTTGTTATTTCAAAGAGGGTCAAGAAGGCATTGAGGACAATGAACACCCTAGATAACCTAGTACATCAGTTACTGATGACAATATGAAATAAGTACAAAAATGGTTCTGGAAAATCACCGAATCGCCTTCAGAGAGGATGCTGATGATCTTGGTGTATCCACTGGCTCATGCCAAGCAATTTTTTTTTTATTTTTTTAAATTTTTTTATTTTTTGGGGGGGGGGGGCATGAAACATGTAGCAGAAAAGTCTGTTGTGAAACTGTTGAATTTCGACTAAAAATGATGTCGCAGAGATATCACTCAGGAATTGCTGAGTGAAATCAACAATGATCCAGAATTTCTAAAGAAGATTATAGCAGGTGATGAAATATGAGTACGATGCTGAAACCAAGGCTGAATTGTCCCTGTGGAAACAGCCTGAAGAGCCAGGATAAAAAAAAATAAATAAATAAATAAATAAAAAGGTAGGTTCAATCGCATGTGAAGATTATTCTCACTGTTTTCTTTGGTCAAAATGGGATAGTGCTTCATGAGTATCTGCCTTATGGTTATATAGTCAGTAAGCAGTACTACCTGAAAGTTATGTGCTGTTTGTGTAAAGCAATCTGAAAGAAAGATTCAGAATTGTGGCCAAACCACTCGTGGAAGTTGCATCATAATAATGCTCCTGCTCGTACCTCAATGCTTGTTCATGATTTTTTGATAAGAAACAAAACTGTTATGTAGCCTGAGCCACTGTACTCATCAGAAACCATCTTCTTCAACTTCTTTCCATTCCTGAGGCTGAAGAGATCCGCAAAAGGACATCATTCTGCCACCATTGATGAGATAAAAACGGAATCGTTGAAGAAGTTGAACACCACAACAAAAAGAGAGTGTCAGAAGTACTACAAAGACTGGAAAAGCGATGGCACAAATGTATTATATCTGAGGGGGATTACTTCAAAGGGGACAAAGTTGATGTTGATGAATAAATAAAGATTCTTTAAGGAAAACAAAAATTTCTGTTAAGTTTTGACCACACTTTGTATCTGATTTGTGAAGCATAATTGTCTGAAGTAGCCATTGTATCAATTACTCTTGACATTTGGATTAAAAAATATGGGGAGGACTTGGCAGTCATCTGCATATGTGTCACTGCCTTACAGTGTGTGTTATGTGGAACTGCGTCCCCCCACCCCACCTCATGCCTAATACCAGCTACTCTGAATTGTGTAGATGGGCATTCTCCTTAAAACACATCCTTTGAGTCTGCAATCCTCCTGTCCATCATTTCTGATCACCTCTATCCCATGTCCACCATCATTCCTGTCCCGATGCCCCCACCCCTTCCCATTCCACTCATTCTTTGCTCACATCCACTCTACAATCTCCCTCTTTCTCTGTTGTATCTCCTGCTCTCAGACTACCCCTCTACATCATTGTGTGCCGTATGCATCTCCCCTGCCTGTGCCACATTGCACTCACAAGTGCTACATTCCAATACTGTGCTCTTGATGCCTTCCCCTCCTGGTTATCAGCTACTCTTCTGTCCAGCCCTCCCTCCCATTTCCCTGCTTCCTCTTTCCTTTTGCCCACACCATCCAGTACAACACAATCACCACAGTTGAGCTGCAGTGCTGTTGTTTGAATAGTGATGTTAACACCACTTTCGACTGATTCAGTTTGAATTAGTACCCATTAAATAACATTCCATATTTCCTCCAATCCCATGGAGTCAGCACAAGGCACAATGCTTCTTGCAGTCTTAAGTTTTTGCATTGCTCCTGGTTAAGTTTTTGTATTAGAACAACTTAGTCGGGCACTTAAGTTCTGTAGTTGTTTACTACATCAAAATATCAGAAGTTTAAACAACAAAAGTAATGAATTTCAGATCTGCTTAGATGAACTACAGTCTACAAATCCTATTGATATTATTTGTATTTCTGAACATCATTTAGGAAGTGATTTAGCTCTGTCAGAAACGATGGACAGGAGGATTGCAGACTCAAAGGATGTGTTTTAAGGAGACTGTCCTTAATGTCAATGGAAAACAATGACTACAGAGCTAAATCACATTGCAAATTATATTGTAAAATTCTAAACAAAGTAATCAGAACCTCAAAATGTATTTATTTTCAAGAAAAAATAAATGCCTCTAATAACAAGATAAAAACTATATGGAACACAGTAAGAAGTGAAACAAGAAAAACTAATCAGGCAAATGAGGAAATTATGTTAAATGTACATAATGAGTTGATTAGAAATACCTCCAAAATTGCAGACACTTTCAACAACTTTTTCCTTTCAGTATCAGACAACTTAGGTTTGCATAGTTCCTGAGAAGACAGCTTCAAATATTTAAAAAATACATTTCCAGAGAAGTTTGACAAAATTCAACTATAGTCTACCTCACCAAATGAGATTTCTAATGTTATTAGCTCTCTTAAAAACAAATGTTCCACAGTTATGATGAAATCAGCACTAGCTACCATAATTAAATGTTGCTCCTCAGAACTTTGTGACCGAGCGAGGTAGCACAGTGGTTAGCACACTGGACTCGCATTCGGGAGGACGATGGTTCAATCCTGCATCCAGCCATCCTGATTTAGGTTTTCCGTGATTTCCCTAAATTGCTCCAGGCAAATGCCGGGATGGTTCCTCTGAAAGGGCACGGCCGACTTCCTTCCCCATTCTTCCCTAATCCGATGAGACCGATGACCTCGATGTTTGGTCTCTTCCTCCAAACAACCCAACTCAGAACTTTGTGACACACTGAGTTACTTATGTAATGAATCCCTCCACAGTGGTACTTTTCCAAATAGGCTAATATGCTATTGCCAAACACTTAAACAAAAAAGGAGACAAATCATCAGTGAAAAACTTCCATTCTATGTCATTAAGGCAACATTTTCAAAAGTGTTTGAAAGGGTTATGTACAATAGACTTAATCAACACTTAGTACAGAAAAATATTCTCATTCACAATCAGTTTGGATTTTGGAAAGGATTGTCAACTGATCAAGCTATATTCCCTTTTTCAGATGATATATTAGAATCAATAAATCAAAAGTTATTACCACTTGGAATATTCTGTGATCTGGCTAAAGCTTTTGATTGTGTTAAGCATGATATCCTTATACAAAAGTTAAAATATTATGGGATAACAGGAGTAGCAGGCTCATGGTTCTCATCCTATCTTTTTAATGTAAAACAGTGTGTGTCTGTATCAGGCTTACCACATAACAATAGTCATTCAAAATATGAAACCATCAGACAAGGGGTGCCCCAGGGCTCTATTTTGGGTCCCTTGTTGTTCCTATTATATATTAATGACATTTGATATGCAGTGTCATAAAATGCAAATTTTGTCTTATTTGCAGATGATACAAGTAATGGTATAAAAAACAGTACCCGTTATCTCACTGAGCGATCAGCTAATGAAATATTTGTAAGTAACAATGGGTGATTCACAGCAAATGGATTGTCACTGAATTTTGAAAAGACCCAGTACATACAGTTTAGTACCTCACAAAAAATACCTGACCCTATAAGTATAATGTATTCAAACAATGAAATTAATGCTATAGACAGAGTCAAATTTTTAGGGTTACAAATTGACCACAACCTAAATTGGAAAAGTCACACTCGAGACTTAATGAAACGCCTTAGTTCAGCTACATTTGCAGTACGCATGATAGCAGAAATATGTAATTTAAAAATGAAGAAGTTAGTTTATCTGGCCTACTTCCACTCAGTAATGAGTTATGGAGTCATCTTTGGGGGGAAACTCCTCTCACAAAGAGAGATTTAGAAAAGAGTCATTAGAATTATATCTGGTGTCAGTCCTAGATCATCATGCAGAGACCTCTTTAAGAAACTTTTTATTCTAAGTGCTACTTCTCAGTATATGTACTCATTGATGTCCTTTGTCATTTCCAACATGTCTCTTTTTACACAAAATAGTGCAAAACATGATTATAATACCAGAACCAAAACAATCTGTGTAAGGACTATAAAAGCTTAACATTAGTACAAAAAGGAGTCAAATACATGGGTACTCATATATTCAATAACTTACCAGAGCATATCAAAGGTCTTGTAAGTGATAAAGATCGGGTTCAGAGTGAATTAAAGAACTTCCTGTTGGCCAACTCATTCTACTCCATCAATGAAGATCCTCACAAGGGTTATAGCTCATAACTGCCTGCATTAGAATTGTACAATATCCATGTACCTGAGTCTTTTTTTTTTTTTTTTTTTTTTTTAAATAAAAAAAAAACTTTTGATTCTTTCAACATCCCAGAGGCTCCTCTCTCCAAGGGATCCATGGAAACTGATAAATGTAATGTAGTCATGGAAAGAGCTAATTTTGGCTACTAATTTTTGCTGTAGCAAGATCATGATGAAGGAGTTGGGTGCTGTTTGTGAACAGAATGCGAATTTCACTGGTGAAAGAGTGGCAGGGTTGTCTTCTATACTGAAGATCTCACAGAGCTTGCAAGCCACTCCTGTTGTCGATGTAGTCGTTTGCTGGTGGGACATACACAGTCCTAGAACTGTCTTGCATGGAAAATTGTGTGCAGTTAATGGTGGATAATGAAACAGAGCCCCTCCTGCTCATGCAGTTATCTCTTGTCTGTTGCATTCAGGGCACCCACAGAGTGGAATCAACAGACTACAATGTTAGGTGCATGATGATCATTCTTAGAGAAATAGTGCCATGGAAGGGAAACAAACCAAATGTGTACTTGTTATATATCCTGGGAGAGACTGTCTGTCATATCAAATAATCCATCCCATTAGCAATTGAGAACACATTTTATAGTCAGCTACAGAGCATCACACATGTAGGCACTGACAATGTCTGTCACCTGGATTCTGAGATGATCCTCAGTCCTTTCACAGACCGGTGGAAATTATTAAGACAGCTATCTTCACTCATGATGTCTCTGCACAGCTGTCAGTTTGGAGCATCATTCGGAGGACTGATTGAGACCCTCTGGGACCCTCTGGTTTGGAGCTGTGTGGAATGTCTAAACCATAGGCTTCTTTCATTCTGTGACAAAGATTATCTGTAGATTCATTGACCTATGCTACACACAGGAGATTTGCAAAGTTGGACTGGATAGGTCAGGTGTGTGCTTCATACTAGAAACGGCCACTCGAGAGGCAAAGGACATGTGGAATGCACATGGATTTCTTTGGACTAGGCAAAATTTTAAAACCTCCAGTAGAAAAACAGGCACCAGATAAACCAATTCTTACAACAGATTGTTTAACAAAACTGGAGGAGGAGTATCTCAAAATATCATTTGTTAGTTGCTGGAGTGTTTGTATCAAAGTCCTGAACCTCATAACTGTCACAGAAAGTAGTGGCTCCCACATTTCATTAGAATCTGAGAGTTGACAGAAACTCGAAGTAGAGAGTAGGGAATTTTTACCAACATGTGGAACATACAAGGTGTGATTGGAAAGTTTTAAGAATGGGCTTGTAATTATACAATGGTGGTACTTACATGCTACTGTGATGCATCTCCTTCAAAATAGTCTCCTTCTAACTGAACACACTGACTCCAATGGTGTTTCCACTTTTGGAAACATCCCTGGAAATTTTGTTCCTGAAGTGTGTTAAGGATGCTCTCCATATTTGCCTGGATGTCTTCAATTGAGTCAAATCACTTCCCTTTCAGTGAAAATTTCACTTTAGGAAACAGGCAGAAGTCCAGTGCAGCCAAATCAGGGGAATATGGCAGTTGTGGAAGCACAGGAATTTTGAATTTGGTCAAAAATTAAACGCTGGAGAAGGCACGATGAGTCGGAGCATTGTCATGGTGTAGCACCCGACACCTGTCTTTCCACAATGCAGGCCATTTCTTCTGCACCTTATCATGCAAATGCTCAAGGACACATTTTTAGTATTACTGTTTTATTGTCTGTCCTCCAGGGGTTAATTCATGAAGCACAATACTGGTAGAATCGAAAAAAATCACCAACATTGTCTTTACCTTTGACCGACTTTGCCATTCTTTCTTTGGTTGTGGTGAACCTGGAGTTTTCCACTGCGAAGACTGCACTTTGGCTTCAGGATCATATCCATATACCCACAATTCATCACTGTAATTACCCTGTTTAACAAATCTAGGCCATTTAAGTCCGATTAATTAGTTCGTGGTACACTTCAAGTCAGTATTGTTTCTGGTCACTTGACAACAGTTTTGGAATGAATTTTGCGGACACTCGACACATGTTCAGATCTACAGTTAAAATTGACTAAACTGCATAGAAACTTAAATTAAGTTCATCAGCCATCTCCATAATTGTAAATCTACAATCAGAGCGCACTAAGTCATGAACTTTCATAACATTTTCATTCGTTTTTGAGGTGGAAGGATGGGCGGACCGTGGTTCATCTTCAAATGATTCGTGGCCATTTTTAAATCTGTTGAACCAGACAAGAACATTTGACTGGCTCACACAATTATCTCCAAAAGCTGTTTTTAATAGTTCATAAGCCTTAGAAGCCGATTTCCCTGTTTTAAAACAAAATTTCCCACAAACTTGTTGCTCCGTTTTTATGTCCATTTTCATGAAGATTGAATCTGGCAACCAACCCTAACTGGTCTGCACTCAACCAGCTGCCACAGTGAACTGAATAAAGGAAACACAGTTTCCTGTCAGAGGGCATTCAAGGACAAGGCAATGACTCACTCCCCATCCTCTGTGTACCTGCTCGCCAAACCAGTAAGCAGTAGTGGATCCATTACTAAAACTTTTCCATCACACCTTGTATGTTGGAAAGGTAGATTAGGCTCTCCAAGAGGAGTTCATAATGACAAGCAAAACATTATTTCTAGTGAGGCCCAAAATGAATCCAAATGTGAACTAATATGGACACAAGTAAGTGGGATCAGTGAACTTAATAATGGGATGTTTCTACTGACCACCAGATTCACACACATCATCTGTAGAGTTACTGAAAGATAGCCTGATCTTGGTAACATGGGTATACACTGAAGATATGATGGTGACTTTAACCTGTTCTGTATTGACGGGTAAAACTATGCATACATTATTGGCAGTAAGGACAAACGGTCTTGAAAAGTGACGCTAAATACATCCACTGACAACTGCCTTGAACCACTGATCAGATAACCCACATGCAAAACAAATAGTTTAGACTTGCAGGTTACAAACAGACATGATCTTTTTCAGAATGTCACCAATGCAGAGATTAGTGACCACAATGCTATTGCAAGAATGACAAACACCAAATACAAGCAAGACATGAACAAGGCCCAGGGATTATTTGTGTTTAGTTGATTTGATAGACACCCACTATTAATTTAATTAATGCACTGAGAACATTTAGTTCAAATCTAGCAAACACAGAACAGTTGTGGTTAAAGCTGAAAAAAAATTGTGATCTAGATAAATGTGTGTCAACCAAAGTAATAAAAGATGGTAAAGACCCACTTTTGTTTAATGATACCATGTGGAGAATGTTGCAAAAATCCTGTACTCTCACTACAAAAGAGACTACAGGAGAACTGACAGAGTAAACTTGCTAGCAACTCATGCATCTGTAAGAAGTGTCACGCAAGAAGCCTAAAGTAATTTTTAGAGATAGATCCTGACAAAGTCCAAGAAAGTTCTCATTACACATAAAGTCAATGAACTTGTCCAAACCTTCTATTCAAGCTCTTGTTGCTTAGTCTGCTGTTGAAAATGAAGACAGTAGACAGAAATCAGAAGTATGGAATACCATACTTAAAATTTATAAGGGGCATTCAAACAAAAATGAGACACAAGAAAAAAATAATAAGTTAATTATTTCATTCAAAATATCACCAACTCTTAATACATTTATCCGACTGAGAGACAAGATGATCAGTGCCTTTATGGAAAAATGTTCGTGTCGTCTATAGAACCATGATTGTACCTAGGCATGCACCTCTTTGTTGAAGTAAATCGGTGGCCAAGAATGTCTTTCTTCAGGGCTCCAGAAATATGTAGATCAGATGGGGAGATATCAAGTCTGTATGGGAGATGTGTAAGGGCTTTCCAGCAAAACTTTGGCAGCAGAGTTGAATCAACCTTGGCAAGCTTACATGTTGCCAAGATTGTTTCAAGCACATAGCAGAAGTTTCATTGGGAAGACCATACACATCCTCCGTGCAGTCACAATCTCTCTCCATACGATTTCCCCATTTTTGGAGCTCAGAAGAAAGATATTCGTGGCTGTTGATTTGCTTTGGATGAAGATGTCTGTGTCTGGGTAGAATATGGTTCTGTAGGCAGCCACAAACATTTTTTTCAGAAGGGTTTGACCATGTTGTCTCACAGTGTGATAAATGTATTAACAATTACCATAATTATTTTTGAAGTAATAAACAGTTTACTTACTTTTTTCCATCTGTCTCATTTTCATTTGAGTACCATATATTTGCATATGAGGATATTAATTTTCCACATAGAGTCACAAATGAGAGAGATTGATATTAGCTCCCTCAGTATTGAAAAACAATCAAGATGGCTTAAAGCTAAAAAGTCACCTAGCCCTGATGGAAATCCTATTACATATCATAGTGAACATGCTACACAGTTTGTTTCTTTCCTAGCTGATACTTATCAAGAATCTTTTGTGCAGTGACTAGTCTCACAAGACCAGACAAGAGTGTGCTTCACTCCTGTTTCTAAAAAGGGAGAATCTTTTTGTTGTGTCTATCGAAACTCAGCATCTCTGCTACATGGTGAGTAGCAACTTTCATTCTCATAATATTGTTACATTCCATCCTGGATTTTCCATTGTTTGATTTAGACCAGTATTACTGATGTTTGTCTTTTCACCATCCTAGAGCTTATTATAAGCTTATGACATTCCTGGGGGGGAGGGAGGGGGAGTAAGGGAGAAAGTTTCTCCCTGAGTATCTGCATGGATCCAGGGAAAACCACAGAAGTACATTCCATCTTCCCAGATTTCCAAAAGGTGTGTGACACTGTGTCACATTGTTAGTTACTAACCAAGATGCAATCATTTGAAATATCTTCACAAACACCTGATTGGCTCAATGAATATTTGACTAATAGAAACCAAGGTGTTACACTGGGTGGTTGTATAGAATCAAAAGTGACTTTGAGTACACCTCAAGGTTGTGTAACAAGGTCTCTAATGTTCGACACAAAAATGATTTATCAAATAGAATCAATGGCACTATACAATAGTTAATTGATGATGCTGTTGTCTACAGGAAAGAATGATCATTGAACAATCATTAGAAAAGACAGAAAGACTTGGACAAAATTTCCACTTTGTGTAATGTGAGTAATAAGATAGTCCCTTTAACAAAGAGAGATAACTTTATAGAATGTGAGTAAAAAATAATGATGAACATCTTCAGCATGTCATATTGCATAAGGAGATAGGGGTGGTACTAATAACAGAATGAAATGGAATGATTATGGAAAATCAGATTTAGGGAAGACAGATGGAAGATTTGGATATTTGTTGGAAGATTTTTTAAGAAGTGTCAGAGGACACATTCACAGAATTCATCACTGATGTCAGATTGTTGTGACATTTTGGGAAGCTGAATATCTTCTCTGTAGGAATCAATAACAAACATGTGTGTACTGATCATATGAAACCTGACTCACATTTTGTTTGACTAAATTTGTTCTGCAGGCAGCAGAGTCTAAGTTGATGGCATGTTTCGGGATTAGAAGAAAGCTTTCAGTTGTTTTTGGATTCTTACCACCTAATTTAAAGACAGGCTAGTGGAATATCAGACCAAACATGAGACTGAGTGAAGACTTCACAGCATAAAGAATTCAGAATGTCATCCTCAATGGGAAAACATTATAAGGAGCTGAAGTATAACTAAGTGTATCTCAGGAAAGGGTGATAGGACTAAGAATTAATTTTTGCTCTTAGCAGAGTATTTGCTGCAGTGACTGTACGGGGTAGGTTAAAACTGTGTACAAGATTTTGATCTGCCTTGTATCCATGTCTAGCACAGGGTTTTGAGTTGCCACATTTAGTGATGTGGTATAAGACTGTTGGTAGGTTATTTTTATGAATGATGTAGTGATATAAAGGTGGCTCAGTGCTTCAGTGGTATAATGCTAGACTACAAATCCAAAGATCTCAGGTTCAATCTGTGGTCACTCCATGGATTTTTAACTTCATTTGTCACTTCTTTCATCTTTGGCAATGTTCACTAATATGAAAAACTTGTACCGTGGTCCAGACTTCACGTTAAACTGTAAGTCCCCCTAAAACTAGGACCATGCTGCCAAGTAAAGCACTGTGATGTTCAAAATGATCTTAGGGTTGATGATTACTTTACTTTACTTAGTAGTAGGAAACAAGAGATATCTTTAGAAATTCTTCTCAAAATGCAGGAGGATGTGCAAATCACTATTGCTTTGTGTAAAGGTTAGCAACTCACACTCAGTATAAGTGCATGTAATATACAGAAATAGGAAAAATGTCCTAGTATTTTTTGATAACTTCATCAACAATCAATCACTAGGATCAGTCATAATTTTCAAATTGTCAGGGTATCCACATGAGTGATTCAAGATGGAATGAACATGTACATTTTATTCTTAGGAAGACAGATACAGTCACTGGAATACGCCTAAGGAGATTTAGTATATGTCATTGTAAGAGTTGTTAAGATTCTCTCCCAATCAATTATTGTTTGCTAGTCTGGTACCTTTCTCAAGCTGAACTAATGGAAGACATAACAAATGTTTCCAAAAATCTGTGTAATTTATCATAGACTTTTTTATTCTACACAAGAGTTTCCCACAAAAACTCAACAAGTTACTATATAGGACAACTACAGTAAAGGCATTGATCATAATGGAAAGACTTGTTTTTATAATTCCATGAGCAGGTGTTCCAGGCTGACTCAAGGTATATATTGCATCCTCTTGTGTAGTGGCCATGATGCTAAAATTTGAGAAACATAGGCCTATATGGACGTGTACCAACAGTTGGTTTTCCTCTGTAGTACTGCCAGTTGAAACAGGAAATGGAGGAAAATTGTAATAGTGCACTGTGTTCTCTCTGCCATGTCACATGTGATGGCTTGTGGGTTAGAGACATGGATGTAAATGAAGTGTACAATGCTGCTTTCAAAGTTTATTTTTCTCTTGTACTTAGAGTGTCTTCCACTGCAAATGTGCTACATGTTCTCCTTCATTTGACAGATGTTCATAAACTATTTGTTCTTTAAAAATGAAAAAAAAGTATATACTGGAAATGTCAAGCATATACAAGTAAATAAATAGCAATTATTTTTTCATTGCAGCAGATTTTCTGTAATTAGTCATAAATGTGTTTTTGAAGCCATTTTAATGTTAAACAAGGTAACAAACTCTTTTGATTAATGCTATATTAGTGGGCAATTGTCACTATTTTAATGTAGAACAGAGTAAAAGACATTCATTTGATTACAATATAACTTTAGCAGCTAATAGAAAGTGTACTATGCAGCTTTAATGGTACATCTTGGAAGACAGTGTTTTATTTTACTGTTTAATGTTCCCTCAACAAACAGCAGAGGTATACAGTACCCACACCATGATACTTAGAAATGATCTTGCGTTTTGCTCCCTGGTACACTATGATAGATGCCACTCTCTTGGTAAATTCCACACTTGCTGGTGATCATCTCTCATCACTAAACACAACAATGCTCTATTTATCCTTCCATTGGCATCTTGCTATTCCATCATAGGTGTGCTGTGTGAAAATGAGTTGTGAGAGTAAGCATAGTGAGGGCAACCTTTCTTGTAATCCAGATTGTAGCAATTGATTCCTTATGGTGACAGAGCCACTGTAGATGCAACATTGCTTTATTTTGTGCTACAGCCCTCATGTGGCCAGAAGTGTCTTTTTGTCCTATGTGTCAGTCCAGGCTACCACCCAGAACTATAGTACTGAGAATGTGAAACTGTGCATCTTCTTTGGGCCACAGACATCAACATTGATGTAAACTGACATGTCATGTCTAATGCAACAAGCAGTTCTTTGGATGGGTTGTCCAGCTTCCCAGAGACAAAATATGATCTCTCCAAAATTCAGTTAATAGCAAAAAAATAAGCTCATTAGTGCTGTCCTGGCATGTCATTTATCAGCTAGTAAAATGCAGCTGTTTTGCTTTCTGTATGTGGTTCTTACTCTGTCCACAGACCTGCATTTAGAGTTACTGCTACTAATGCTTCCTATCAATGCCTCTTACAAATATGGTACTTCAAAAACTGTATTTCCATATTGAACAATGGAACCACCAAGGTGGCATATCAACAATATTAAGAAAAGGATAGGTTGATACTCACCATAAAGATGATCCACTGATTTGCAGATGGGCACAATGAAAAGACTGTTACTGACTGGAATGTGATTGTCACACGAATAGCAATCTGTAGTGGGGCAGGGAAGGTGGAAAGCTAGCAGGGTACAAGTGTTGTCTGGCATGGTGTCCAGGGACTATATGGCAGCCTGACAAGACTGCCGGCTGTAATGTCAGGAGGTGGGGTGTGAGGGGAAAAAATGGGAAGCAGAAAAAGAGAGGAGCAGGGGAGGTGAAAGGATGCATGAGTGCATTGGCAGAGGACAGCACACAGTGAGCATGAGGGGATGCGTAAAGGGAGGAGATGATAGGAAAGAGGTGATAGAAACTGTTAAGTGGAGGGTATGGGACAGCAGGTTACCATGAGTTGAGACCAGGATAATATCGGGAGTGGAGAATGCATTGTAATGGTAACTCCCATCTGTGCAATTCAGAAAAGCTGGTGGTTGAGAGGAAGATCTAGATGGCCCAGGTTGTGAAGCAATCATTGAATTCTAGCACGTTATGTTCAGTGGCATGTTGTACCACAGGGTGCTCTACTTTAATCTTGGCCACAGTTTGGTGGTGGCCATTTATCCTGGTGGACAGCTGGTTGGTAGTCATACCAAAATAAAATGCTTTGCAGTGCTTTCAGCAGAGCATGCATATGGCATGACTGCTTTCACAGGTGGCCCAACCTTTGATGGGGTAACATAAATCTGTGACAGGACTGGAATATGAAAATGGTGGGTAAGTGAATTGGGCAGGTCTTGCACCTGGGTCTTCCACAGGGATATAACCCCTTTGACAAGGGTTTGGGATTGGGAGTGGCAAAGGGATAGACTAGGATGTTGGGAAGGTTGAGTGGGCAATGAACACCACTTTAGGAGTCCCCCATTTCAAGGCATGATGACAGATAATCAAAGCCCTGAAGAAAGATGTGGTTCAGCTGTCCCAGTCTGAGATGGTACTGGTTGACAAAGGGGGGGATTCTTTTGTAGCTGGAGGGAGGGTAGGGGGGTGTGGGGAAATGGCATGGGAAATCTTTTTTGTGCCTGTCAAATCATGAAGATATCATCAAAGAACCTGAACCAGACCGGCAGTTTGATGTTTTGGGAGGCTAGGAAGTTTTCCTCTAGATAGTCCATAAGCAGGTTGGCAAAGGAGGGTCCCATCTGGGTGACCATTGCTGTGCCATCGATTTGTTTGTATACCTTTCCTTCAAGGGAGAAGCAATTGTGTGGTAGGATTAAGTTGGTTAGGTGCATGAGAAATGATGTGGTGTGTTTGGATTCTGAAGAACACTGAGAAAGGCAGTGTTGAATTGTGGCAAGGCCTTGGGCATGAGTAAAACAGAAGTGATTTCTGGCATTCCCCAAGGTAGTGTTATAGGCCCTTTGCTGTTCCTTATCTATATAAATGATTTGGGAGACAATCTGAGCAGCCATCTTTGGATGTTTGCAGATGACACTGTCATTTATTGACTAATAGAGTCATCAGAAGATCAAAACAAACTGCAAAATGATTTAGAAAAAATATCTGAATGGTGAAAAAAGTGGCAGTTGACTCTAAATAACGAAAAGTGTGAGGTCATCCACATGAGTGCTAAAAGGAACCCGTTAAACTTCAGTTACATGATAAATCAGTCTAATCTAAAAGCCATAAATTCAAGTAAATACCTAGGTATTACAATCACAAACAACTTAAATTGGAAGGAACACATGGAAAATGTTGCGAGGAAGGCTAACCAAAGACTGCGTTTTATTGGCAGGACACTTAGAAAATGTAACAGACCTACTAAGGAGCTGCCTACACTACGCTTGTCCATCCTCTTTTGGAATACTGCTGCATAGTGTGGGATCCTTACCAGATAGGACTGATTAAGTACATCAAAAAAGCTCATAGAAGGGCAGCACGTTTTGTATTATCGTGAAATATGGGACAGAGTGTCACTGAAATAATACAGGATTTGGGCTGGACATCATTAAAAGAAAGGCATTTTTCATTGCAATGGAATCTTCTCACGAAATTCCAGTCACCAACTTTCTCCTCCAAATGCAAAAATATGTTGTTGACACCAGCCTACATAGGGAGGAATGATCATGTTAAAATAAGGGAAATCAGAGCTCATATAGAAAGATATAGGTGTTTATTCTTTCCGCACACTATACAAGATTGGTATAATAGAGATTTATGAAGGTGGTTCGATCAACCCTGTGCCAGGCATTTAAATGTGATTTGCAGAGTATCCATGTAGATGTAGATGTTGGTGTATAGGGAAGTGGCATCGACAGTGACCAGTAGGGAATCAGGAGGCAAAGGAATGGAGATGGTGGAGAGTTGGTGAAGGATGTGGTTGGTATCTTTGATGTGGGAGGCTAGATATGGGCAGTTGGCTGGAGTAGTTGTTCAATGAGTGCTGAAATCCTTTCAGTGGAGACACAATAACCAGCTACAATGGGACATACAGAATTGTTGGGTTTATGAACTTTGGGGAGCATGTAGAAAATGGGTGTACAATGTGTCATAGGGGCAGGTAAATGGATTCAGGGTAGAGGTTCTAGGAATGGTCTAAGGTTTAAAGAATGAATTGGAGGTTATGTTGGACTTCTGAATTGGATCATTCTGCCAGAGTTTACAGGTGGATGAGTCACACAATTGGTGGAGGCCTTCCTCCAGATAGTCACTGCGACTCATCATGAAAGTGATGGAGCCTTTGTTTGGAGGGAGGATGATTAGTTTAGAATCTGTTTTGAGACTACATATGACTGTCCTTTCCTCTGGTGAAAGGTTGGTGTTTATAGGAGGGGACCTGGTGAAGAATGGTGAGACCAAGTTGGTGGTAATGAATTCCTGGAAGATGACTGGGGAGTGGTTAGGTGGGAGGGGAGGAAGATCACTGTTGGATGGTTGCATGAACTGGGAGAAGCAGGATTCAGTGTTGGAATTAGGTTGGCTTTAGTTGGAGGGATTTGTGGCAAAGAAGTATCTCCATTGAAGGTATCAGGAGAAGGAGAGTAGGTCTTTGACAGTCCAATAATGGGTATAGGGCTAAAGGTGAGGCCTTTGGATAGAACTGAAACTTTTATGGGGCTGACGATTTTAATTGAAAGGTTGAAAACCATGTTTGGTGATTGTTTAGGCTCTGGATTTGGATTTGGAGTGTTAGTAGGGAGTTATGGGGATGTTGCAAGTTGAAAAGGACTACTAGGCAGTGTCTGGATGCTGTGTGGGGTTGGTGAGGAGGAACACTGTGGATAGGATGGGGGTTGGATAGTGGTGCCCCAAGCCAGTGCTAGGATGTCAACAGGTTGGAGAACTTATGGAGGTATTGTCTGGAATTCTCTTCCAGGTGCTGGAGAGCAGAGGATTCAGTTTCAGAGATGTGAAGTATGTAGTAAGGATTATGTAGTAGCAGTATCTTGCAGAGGGAGCAGAGGTGGTTCTGGGATGCAGGTGTTTTTGAAATCGGTGTAAATATGGTGTAAATATAAGGGTCAGTCAAATGAAGATGAGACAAATGGTGAAAAAAGTAGGTAAACTGTTAATACATTTGTCGCAGTATGAGACAAGATGATTAATACTTCTATGGAAAAAAATGTTTGCAGTTGCCTACAAAACTATGATTGTTTGTAGGTGTGCACCTTCTTATCTGAAGCAACTGACAGCCATGAATGTCTTCCTTCAGAGCTCCAAAAATATGGAAATCACATGAGGAGGGATTGGGATAGTGTGGAGGATGTGTAAAGGCTTCCCAGCAAAATTTCGATAGCAAAGTCGAAACAACCTTGGCAAGAAGTGAGCCCACTCAAACGATGCCAAGGTTGTTCTGAGTACACTGCAGAGACTTCACTGGGAAGACCTCCCCATCTTTATAGAGTCCCAATCTCTCCCCATGTGATTTCCATATTTTTGGTACCATGAAGAGAAACATTCATGACCGTCAATTTACTTTGATTGAAGAGTTGCATGCATGGTGTTATGGACTGGGAGAAGTAGGATTCAATGTTGGAATTAGGTTGGCTTTGGTTGTGGAGGCATCCACAAACATTTTTCTGTGGAGGTGTTAACTCTCTTGTCTCAAACTGTGATAAATGTATTAGCACTTTACTTATTTTTTATCCATCTGTCTCATTTTCACTTGACTGCCACTTATATATAACTACATCCATATAATGTACACTCCTAGTGTATGAGTAAATAAACTGAACCATGGGGACTGTATGAATATGAGTTCTCAGTGAATGTAAATTATTGATTTTCAGTCTTATTTATAGTCAATTAAAAACATTCGCTGACACTGTGTAGTTCTACTATTTTTTTCTATATGTTTATTGACTGTTTTCCCCTGATGATGATCATAGAAGACATTTTACCTGTTTGTAGAGAATAGTGTCTCCTATTGTTTCCTCAAGTTTTCTACTTTACATTAATATTATGGGAATTTTGCAGATGGGTCCATGGCCAGCCTATAAACCTGAGAGTGACTGCAGCTATAAATATGCAGGCTCAAGCTTCTTTTCCAAGGCAACATTCTTCTGGCTTCTACCACTATTTCGTGGAGGCTACAAATCCCCTTTAGAACTTGAGGATCTGGGAAACTTGCCATATTCTGAAAGCACTGAAGCTCAGTATCGCAAGTTTAAAAGTGTCTACTTTCAGGAAAAGGTATGTATGTGAACTGACATAATGTGTGATCATTTTCCAGCTTATTGACATTTCATTCATAACTTGTGAATGATCTGTGTTAGGATGTTCAAACTGCAAGGTTTCCCATTGGGCACAATGGGAATTAGTATGTGCATGTTGCATTGGTTTAACAAAGAAGCACACTTTCTTCCAGTAATTTTCGGGTTTGTAGCTGGATCCCATCAACAATCTGCCATTATATTTCGGCCCAGAGATGTCTGGCCATCCTCAGGTGACTAGACGAAGTGCTGAAGAGACCTGATGCAGTCATGGTATTTATAGCAAATTCCGCACATGTGAATCGTACTGGCAGTTTACACCACATGCATTAGAAGATGACATGTGCGAGGCAGCCAAGTTGTGTGTGCTGCCCTCAGTGGTGAAGTAAGAAAAAACTATTCGCTGAATATCAACTGAGCATGTTAATTCTGTTGTGACCACATAATTTTGATAATAGCATTCCAATTTTTATCAAGCTGAAAGCCGTTTTCACAATTCATTATATTATCAGCAAGACATATTTCCACAGATTCTTTAATTACAGAGTCCCAGAAGCTGGAAACAGGTGCTAAAATTGTGGTATTATTGTATTCCATTGAATATCCCATGGAAATGCAATGATCTGCCACAGCTGATTTTAAACATTGCTGCAGACGGGTGTGTCTGTTGTGTTCTACACAGTGTTCCTGGACCGTTCATGTTGTCTGACCTATATATGCAGAGCCACACTCTCAAAGAATTTTATAAACACCCGCCTTCCTCAATTATAAATCATCTTCAATGGATCCAACTAACGCCCTGCTCTTTGCTGGTGGATGGAAGATGACATTAATATTATTCTTCTTAAGCAATTTGCCTATTTTAGAAAACATGTTCCTGGCATATGGAAGGAACACAGTTGATTTATAGTCATCATCAGTCTCCTCAGAGCATTGCTTCTTGTTATTATAATTGTGAATGGACTTCCATATTTGACACGACGTAAAGCCATTCTCTTTAAAAACCTTCTCCAGATGCACTAACTCTTTGTGAAGGCTATCAGCATCCAAAATTACATGCACCCATTGAATTAAAGTACTGAGAACACCAGCAGTTCATGCGGGGTGATGGCAGCTGGACACCTGAAGAGATAAATCTGTATGTGTGGATTTTCTGTACACCAAATGTCCCAAAGACCCAGCATTCTTATGGCGTACTAACACGTCAAGAAAGGGTAAAGTCCCATCTTTCTCAATCTCCATAGTAAACTTGTTGTTCTCATGTATAGAGTTTAAATGACAAAGGAATTTTTCCAGTTCTTGTCTGCCATGAGGCCATACAGCAAAAGTATCACCAGAAAACCGTAGGCTTTAAGACGGCAGACTCAAGAGCTTTCTCCCCAAAGTTTTTCATAAAAAGATTGGCCACCACAGGGGACAAGGGACTCCCCATGGCATCACCATCAGTTTGTTCAAAAAATTCATTATTAAATAAAAAATAAGTTGAGGAGATAGTATGTTCAAACAAAGCCATCAAATCATCACTGAATAAGTTACCAATAAGATGTAGTCAGTCAAATAAAGGAACTTTGGTAAAAAGTGAGACCACATTGAAGCTAACTAGTAAATCTGAGCTGCTCAGCTTAACAGTCTTTAAACGATTGATAAAATCCATGGAATTACATTTATGGTGGCAGCACTTGAGTAAGGAGGCCAGATGTTTTACATTCGAATACGTAGAAGCACCAATATTACTCACTATCAATTGTAGTGGAATGCCATCCTTGTGAATCTTGGGCATCCCATACTGTCTTGGTGGAACAGCATTGTGTGGTCTCAGCCTCTTGATAACTTGTTCAGGTAAAGAACTATCATTCAAAAGCATAACAGTTTTTCTGAATATATGGCTTTGTTTCAACATACTCTCTCCTCAACTTATTTTTTATTTAATAACGAATTTTTTGAACAAACTGATGGTGTTACCATGGAGAGTCCCTTGTCCCCTGTGGTGACCAATCAATTTATGGAAGACTTTGAGGAGAAAACTCTTGTCTGCTGTCTTAAAGTCTATCTTTTCTGGCTGTATGTAGATGATACTTTCATTGTATGCCCTCACGGCAGACAAGAACTGGAAAAATTCCTTTGTCATTTAAACTGTTCTCATGGGAACATCAAGTTTACTATGTAGATTGAGAAATATGGGATTTTACCCTTTCTAGACATGTTAGGATGCCATAAGAATGATGGATCTTTGGGACATTTGTGTACAGCTGTCCACCAGCAAAGAGCAGGGCCTTAGTCTGATCCGTTAAAGATGATTTATAATTGAGGAAGATGGGTGTTTATAAAATTCCCTGAGAGTGTGGCTCTGCATATATAGGTCAGACAAAACAAACGGTGCAGGAACACTGTGTAGAACACCTGTCTGTGGTAACCCTTAAAATCACCAGTGGCAGATCATTGCATTTCCATGGGACATTCATTTGAATACAATAATACCAAAATTTTAGCACCAGTTTCCAGCTTCTGGGACTCTGTAATTAAAGAATCCATGGAAATATATGTTGCTGATAATTTAATGAATCGTGATAATGGCTTTGAGCGTGATAAAAACTGGATTCCTACTATTAAAATTATGCGGTCACAACAGAATCGACATGCTCAGTCAATACTCAGTGATTAGTTTGTTCTCACTTCACCACTGAGGGCAGTACACACAACTTGGCTGCCTCGTGCATGTCACCTCCTAATGCATGCACCGAAAACCACCAGTATGACACACATGTGCGGAATTCACTATAAATACCATGACTGCATCAGGTCTCTTCAGTACTTCATCTGCTTACCTGAGGATGGCTGGATATCTCTGGACCTAAATATTATGGCAGAATGAAACTTCCTGGCAGATTAAAACTGTGTGCCAGACCGAGACTCGAACTCAGGACCTTTGCCTTTCTCAGGTAAGTGCTCTACCAAACACGACTCACGCCCCGTCCTCACAACTTTACTTCTGCCAGTACCTCGTCTCCTACCTTCCAAACTTTGTGAGGATGGGGCTGAGTCATGCTTGGGTAGCTCAGATGGTATAGCACTTGCCCGCAAAAGGCAAAGTTCCTGACTTTGAGTCTCGGTCTGGCACACAGTTTTAATCTCCCGGAAAGTCTCATATCAGCGCACACTCCGCTGCAGAATGAAAATCTCATTATGGCAGAATGTTGATAGAATCTGACTGCAAACCCAAAAATTACTGGAAAAAGAAATAAGCTGGGAAAATTTCAGAAGTCACAAGCCCACTTTCATGTGGATGGGTTCATCGGTAAGCAAAACTGGCACATTTGGGCGACTGAGAATCCACATTTCATGATCGAGAAGTCTCTTCACCCTCAATGGGTGACTATGTGATGTGCTATATCCAGTTTCATAAAAAAAAAAAATCATGGAAGTTGGAGAGTAGTGGCACACAGAAGTAAATGACACTCTACCTTCGACCTTCAGTCAGTAGTGATCATATTCATAAAGTGAACACTCTGGTCTGTGCTAACTGTCAGTGAACTTGCAGAATAATTGTACCTCTGTTAGTTCAGTACTGAGATTTTACCCAAAAATTTGAACATATATTGAGTTGCAGCAATATTTAGTTCTTATTTAATGATAGAACATTTGTAAAGGAACCCTTTGAACAAGTTGATAATGTCAAAATATTCTTGCAAATGATCATTATTGGAGATCAGTGTTGGGTTTATGTGAACAATATTGAGTGACATAGAAGTGCACTTGTCAAACTGGGATGGCAAATAATTACCATATCTGAGAGGTTGAATCCAGTGTCAAAGTAATAATCAGAGTCTTTTTATGGCAATGAATTGTGCCCTTAGAAGTTTTGCCTCAAGGTGAAATCACCCCTTGTCATTATTGCCTAAGCATTTTAAAACGAATGTGTAAAAAAACTGCCAAAGCAGCTTATTGTACACAGCATGCCATGTCTGGCATACTTTCACCAAATGACCAGCAGAGTGTTTAGGATTGGATTTGGTCTTTAACATTACATTTGACAACCAGACCATCTATGTCATGACTTCAGCACAACTTGGCAACCTGAAAATGTTGAATGAACAAAACAGGTCCTAACACCATGAATGTGTAATAATACAGCTGAGGTGGTTTTCTTTAATCATTAACATTAAGGAATAAAAAGGAAATGGTTACTAAACAAATGGTCATAATACTGGTAGAAGTTGGGAGGAATAGGAGAAATAGAAGTAAGAACAGAGAGAAGTGAAGAAAAGAAGTAGACAGTACACAAATAATTTCAGGAATAACATAACAAGGTGGAAAAAACAGGGTCATGGTAGAAGTAAATATTGGAAAAGGGGCAATAGATATTTAAGAGAACTGAAGGAGATGGAAAAACAAGTGCAGAACTCATTAGTGCAATAAATAAGTTATAAGGTAAGGTCAAATGCTAGTTGAGTTGGAAAAATATGTTAAAAGTCTGATTAACAACTAAACAGATTTAAGGAATTGGGTATCAGTAAGGATGATGACAATATAAAGTGCATTACAGTTCATCATGTCATGTTTCAGAGCATGTTTTAAAACATTATATGAGAAAATATCAGTGCATACAATGTGGTTAGTCCAGTTCATTACTTTTAAACATTGTTTACTTTTAAAGAGTCATTGCTTAATATCAGGTTGTTATTAAAGCCAAATGATGGCTTTAAAACAAATTTGCAATCCATATGTTGCTTCCAGAAAGATAGTGTCCATTATTTCCTATTTTTAGGGCTCACTGCTTATTTAATGTCATTAAGAATTAATTTTATCCTTTTTTTATTATATTGCATGAAGATTCAGTCCCAATACTATTTATATTTCATTATATTCAAACCGATTAAGAAACATTACAAAAAAATGTGCGTATTTGTGTGTTTCAGGTAGCAGCTCATAAGGAGAAACGCCCAATTTCACTGTGGAAATGTTATTTCCGTAGTTGTTGGTACCTGTTTTTGTGTGGAGGGATCTTCAAGCTACTTGGTGACATGGTTGGTTTTGTTGGTCCTCTAGGTATCTCTGTTATAATTGATTATGTCACAGATCTCCAGATCCATGAACAAATAAAAAATGGCTCACAGACTCAGGATATAGAAAGATATTGCATGGTAAGTAATATTCTATTAGAAGTGCAGCTTTTTATTATTACACCAGATAGTGCAGATGGGAAGAAACGACACAGCTAGAAAGAAGGAGGAAACAAAAACTTCAATACATGGCATTTGGAGATGAATATTGAGTGAAAGATGGAGTACTAAGAGAAGAGCAAAGTTGTGGGAGAGAAGACAGTTAAATAAATATTTTTAGTAAATAAACAGTAATTTCTTTCAGTATGTGAAATTCAGAACTGCTGACAGACACAGCTGAAATAAAAAATGCTAACACTAGCCTTCAGAACTACATTTTCATCTACAGCTATACTCTGCAAACCACGGTGCGGTGCATGGCTGTGGATATGTCCAATTGTGCCAATTATTAGGCTTTCTTCCTGTTCCATTCACGTGTGGAGTATGGGAAGAATGATTGTTTGAATGCCTCTGTGTGTGCAGTAATTATTGTAACCATATCCTCACAAACCCCATGTGAGTGATATGTAAGGGATTGTAATGCATTCCTATAGTCATCATGTAGAGCCAGTCCTTGAAACTTTGTTAATAAACTTTCTCATTATAGTTTATGTCTATCTTCAAGAGTCTTCCATTCAGCTCCTGTGGTATTTCTATGACACACTCCCATGGATCAAACAAACCTGTGACCATTCATGCTGCCCTTCTCTACACACGTTCAATATCCCCCATTAATCCTATGTGGTATGAGTTCCACACACTTGAGCAATAGTCTAGAAATGGTCGGATGAGTGATTTCTAGGCAATTACCTTTGGAGATTGATTTTACTTCCCCAGTATTCTAACAATAAACTGAAGTCTACCACTTGCTTTACCCATTACTGAGTCTATGTGAGCATTTAATTTAATACCCCTACAAAGTGTTACACCCAGGTACTTGTATGAGTTGGCCAATACCAAACAGTGACTCATTGATATTATAGTCATAGGATGCTATGCTTTTCGTTTTGTGAAATGCACAATTTTACATTTGTGAACATTTAAAGTAAGTTTCCAATCTTTGCACCACTTTAAAATCTTATCAAGACCTGAATGAATATTTATGCAGCTTCTTTCAGATATTACTTCATTACAGATAAATCTGCAAAAAGTCTGAGATGACTATTAATATTGTCTGCAAGGTCATTAATATACAGAATGAACAGCAAGGGTTCCTGGGGCCCAGCTGTAGGTACTTCTACATCTGATGATGACTCTGCATCCAAGATAACATGCTGTTTTCTCCCTACCAACAATGCAGTCACAAATTTCACTTGATACCCCAAAAAAATGGTTCAAATGGCTCTGAGCACTATGGGACTTAACTGCTGTGGTCATCAGTCCCCTAGAACTTAGAACTACTTAAACCTAACCAACCTAAGGACATCACAAACACCCATGCCTGAGGCAGGATTCGAACCTGCGACCGCAGCGGTCTCGCGGTTCCAGACTGTAACGCCTAGAACTGCTCAGCCATTCCAGCTGGCTGATACCCCATATGGCTGTACTTTTGACAATGAGGATAGGTGTGGTACTGAGTTAAATACTTTTCAGAAATCAAGAAATACTGCATTTACCTGACTTCTTTGATCCAAAGCTTTCAATATGTTATGTGAGAAAAGTGCAAGCTGAGTTTCGCATTATCAGTGTTTTCAGAATCATTTCTGGTTGGCATCAAGGAGGCCATTCTGTTCCAAATGCCTCATTACATTTGAGCTCAGAATCTATTATAATATTCTACAACAAATCGATGTCAGGGATACTGGGCAGTAGTTTTGTGGATCACTTCTATTACCTTACCCTTCTTGAAGTCGGATGAGACCTGTGTTTTTTTTTTCCAAGAACTGGGCATAGTCTTCTGTTCAAGGGATCGATGATAAATTATATGTAAAAGAGGGGCTAACTCAGCCACAAATTCAGTATAGAATCTGACAGGGTTCCATTGGGTCATGGACCTTTTTTAGGCTGTTTCTCAACACCACTGACAGTAATAGTTACTTCATTCAACTTTTCAATGGTACTAGGATTAAATTGGGGCTATTATCCTGGGTCTTCCTTTATAAAGAAACATTTGAAAATGGAGTTAAGCATTTCATGCTTTTGGTTTATTACCCTCAATTTCAGTTTCTATCTCATTCAGTAGGGCCTGAAAACTAACTTTGGTGCCTCTAATGGCCTTTACGCCCAACCATAATTTTTTTGGTTTTTGTGAAATATCATTTGACAATATTTGGCTACAGTAATCATTGAAGGCATTATGCATACTCTCTTGACAGCCAGATGTGTTTCATTCAGCATCTTTCTAACTATAGCCCTACACTTTGTTTCGCACCTATTATGCAGTAATCTCTGTTTCTTTAGAAGTTTCTTTTCAGTGACTCTATACCATAGAGTATTCCTTCCATTGCCGGCCATTGTGGCCGAGTGGTACTAACCGCTTCAGTCCAGAACTGTGCTGCTGCTACAGAAACAGGTTCGAATCCTGCCTCGGGAATGGATGTGTGTGATGTCCTTAGGTTGGTTAGGTTTAAGTAGTTCTCAGTCTAGGGGACTGATGACCGCAGATGTTAAGTCCCATAGTGCTCAGAGCCATTTGAACCATTTTTATTCCTTCCATTGTGAACTGTTCTACCGGATTCTTATCTATCCAGTGTATGCTCACCTATTCTTTTACACTTGAGCCATATTTCTTCCACATGCTCCTACTCTGTGCTGAAAGTTTCAGTTTTAGTTGTCCTTTGTTGCCACAACTTAGCCATGGTCACTATTACCATTATCTATGTGGACATCCCCAAAGAGGTTGGGTCTAATTGTTGCCATTAGATCCAAGATATTTCAATCATGAGTGAGGCCCATAATTATCCGTTCTAGGTGCTTTTTCTTGAGGGCATGCAGCTTTACTGTATGAATAAATGATGATGGCGTCCTCTTGGGTAAAATATTCCACAGGTAAAATAGTCCCCCATTCGGATCTCCGGGCGGGGACTACTCAGGAACACGTCGTTATCAGGAGGAAGGAAACTGGTGTTCTACAGATCGGAACATGGAATGTCAGGTCCCTTAATCAGGCAGGTAAGTTAGAAAATTTAAAAAGGGAAATGGTTATGTTAAAGTTAGATATAATGGGAATCAGCGAAGTTCAGTGACAGGAGGAACAAGACTTTTGGTGAGGTGAATACAGGGTTATAAATACAAAATCAAATAGGGGTAATGCAGGAGTAGGTTTAATAATGAATAAAAAAAATAGGAGTACAGGTAAGCTACCCCAAACAGCATAATGAATGCATTATTGTGGCCAAGATAGACACGAAGCCCAGACCTACTACAGTAGTACAAGTTTATATGCCAACTAGCTCTGCAGATGATGAAGAAATTGAAGAAATGTATGAGGAGATAAAAGAAATTATTCAAATAGTGAAGGGAAACGAAAATTTAATAGTAATGGGTGACTGGAATTCGGTAGTAGGAAAAGGAAGAGAAGGAAACGTAGTAGGTGACTATGGATTGGGGGTAAGGAATGAAAGAGGAATCCGCCTGGTAGAATTTTGCACAGAGCATAACTTAATCATAGCTAACACGTGGTTCAAGAATCACAAAAGAAGGTTGTACACGTGGAAGAAGCCTGGAGATACTGACAGGTTTCAGATAGGTTATATAATGGTAAGACAGAGATTTAGGAACCAGGTTTTAAATTGTAAGACATTTCCAGGGGTAGATGTGGACTCTGACCACAATCTATAGGTTATGAACTGTAAATTAAAACTGAAGAAACTGCAAAAAGGTGGGAATTTAAAGAGATAGGACCTGCATAAACTGACTAAACCAGAGGTTGTACAGAGTTTCAGGGAGAGCATAAGGGAACAATTGACAAGAATGGAGGAAAGAAATACAGTAGAAGAAGAATGGGTAGCTTTGAGGGATGAAATAGTGAAGGCAGCAGAGGATCAAGTAGGTAAAAAGATGAGGGCTAGTAGAAATCCTTGGGTGACAGAAGAAATATTGAATTTAATTGATGAAAGGAGAAAGTATAAAGATGCAGCAAATGAAGCAGGCAAAAAGGAATACAAAAGTCTCAAAAATGAGATCGACAGGAAGTGAAAAATGGCTAAGCAGGCATGACTAAAGGACAAATGTTAGGATGTAGAGGCTTATCTCACTAGGGGTAAGATAGATACTGCCTACAGGAAAATTAAAGAGACCTTTGGAGAAAAGAGAACGACTTGTATGAATATCAAGAGATCAGATGGAAACCCAGTCCTAAGCAAAGAAGGGAAAGCAGAAAGGTGGAAGGAGTATATAGAGGGTCTATACAAGGGCGAGGTACTTGAGCGCAATATTATGCAAATGGAAGAGGATGTAGATGAAGATGAAATGGGTGATATGATATTGTGTGAGAGTTTGACAGAGCACTAAAAGACATAAGTCAAAACAAGGTCCCAGGAGTAGACAACATTCCATTAGAACTACCGACAGCCTTGGGAGAGCCAGTCCTGACAAAACTCTACCATCTGGTGAGCAAACTGTATGAGGCAGGCGAAATACCCACAGACTTCAAGAAGGATATAATAATTGCAATCACAAAGAAAGCAGGTGTTTACAAATGTGAAAATTACCGAAGTGTCAATTTAATAAGTCACGGCTGCAAAATACTAACACAAATTCTTTACAAACGAATGGAAAAACTGGTAGAAGCCGACCTCGGCGAAGATCAGTTTGGATTCCGTAGAAATATTGGAACATGTGAGGCAATACTGACCCTACAACTTATCTTAGAAGCTAGATTAAGAAAAGGCAAACCTACATTTCTAGCATTTGTAGACTTAGAGAAAGCTTTTGACAATGTTGACTGGAATACTCTCTTTCAAATTCTGAAGGTGACAGGGATAAAATACATGGAGCGAAAGGCTATTTACAATTTGTACAGAAACCAGAAGGCAGTTATAAGAGTCGAGGGGCATGAAAGGGAAGCAGTGGTTGGGAAGGGATTGAGACAGGGTTGTAGCCTCTCCCCGATGTTATTCAATCTGTATACTGAGCAAGCAATAAAGGAAACAAAAGAAAAATTTGGGGTAGGTATTAAAATCCATGGAGAAGAAACAAAAACTTTAAGGTTCACTGATGACATTGTACTTCTGTCAGAGACAGCAAATGACTTGGAAAAGCAGTTGAATGGATTGGACAGTGTCTTAAAAGGAGGATATAAGATGAACATCAACAAAAGCAAAACTAGGATAATGGAATATAGTCAAGTTAACTCAGGTGAGGCTGAGGGAATTAGATTAGGGAATGAGACACTTAAAGTAGTAAAGGAGTTTTGTTATTTAGGGAGCAAAATAAATGATGATGGTCGAAGTAGAGAGTTTATAAAATGTAGACCGGCAATGGCAAGGGAAGCGTTTCTGAAGAAGAGAAATTTATTAACATCAAGTGTAGAGTTAAGTGTCAGGAAGTCGTTTCTGAGAGTATTTGTATGGAGTGTAGCCATGTATGGAAGTGAAACATGGACGATACATAGTTTGGACAAGAAGAGAATAGAAGCTTTCAAAATGTGGTGCTACAGAAGAATCCTGAAGATTAGATGGGTAGATCACATAACCAACGAGGAGGTATTGAATAGAATTGGGGAGAAGAGGAGATCATTTCACAACTTGAATAGAAGAAGGGATCGGTTGGTGGGACATGTTTTGAGGCATCAAAGGATCACCAATTTAGTATTGGAGGGCAGCGTGAAGGGTAAAAATCATAGAGGGAGACCAAGAGATGAGTACATTAAGCAGATTCAGAAGGATGTAGGCTGCAGTACATACTGGGAGATGAAGCAGCTTGCACAGGATAGAGTAGCATGGAGAGCTGCATCAAACCAGTCTCAGGACTGAAGACCACAACAACAACAACGGGTAACTTTCAGAGAAGTCATTTATTAATGCTTCACAGGGTGTCTTTTCATGCCAAGCACTAACAGAACAGTAATTTTCCCAGTTAATTGTTGGATCATTTAAGTTTCCTCCAATGATCACAATATGATTGGGGAATTTAAGTACAAGTGAAATGAGGTTTTCTCTAAAGTTTTCAGTTACATCAGTAGGTGGATCTGGTAGGTGACAGGATCCAATTATCATTTTATGCCCAACCCTGATACTGAGTCTTGCACAAACTATCTCACATGCAGCTTCAATTTCAATACCAATGGATTTCAGTGACTTGTCTGCTGCATCAAATACACCATCTCCATTTCTCATTTTCCTATCTTTTTGATATACACTTAGATTTTCCCCAAAAATCTCACTGCTATCAACTTCAGGTTTCAACCAGCTTTGTGATCTAATAGTATGTGAACTTCACCGCTTTTCATGAGTGCTTAAAACTCTGACACTTTGTTGCGAATACTTCGGCAGTTTACCATTAGGATTTTAATGCTCTCACCTGCTGGAGGCATTTCTTTCAATCTTACACTGATACTTCTGGGCTTCCGTCAGCTACTGTTATCTCTATTGGATGGATTGTTGACTAATCTTGCGTGCACCCCACACACAGTCAGCTACCTGAATTGCAGCCTCTGATGTGTGGTGCATACCTGACCTATTTAGGGGGCGCAAGTCCAGGCGCAAGTATGGCGCAAGGCCAGGAAGTCACAGCCTATCTTGTCACAGAAACTTTGAAGCCTCTGGTTCAGTCCTTCCACTGACCTCAGAACCAAAGGGCCATGATCAGTTCCGGGGAACATGCTGCAAATTTGAGCTTCATTGAAACTCAATGCACAAGACTGGTCTTCTCAACCTTCTCTGCCAGTTGCTGGAATCACCCAAGTATGACCTCAGAGCCTAGATGACAGGCATCATTTGTTCCAACATGCACCGCAATCTGCAGTTGGTTGCACCCTATTCTCTCAGTGGCTGCTAGAATAGTCTCCTGAACATGTGCATACACACTGAGTGCACCTGGTATCCTTTCCTGTCCCTTGCTGTCATTTCCCTAAGGGGTACCATCATTCACTGTATGTTTGAACTGCTGGCAATTAATAGACCCCTACCCTTTTGCATTTGCCTCCTCTTGACACTGGACAAAACAGGTTGCCCCAGAACAGGTGAAGTGAGTCCCACTGGCTCAGTTTCAGTTTCAGTGAAAGATAGCACTTCAAACTTATTGGTTTGGGGGATCAGTACAACACCCTGAGTCCCCCAAGTGGATGAATAATGACAGATCATATACTTTATCCAGTGGAGACAGAATACAGTATCACAGGTATACAACTCTCAACAGCTCTTCCAACACATCAATTCTTAGCAGCTGCCAATCATTTGACAGTAGTCAGGGTGATTTCCAGCTGCCTACTAATTCAACCAACTCATCTCATGTTCATGAACAACATTCGCAGTGGGGCTGCATTTTGGCTGTACAATGGATTACAAGACAGTGAACAAATAACTTTAAATTAAGCCCACTGTTTATCTTTTAATCTGTTGAGCTAAAAAGTTGCTAATTCCCTGTTAGAATTGAAGCAAATACCCAAAATGAGATTTCTATTAAGGCAACACAAAAACCCGTGCTAAAAATCACATTTCCAAAAACATTTTGAGATTAATTATAGTTGTTAGCAAATTTGAAAACAGAGTTAATTTATGATAAATTCAGATAATATTTAGGGCTACTCCTCTTTAACGGAAAACTAGATGTAACACAATATGTTAGAATATCTGCTAAAGTAACTAAATGCTGATTTACTACAGATTGCTCGTAGACTATGCGAAGGACAATGGTAGCTTCAAAAAATTCTCAGTAATGCATGTTTAGATGCATTGATATATGATTAAATTCAGGGGTAATCTATTCTTTGGCAGTACTGTTAACCACAAACACTGATTTGCTACGAAATAAGTTATGTATCCAAAACACTTGTACTGGTCACTTATGAAAATATAGTCTTGTAAGCATCTGAAAATTCTCAAAAATACATATTTCTCATATAGTTGTACAACAAAATTCGAGAACGTTCATTCTGAATGAGGATAGGCCTACTGTTCTCAAAAATTTTAAAAGAGCACAATTAAGTTTAGACCTATAATTGGTGATAACAGTACGAGTTTATTGCGACACTCATGAATGTTTGAAATTTCACAGTATATCACAATACAAACTGGTATTGATACAATCAATGGAAGATTATGCAGAAGCAATTCAAACAATAACACTTCATACCAGCACACGAACCTCATACACATGGTCTCACACAAAGGCAAATTCCAAAGTCGGCTTGTTCCTTCCTCAGGGACGAAAGAGGGGTAGGACAGAAGAGAGTGGCAGGTTACTCAGGTGTGAAACAGGGGGGGGGGGGGGGACCCCACTTGGTGTAAGGATGAATTAAAGATGAAGGGGGAGGCTTCAGAGTTCTTGTTACATTCAGAGGGAAATATATTAGCTATGGAGTACTTCAAATGCTCAACAATAAAACTGATGTGGTACACTGCTTTTATGACATATCCAGTGGCAGCCACATCTTCTCCATTGCATAATGCTATTGTAACTGGTTTGTGTTTATCCATTGGTGTAAGCTCTGAGCAAGCATTCATGGAAGACAGTGTATGCTGAGATGACTATCAGTGTGATGAATAGTTCATTTGAAAAAATAACTTCTTTCCATTGTTCCATGATACACTTACAATGGCCTATCCACTGCAGTCATAAGCAATGAGACAGTTGCATCCAGGAAAGGGACATATACAGGTCATTTACTGCAGAGTCTCATTTTCAACAAGTGTAATGACTGATGTATTCCACAATACATGGTTCCATTGCTGTGTTCTGCTGTTATCAGCCTCTTCTACTTTGCAGAGCATACATATCTCTGGTGTTCACATTCTCAGGCTTAGCATGTGTATCCAGTGTTTTGTTGACTAGTAGCAGTCTCACCACCATTCATGCACTTTTAGGAAATAATAATGAGGACATCATGTGAACATGTCATAAGGTTTTTTTTTTTTTTTTTTTTTTTTTTTTTTTTTTTTTTTTTTTTTTTTTGGACATGTTTTTGCGTTCTCTGTGTTCGTTATATACATTTGTACTGAGTGTCATCTTGCTATACAGCTGGTGTATAGCATAGCCACTTTCATATTTGGACTCCTCCCCAATAAGACAGAAAATGCTTATAGTTGGACTGTGTTAAAGAAGTGGTAGATAAGTCAAATGTCTGGCAAAATTATAAGCATAAATGAGTATCTCCTGCTTCCCAATCTAAATGCAGTGCTTAGCCTGCCAAGGCAGTAGAGGAATGACTCTGTGGCACCAATGATGTAGATAGGTAACAGCTCTCTGAATGCAGTCACCATTGATGGTCGGTGTGTTCAAAATAAATATGATTTGTAGAGCTAACTGAGAGCTGGAAGTTAGCTTCTAGGGAGGTAGCTAACTGATTTGAAAGTGCCCATATAAAGCAGTTTTGACAATAGCTGTTGAGGCTCTACCGGAAGAAACAGACACCAAACTTGCCATGTTTCTACAACATGAAGATGGTGTCAGTGACTCTAAATCAGGCAAATGTCAGTCCAGTATTATCTTTTTTTTTTTGTTTTTTCTTCCCATAAGAAAGTCATGTAAAAAAATAATAATGAGGCCAACTGATAAAGGCTGGCATCATAGCACATTGGCTGGATGTCAGTATGGGTGGAATCTCCCCCTACTCCCAGTGTCCCTCCTGTAACCAGTGAAACTGCAAGAAGTTCTTAGCATGGTGCCTAGCAGAGAAGATCTGTTATATTTCCCAAGGCTATTAACATTTGGAGATTAAAACATTCGCACAAAAGTACACACTAGTAAA
The DNA here is from genome assembly GCF_021461385.2 of Schistocerca piceifrons. Lineage (NCBI taxonomy): Eukaryota > Metazoa > Arthropoda > Insecta > Orthoptera > Acrididae > Schistocerca > Schistocerca piceifrons. Next base: position 590,270,258 of record NC_060138.1, on the reverse strand, counting down.
TTAAAATTTGAATAATTCTTGTTTGATGTTTTTGATAAAGAAAACTGACATTAAACTCTTATTCCATGAACTTGGTTTGGATAAGCTAATTAGTTACAAATGTATGTATTCTTGAAAGCACATGATTAGTCAATAATCTGATGCTGCCAGCTTACCAAAGATTTTTGTGAAAGAATGTAGAATGTGGTATGAACAGCAATTTGTATGATGTGTGGGAAAAAATAATATGTTGACATTCAATGCCAGCATTGCAATCACTAATTGTCCCTATCTATATTTTGCAGATTTATTTTCCTACATGGGATGACTTTGTGAGAAATGGGTACATTATGGGATGTATTGTTTTCATAGCGGCAATTGCTCAAGGTACTTTATCACAATGTTCAACTCACATTGTTAACATTGAAGGAATACGACTGAAAAATGCATTACAGGTATGAATTTATTCTGAGGTAACTTTAATAGTTATTTTTTTCAAGTGCTTCCTTTGATAACCATAGTAACTATAGTTTTATAATGTACAAACAGTACCTATTATTAATAAAGTACCCTCCAACACCATAAAATGTTCATTGGTTATGTGTAATACATTTATTAAATTTACTGAGTACCTTAAATTTTAAGAAACCATTTACAAATTACATTTTTTTCAACCAATGACTTTCTAATTGTTAAATTGCACCAGCAAAATTAAAATTACAGCAGGCAGAGTACAATTTATTACTAGCCATAAATAATGGTAGGAGTAAAGGTAAAAAGTCACTGTACCATTGAGACATAATAATAATAACAACACTTTATTCAACATTGAATGATTTGTTTCACTTGTACAAAAACAACAAAGGTTTCAATTTTTGATACATAACACAATAATACATACTTCAAAATACAATATTGATTAACATATGGTAAGATTACAAATAAATGGTTTACTAAACTCTGTTCACATATTTTTGCAAAGCATTTCTTATTCCACATGTATGTATGCTATTCTTCTAATGTGTAAAAAGGGTTTCTAAAAGGGAATTATGTAAGATGAAACTTAGCCTCATTGTGGAAAGAGTCATAATTATACTGAACAGTGTATTGTGCCTAATCTTAATCCTGCATTTTATGGATGCTATTTGTAGAGTGCTGTTCTGTGGCTGCTGATGTCATTTTTTTCTTTATTTCTGGTATTATACTGACACAAAATCAGGGAAAACACTTGTGTTTAAGAAGTGGTTGGAGATAACTGTTATAGTGGACAGAAATGGGTCAATAATAAGCTTTACAATTTGGACTGTGATGCCAATGTGTACAATAGAAGCTGATCTGATATGCATGATGGCATTTTATGATTGTAGTGCAAGTAATATGCTTTAGATAGAATTTTCTATGGCTACAATCATTTATCCTCATGAAGTAGTCAATGAGTCTCTGATTTGTGGTTCATTTATGGTTGTAGGTAATGTGAATTACCGGTTCAGTTCTTCAGCTGGGACAATGGGATCAGTTGCAGGTTTTACCTTGGCTGTACCAAGACCACATAGGTTTTTCCACAGGATAGCTAATCTATTTCTGTGGTTGGTTAATGTATGTGCATGCCGGAATTTTGCATTTCTCACAGCTGGACTGGCTCTGTTCTGCTTTTGTTTGTAAACAATAAGATTTTAAGGCATGGGATGCAGTTTGAATGCCCAATATACAATGTCTCTGAGAATCATGAGCTGTTGTAATTCTTCAGTTAGCCAAGATGCAGGTTTCCTTCTTACTATTCCTGTCTTTAGGGGAGCATATTTTTCATATAGTTGAATAAGTTTGTTAGTAAATCCATGAAGTTTCTTGTTTATGTTTGAGAAGGGAATATAAGACATTCCACAAACTATTTCTTGCCAATTCAGATAAATTAATGTGTTTGAAGTCTTGGTATATAGCCAACTGTGGCTTCTTTCTGGGACATTCTAGTGAGTGCATCATGAAAATTATGTCATGGGCAGACATGCCAGGTGCAGATATCTGAGAGGTACGAATTACTCTATTTGGGGATTTTGCTGCAAATATATCTATGAGAAAGTGACTGCTGTTTTATGATAGGTAGGAGCAAGCTGAAATAGTGACACATTTTAAGAAAAAGTCGTCTGCTTAGATTTCACACTGGGGGGACTATTGTCTGGAAAATTTATGTTAGTGTCACGAGGTATAATTATATGCTCATATGTAGATTTGAGGCTTGAAAGAGTAGTTTCAAAGCAAGCAAACTTGCCTACTTTAGAGGGTTGGAAGAGGACACATATCAGAAACTTTCTGTTAAGGGATTTGATCTCTATGAAAATATATTCCACTTGTTTATCTTCATTATTGTTGGATGTGTGCAGCTTAGTAGTTGATAAATCACAGCATATGAATGCCCTTATTTGTTCCCCTCTTCTGTAACATCTGTCATGTTTCAGAAAGATGTAGCTGTCTAAATTACCAAACTTATGGGAATACTTGTTTTGAGCCAGATTTCTGACAGAAGTATTCATGGATGTGTATGACTTTAAATAGAGGGTGTTTCATAATTCATGTTATACACTACAATAGGGGACTTAGTAGATCAAGTTTTATGTAGTAACCCATGTCCAGAAATGTCATTCAACAGCGCTCCCAAGCATCAAAGTTATAGGCACTGGGGCCTGTAAATGTGTGTATATATAAGGTGATTCCATGATGATGTTACAAACTTTCAAGGATGATGGAGAAGGATAAATGTAGTAATTTGAGGCAAGGGTCCCTGTACTGGATACAAACAAGTCAAAAGTTATAAGCAAAAACCATTCTGACACTTCTTATTGTGGAATACATGTACCATTACTGTTGTTGCTAAGACTGTTACTCAGACAACTTTCGAGTGATAGTATGGATCAAAACAAGAAAAAATGTCTCATAAACATGGGCTCTAAAATGCATACCTTAAGAGCGATGAGCACTTGCTCAATAGAGGAGATATGTTTCACACTAGTAAATATCAAAAAGAGCCCATAGCTCCTCGGGTATGCATTTTAGAGCCCATGTTTTAGACATTTGTGCCTGTCTTAGTTGATATTACTGCTCTGAAAGTTGTATCCCTACATTCTTAACAACAGCAGTACCAGTGCATGTATTCTGCTGTCAGAGGGACCAGAATGATTTTCACTTGTATCTTTCAACTTGTTTATTTCCATACCAAGGATCGTTACCTAAAACTGATACATTTATCCATTTCCATCATCCTCGAACCTTTGGGAGATCATCATGGAACCACTCTGTACATACATACATTTACCAGTGCCAGTGCCTATAACTTTGATGCTCTGCAGCGTCATTGTATGACATCTCCAGACTTGGGTTCCTGTGTAAAACGTGATCCACTAATTCCCCTCTACAGCTTCTAGAAGCATGTAACACAATTGTGAAACACCTCATATATGACAGAATTCTCTGAAATGAGCTGGCAGAGACTGAACATTTGCATGTGGAGTGTGAAGCTAGGTACATTCAGGTGCAAAGCTTGCGAGGTTGCTGCTGCTGGACATTAGCAACTCTTAGATTTTCACTCTGCAGCGGAGTGTGCGCTGATATGAAACTTCCTGGCAGATTAAAACTGTGTGCCCAACCGAGACTCGAACTCGGGACCTTTGCCTTTCACGGGCAAGTGCTCTACCATCTGAGCTACCGAAGCATGACTCACGCCCAGTCCTCACAGCTTTACTTCTGCCAGTATCTCGTCTCCTACCTTCCAAACTTTACAGGAGCTTCTGGTTTGTTGTACTTGGTGGCATCTCTTGCTTCTGCTATGGGGTGAGTGTGCAAGTTTGCCGTTGATCACCGTTCAGCAGTGGCAATTCGTTTGACAGAACAGCTAGTATGTGGTATTACCTACATAAAAGGCTGTGCAACAGGACTGATATACGAGGGCGGTTCAGAAGGTAACCTCCGATTGGTCACAGTGCGGGTTGTGGGGGGAGTAGCGACGCCATCTGTGCTTTCACGCACTCAACAGGTCAGTCAGCATCAAGCCGTGGTCGAGTGAACGTCGTACCTGCGCTAGTTTAGTTTTTGTGGCAGTTTGAAATGTGTGCTGCAATAGAAAACCCCGCCAAATGTGAAGTGCGTGCTGTCATAAGGTTTTTTACAGCCAAAGGATATTCTGCAGCAGCTATTCATCGTGAGCTTTGTTTCGTGTACAGACCAAGAGTTATGAGTGAAGGAGTTGTCCGTGAATGGGTACGTTTATTTAAAAGTGGACGAGAAAATGTTCATGATGAAGAGAGGAGTAGTAGACCATCATTGGTGACTGACGAACTCGTTCAGACTGTTGATGCAAAAGTTCGTGAAAATCGACGTTTCTCAATGTCGGAGTTGTCTACCGGTTTTCCACAGATTTCTAAGACTCTCTTGTACAAGATAGTGACAGTAAGATTGGGTTACCGTAAGTTCTGTGCACGATGGGTGCCCAAAATTCTTACCGACCACCACAAAACTCAAAGAATGGCCTCTGCATTAGACTTTCTGTCATGTTATGAGGACAAAGGAGAACCATTGTTAAACAGAATCGTGACCGGTGACGAAACCTGGATTAAGTACGTGAACCCTGAGACAAAAGAACAATCAAAGATGTGGGCACATTCAAATTCGCCTACCAAACCAAGAAAAGCCTCGCAAGATTTTTCTGCCAGAAAACTGATGGCAACGGTGTTTTGGGATGCCAAAGGGGTGTTGTTGGTTGAATTCATGGAACGTGGTACGACCATTAATCAAGACGTGTACTGTGAAACAATAAAAAGTTACGACGGGCTATACAGAACAAACGCCGTGGTATGCTGACTTCCGGTATCGTTTTTTTGCACGATAACGCCCGTCCTCACTCTGCTCGCAGAACAACGGCCCTTCTTGAGTCCTTCAAGTGGGACGTTATCAACCATCCACCTTACAGCCCAGACCTGGCGCCAAGTGATTATCACCTCTTCATGCATTTGAAGAAATGGCTCGGGTCACAGCGGTTTGATGACGACGAAGAGCTCAAAGATGCGGTCACAGGCTGGCTCCAGGCACAAGCGGGTGATTTTTATGCAGAAGGAATTTCAAAGCTTGTGAAGAGATACGATAAGTGCCTCAATCGCTATGGAGACTATGTAGAAAAATAGTGCAAAGATGTAGTTGTAAGATGTATATATTAAAACATTTTTATTTAACTTGGTGTATTTTTTTAAATCAACCGGAGGTTACTTTCTGAACGGCCCTCGTAAAACATGACTTTCAGCCCTGACAGAAGGGTTATGCTTGTGATGAGGCTGCAACAGGACGTGCTTAATGGCTACGTGGAGATGGTCTTGGATCTGTGTTTTTCACAGGGATATGTCTCATGTGGGAAAGTACTGGGAGTATGTGTGGCATAAGGACCAGAGGGGCGGGTACCGGAATACCACTTTCTGAGTCGTCAGAAGGATTTTGGAAAGGCAAAATGAAAGGTAGTTGAAATTCTGGCAGAGAATGTAGTTACACTCATTCAGTCCATGGTGGTATTATTTTCCAAAATTTTTTCCACACCTCACAAAATGAAGATTCAGCCAAGAGGACAATGATTTTCTGTATATTAGGAGCTCCTGCTGGACTGTGATGATGAATGTAATCAGTAATCAAAAGATACTTGGAAATATTTTTTTAATGAAATATGATAATGTCATGTAATTTCAAAACAAAATTTAATGTAAAAAACAGTTGCATTCATGATAAACTTACAGGAAAGGAACTTGCTTAATTTTATAAATATTAATAATAAGCAAGTGGAGATGAGATGCCTGTTTAACGAATGTTTGCAAGTGATGACAGGGCCCCCTAAGTAATACTGTGCCTGATCATGTCTTGAATGAACTGGGCAGCTTAAGAAATCTTTGAGCCAGCTCAAGCTTCTTCCAGTTCCACAATCTAACAGTGTCTGTTGGTACCAACTCTAAGATGGATCTTATGCAGTAGTTAATTCTTGAAATCACAAATAAGTTTCAGTTTTATTCTCTGTTTTATTTTGTTTGTTATGCATTTAATTTGTGATTAATGTCTTTCCTTATATTATCAAAATATTTCCAACGTGTTTGTAAATGAAAGCTAATAAGTTATTTTACACATTGTTCTATTATATGGACATTGCCTGTAATGCACATTTACAACCCATACGATGAATTGTTATGGACTTTAATAGTCAAATTAAGCATGCTGAAAAACAGTTAGAAAATCCAGAGTAAAAATGATGAAGCAAACTCCAGAAATGAATTTATGCATTTTTATTTAGAAACGTGAAGATAACTGCATGAAGTAAAACTTGGGCCTCTCCAAGTTTTTGATTGGTCAAATAACTTACCAGAATGCAGCTGGGTTACATCCTCGAAAAATTTCTATATTTTGACAGGTGAACACCCTGTCATTTTCAAAACACAAATGAGATGAGAGCTCACCCTGCATGCCACCTTAAATCCTTGGTGGACAATGCAATGTCAACCAGAAACCAAAAGATGGCATATTTAGAAACAAATGTTTCCCTGACTTGTAATGTGATATTACAACTCACCAGTAAGTCTTTGGATGACACATCATTATCCATGCTAGAGAAGAGCTTGAACTTTGTATTGGAACCCAAATGCTTTTCTAGTTATTTATTTCGTAAGTTCTGTCAAAGGGGTTGATTTTAACTTATCATGGGTGCTACCGAGGAGTCTAGGATAGAAGCATGTCACATTGATGGGTGCATGTTTGCCAAAGAATGTGAGAATTCTGCTTTACAGTTTCTCAGTGTCGATTCTGATATTGTTATCTGTGGACAAGAGGAAAAGAACGATGCTATGGTTGAGCTGGACAAATGGGGTTGCGTTCGTAAGACACAGCGGTTACTAGCTGAACCATTGCATCACAGACTCAGTGCTGACCAGACAAAAATAATTGAGAGGAAGATTACCACTCTCTTGAAGAAAAGTAAATAGCTCAACATGTATGGTGTTGTCTCCTTTAGATTATCTGAAGATCCATAAGGAAGCAGTTCCTCTATTGCCAGTAATACATTAATATAGGTGCGCCAACACACTGTGTAGCAAAACACCTTGCTACTCTGCTTGAGCTTACTAGTTGGTCAGTACGTATCCACATCTGCGTCTGCGTGACCAATTGTCAATTCACAATTAAGTGCCTGGCAGAGGGTTCACTAAACCACCTCCAAGCTATTTCTTTACCATTCCACCCTCAAACAGCGCAGGAGAAAAACGAACACTGAAAAATTTCTGTGGGAGCTGATTTCTTTTATTTCATTACAGTGATTCTTTCTCCCTATGTAGATGGGTACCAACAAAATAATTTCCCCTTTGGAGGAGAAAGTTGGTAATTTAAATTTTGTGAAGAGATTCTGCTATAAAATTCTTTGTTTTAATGATTGCCACCCTAACCCGTGTATCACATCCATGACACCCTCACCCCTACTTCACAATAATATAAATTGAGCTGCATTTCTTTGAACTTTTTTGATATGCCCCATCATTCCTATCTGAAGCAGATCCTGCACTGCAAAGTGGAACTCATGATGAGGATGCACAAGCATACAGTAGGCAATCTCTTTAGCAGACCTGTTGCATCTTCTAAGTGTTCTGCCAATAAGACACAGTTGTTGGTTAGCTTTCCACACATTAACTATGTGAGAATTCCAACTTAAGTTATGCATAATTATAATCCCTAAATATTTAATTGAATTCACAGCCTTTAGATTTAAGTGATTTACTGTATGACCAAAATTTAGTGGATTCTTTTTAGTACTGTACTCATGTGGAAGGCTTCACAGTTTGTACCTTACAGATATCTTGTCCAAAACATTTTTCAGTTGTTTTGATCATCTGACGACTTTACCAGATGGTAAATGAAAGCATTATCTGAAAAAAATTGAAGATGACTGCTCAGATTGCCTATTAAATCATTTATATAGATTAGGAACAGCAGAGGGCTATAATACTTCCTTGGGGAATGCCAGATATGATTTCTGTTTGACTTGATGACTTTCCATCAATTACTATCAATGTGACATTTCTGACAGGAAATCATGAATCCAGTTGCACAACTGGGACAATACTTCATAGGCACAGAATTTGATTCAAAGTTGCGTGTGATGAACAGTGTCAGAAGCCTTCTGGAAATATAAAGACATGGAATCAATTTAACATCGCCTGTTGATAGCAGTCACTACTTCATGAGAATAATGAATGAAATTTTCTGAATCTGTGTTGATTGTTTGTCAGTAAATCATTTTCTTTTCGTTAATTTATAAAGTTCAAATGCAGTATATGTTCCAAAAGCCCACTGCAGATCAATGTTAGTGACATGGGTCTCTAATTCAGTGGATTACTCCTATTTCCTTTCTCGGGTGTTAGTGTAACTTGTGCAGCTTCACAGTCTTTTTGTATGGATCTTTCAATGAGTGAGCTGTTGAATATGATTGCTAAGTATGGAGCTATTGAATCAGCACACTCTGATAGGAACCTAATCAGCATATAATGTGACTGGAGGGCTTGCCTTTGTTAAGTGATTTATGCTGCTTCACTACTCCATAGATATTTAGTTGTGAGGTATTTGATGTGTCGGCAGCTGGGCCAACACCTCGTAGATAGAGATGGCTGAAAATGCACGCTAGACTAACGCAGACGGGCGTGAAGTACTGGAACAGGCTACGTAATTAATGCTATGAAGAAAAGTACGTAGCTGGATTAATACTTATCTTTAATCAATCATTGTGGTACATCGCTCTTGACGATACACAGGAGACTTTAATTACAATCACTGTAAGGCTAATGGCGCCTTGCTAGTTCGTAGCCATTAACTTAGCTGAAGGCTATTCTGTCTCTCGACTAATGAGAGAGAAAGGCTTCGTACATCTAGTCGCTAGCTAGGCCGTCCGTACAACTGGGGCGAGTGCTTGTTCGTATCACGAGACCTGCCTTGTGGTGGCGCTAGGTCTGCGATCACACAGTGGCGACACGCGGGTCCGACATGTACTAAATGGACCGCGGCCGATTTAATCTACCACCTAGCAAGTGTGGTGTCTGGCGGTGACACCACAGTATTCATGTTGGCAGCTGTTCTTGGTTTGAATTCTCGAACATTTACTTTGTCTTCTGTGGTGAAGGAATCTTGGAAAGCTGTGTTTAGTAACTCCGCTTTAGTGGCAGTGTCATTGGTAAAATTATCATTGCTATACTGCAGTCAAGGTATTGATTGTATTTTATTTTTATTTTATCCATATTTTGCAGCTGTGAATATGAATTTATTAAATACACATGAAGTTTGAATAAAATGCCTTCAGTCAAAATCTTTTTACGTTTTATTAAATTACTCAGTGAATTTCAGATCTTGTGGATCTATCTTCAGGTGCAAGTCATCTAATACATAACTGCTCTTGAGTGAGTTGAAATGCATTTTCCTGTTATGAGAAAGTTAGATGATAGGTTTCGTATTTTGTGAATTAGTGTGGAAGTATGTCAGAAACAGTGGAGAAAACAACAAAAAACTTATCAAACAAATGAGACTGATCTCCAAAGATTAAAAATGTTCTTACTTGTTTGTTTGGTAAGTCTTTCACTGTTATTTTTTCCCCACTGATTCTCAGATATCGCTGCACTTGATTCACAAAAGAAAAACCTAACACCTAACTTTCTCATAACAGGAAAATGCATTTCACCTCATTCAAGAGCAAATGTAAACTGTGTATTAGATGATTTCCATTTGAAGATGGACTGATAGGGTCTGAAATGCATTATGTAATTTCATAAAACATGAAAAAATTGTGACAGAAAGCATTTTATTTAAACTTCCTAGGTACAGATTATGTATTGCTGCTGGTGGACTTTACATACACCCAGAATCTCTTTGGATATTCTGTCACATTTCACGATAGAGTTTCATTGCGGAAACTGGTAAAAGTGTCTTACATTAAAGTATTTTACATTCTTTTAAATTTTGCATCCTCCCCCCCCCCCTCCCCCCTCCCCCTCCAACAGTGTTCTGACCTGTTTTGTGTATAATGGAGGATCAATACCATCTTTATTAATTTATTTGGTATATATCTCTGTTGATACTATTTCTTTGAATTTAAGCCTCACTGGATCTTGGAAGGAGCAGAGGCTGCCTGTTAGGAAGGCATCAAGCAAATTCTTATCTGCTGTATATCACATTAGGAATTCAGTGGGTATCATGTCAGTCAGAGGAATGTTTGACTGACTGATATTTTACTGAGTTTTAATATGGTACCTCTCTTCACTCACGTTTCTCTGTGGGATTCACTATGCTTAATTAAAATTAGGTCTGGTGTTGAATTAACATACTTGTTTTGACATGTGTTGCCCTCCATTTACTTTTTATTGAATGACCAGTTCTATGAGCAGAGAGAGTTATAATGGGAAGTCCTTTGTCACCTACCTCTGCCATTCTTTTTATGGAAGATTTTGTGGAATGTATCCTACAGTCAGTCACTCAGAAGCCTCCATGCTTTTTTTAGATAAGTAGATGATACTTTTATTATTTGGTGTCATGGTAGTGAGAATTTGCACAGCTTTTTAGAACATCTCAATTCAATCCACCCGAATATTTGCTTTAACATGGAAATGAGAAAATTGATTGCCTTCCCATCACTGCTGCACTGATGAAGAAAGAGGCTGATGGTACATTGGGATTTGTCATTTATCAGAAGTGTACTCACACTAATTTGTATCTTCATGCTGACTCACCATGGTGGGATACTTCATACCTTGATTTATAGGCCCCATTTCACTGCCTTACCTGAAAGTTCATCAGCTGTGTTAGCCCACCTTGCAGTAACCTTGTGTCAGAGTTGGTAAGGTGAGAGACAAATCAGACACACATTGTGCTGTTGACCAACCGTGCATCACCTGAATGAGGAAAATAATGATGCAGCACCTAAGTCTGCACCTTTATTGCTTTACACAGATACTATTTACAGCAGGACTGGATTGAGAAAACACAGTTTGAAATATGTTTTGCTACCACCATCTAAGAAAAAGGCACATATATAGTCTGTAAACAATGATCTCATTGTCTGCTATATCCCTAGCAGTTGTGGCATGTCTTACTTTGGTCAGACCATCAGAATTGTGGAGGACTGACCTATAGAGCACAAGTGTCACAAAGGCTTACAACAGCTGAGCCAATTTGCATTAGTAGAACACTACCTTGGCTCCAGTCATCAGATTGAGTACAACAACGGGGAGATTCTGGCTTTCACTTCCAGTTACCTGGAGAATGGTATGGAGAAAGATGTTGAGATTAAACTATGAAGTGATCTGATAAATAGATAAGGAGATTTTTGCTGAAATTGTGCCTATAATCATGATCTGCCCTTGTCCTAACAACAGAGGGACAGAGCGATCACTACCTGATCACTCATTATTAATTTAACATTTTGTGAATGATAAAATCTGATGTTGGTTATCTTTGGTTGTGAGGTAATGCTAGTTACTTCCAGTTAGTGTTGTCTTTCCTGTTTGACATTGCCTTCCTCACTAATGGCTAAAGTTGTCATAAACTGCAATCACTGTTTTTGTTTGTGTCTTGAAAATGAGAGGGTGTTCACTAATTGAAATATATGCGGATGTTGCACCCATGTACGTTCCCATAAGTCATAAAATGAAATGTGCTTTTGCATTTTTGGCTGTCTGGTGCAAGTCTTTTTATGTGATGCCATTTCAGTGACTTGCATGTTGATGATGAAACAATGTTGAGGACACGCACAAACTCAGTTCCAAGTCGAGAAAATCCCTGGCCTGCGTGAGAATCAAACTTAGCGCCCTGTGATTGAGAGGCACCAACATTAACCACAAGACCACAAGCTATTGACCCCTAAGTTATTATATTACATGAATATTGTGTACATGTTTTGGTATGTCAATTTTTAGCAAAGAAATTGAATTGTGATATAAACCATAATAAAAAATGCAATATGAGCTACCAGTCATAGTCACCAATGGTTTTCAAGAAAACGATCTTCCCGTACATAATTCTAGACAGGCATTGGCTGTTTAGTATGAGCTTTGTGCTTGATAATATTTGTTCAGATGGTACAGAATGATCTACAGTGAGCATCTGCTTTTATTTTTTTCTCAATTGTAACAGAAGATCTGCAGAGCAATGTGGAAGGATCTCCCCCCTATATTACTAGATCTTGCAGTATGTTGGTCATTGCAATGCTGAACTTCATAGTTAACAGCATTCTAGGAGGGTGAATCATTTAACAGAGGAATGCCACTGATATACTAATGATGGAAACAACAGGTGGTTTGAGAAAACTGTTTCCTATCCTATGATGGACCTAAATGGGGAAATGAGAAGCTGATATTATGTTTCACCTTTTCACTGCTTCTGAAACCCAACTTTTTAATACAGGGTTCCAGTAATGTTACAAGCACCATTTGTTCTGCATTCTCTGTTAAATCACCTGAATGTCCACCTGCTTAGCTTGGTGGTAACATGCTTGCCTCCCGTGCAAATGGGCCGGGGTTCGATTCCTGGCTGGGTTGGAGGTTTTCTCTGCTCATGGACTGGGTGTTGTGTTGTCCTCATCGTCATTTCATCTTGATCATTGATGTGCTAGTCGCCCAATGTGGTGTTGAATGAAATAAGACTTGCACTTGGTGGCCGAACTTCCCCAAATAGGGGCCTTCCGGCCAACGACGCCATACGCTCATTTCCATTTTTCCATCACCTGAACCAGTTGTCTAATAGATGCCCAATGATTCCTAGTTTATCCTTGAGCAAGCAAACAAAACTGGAAAACAAATTAAAAAAAAGAAATAATATGATGACATTTACGTCTTAATGTTTTGAAATTCAGAAATTTTGGATATAGTCTACTTTGTCATGAGGTTTAAGATATGAGTGAAGCAAGGAAAATATTGCACACCTATGGTGTACCTGGAAATATACTTAAACAATGGAAAATCCAGGATGGAATGTAACAATATAATGAAAAGGATAGTTGCTACTCACCATACAGCAGAGATGCTGAGTTGCAGAAAGCATGACAAAAAGACTGTCAGAAAGTTAGCTTTCAGCGAACAAGACCTTTGACAAAAATAGACTCAGCATCTCCTCTATATGGTGAGTAGCAACTATCCTTATCATTATACTAAAATATATTTCATGTTTATTGTATTATTATTTACAATATTTGTGACCTTACCATTTAACTGTCATTTGTTTACAGTTTCACCAAATGAAGATGAAATTAGGGAGAATATATGAATTTGAAGATTTTTAGTGTAAGGCTCACATGCTCACATGCCGTTTCACAGATAGATGCAATTCATTGCTTAAACATGTCAAAAATGTCATTAATGACATAAGTAGAGCAGCAGCAGCTATCTTGGGCCCATCATCCTTTATGTTGCACTTGCCTGCAAATGCTGTCATTTGATTGAACTTTTCCTTCACGGAATGTTATATTGGGGAGCCAAGAGTTTTATGAAACCTTTGAAACTGGTACCCTGAGCTATTAATGAAGGCTGATAACCTTTAGTTATCATACTAAGTAATGCACTGTCGATTTATGTCTGCCTTACAACTTTAAATATAATAAGAAAGTATGAGAAAAAGCTTTGTCAGCGTAGAGGAATGAATATTTATCAATAAGATTCTTTTAAAAATTTATTAAAAACATAGAGAAAAATTCAGTGATATTTATCTACTGCAATGGTAACTGGAATAATAATGCCTTTGATGTAAAATACCTACGTATTTTTACGTAGTGTTGAATGCAGATGGCACTTCTTGGTTTCGAGTGTTTAACTACATGAAGTTATCTGTTGTGGACTGAAACTAACCAGCTAACTAATTAAGTATCTTATTATTGATGTTATAAGAATGAAAACAATCAATTTTTGACAATATAATGTAATTGGATAGATAAAAAAATCTACTCACCAATTGGCGGCAGAACACACACATAAAAGAAGTTTATAATTAGTTGAGCTTTCAGAGCCACTAGCTCCTTCTTCAGGCAGAAGGATTGAAGGGGGAGGAAGAGAGTTGAAGGAAGTGAACTGGAGAGGTCTAGAAAAAAGGATAGATTTAGCAAAAATCACCCAGAACTGCGGGTCAGGGGAGACTCACCAGCTGGGATGAGAAGGAAAGCCACTGGCTGCGAATGCTTGCCAATTATAACCTTCTTTTATTAGTATGCTCTGCCACCGCTTGGTGAATAGATTTTTGTATCTATTCAATTACGTTATATTGTCAACAATTGATTGCTTTCATTGTTATATTAGCCCATGTGACCATCACTCCTTCTTATGCAACACTCTTGTCAGTCTTTGTTGTCACCTGTCTTGTTCAAACTGTTGTCTGTCTTCAACCTTATGTGCTAATCCATTCGTTTATTTATCTGTGCCACCAAGACTAATCAACTCTTTGCCCCTACATCTTTTCTTGTACTGAATTATGTGCAAGTAGATGGGTCCATTTTTAGTTGAATATAACAATTCCATTGTTATTTATGAATTTGCCTCTAACAATTTAAAATTCACTACACTGCAGGGCTTTCTCCTGATCATCTTTCACCAATTTATTTACAAATTTGACAGCTACTTTTTTTCCCACCCTCCACTTATCTTGGTTATACATCATTCTTTTAGGTTTTTGTGTTGGTTTTTTGCCAAGCCACTCTGATTGACTTTTACTGCCATCTCCTACATTGCTTTAACTGCCAAGCTAAATAGTTTACATTTTGTTCTATGACTTTATCTTTCTATTCACCCAGTTTTTAGAATTTGGCTCTTTTCACAACTTTCCTAATTGATTTTTTTCTTCTCCAACATTTTTTTTTCATACCATATAGACCACTTTTCTGGTGAGAAATTCTCACCCATTCATTACCTCTTGTTGGCCAGTGTCTGTTATCATGAATTCCATATGAATTTTTCTGATTTTTTCCGAGTTTTTTCCTTTGCTTTTCTTCTGGCTTTTTATCTTTTATCCTCCCTCTGCTTGTCTCTTTTGCCACTCCCATGGTTTCTAACATTTTAAACTGTCTTCTCTTGTCATGATGAATGCCATCACATATTACATATGTTGTTTTTGAAAACATGCTTTTGCACTATCAAAACTAAGGTCCCACATTCTATTTTTTGAAACCTGTTCGTCCCTTGGAGTCCTCCAAAAGGCCTAGCATTGAAAGTCCCTGTTTCCGTATGTAATCCTACTCTACACCAGCCTCTTTAATGGTTTAAAATACAGCCCTCTATTGCTCTTACCCAGCTAATCTGCAACCTATATGTCTCATCAGCCAATTCCCACTCCACCAGACTTCTCACCTTCTACAGAATCCCACTGTTATCTGCCCCTAATGTTTCCTTGGATGCACTTTCCTTCTCATCCCATCCGGTAAGTTTCCCCTGACCTGTGATTCTGGGTGACTTTTCTGAAATCTACCCCTTTTCCTAGACCTCTTCAGTCCTTTTCCTTTGCCCCTCCCCTTTTCCATCCTCTTCAACCCTTCTGCCTGAAGAAGGAGCCACTGGCTCCAGAACCTTGCCTAATCATAACCTTATTTTGTATGTGTGTTCTGCTGCTGCTTGGTGAGTGGATTTTTTATCCATCCAATTACATTTTATTATTATTGATGTTGTGTTTTAATATTGGTTCTGCAATATTTCATCACTTATTCTTCATTAACATTTTTCTGGAAGCTACTCGAAGTAGGGTCTTTTTTAAGCCCATTATTGCTTCTCTGTATGAAGTACTCTCAAGTGAAGGGAATGTAAAAATAAATTAAATCAAGTGTAAGAGTTTGTTAATAAGAAAATATGCTTTTACACTATGTGGCACTCATACTGCTACTACACAACAGAAAATGGTAAATAATAATGTCACACTTCAATAATGTGGATACTGCTGTTAAAATAATGAAATCTTTATGAGGTAATATTAATGTTATCAGAATGTGAAATCAAATAAATCCATAATTTCACAGTTAATTTTCCACAAAATGTGTTACCAAACTCATATGTTCACCAAATAATGTACAAATTGCTAGAATAAAATGATATATTTACTGTTCTGCTTATAACCAGGTGATACAGATTAAAGAATGATGTTGCATGCCATATGAGAACTCTTACTTCAAGTTCAAACAAACACAAAAGGAGCATCTACTGTACTCATCAATGACAGGAATTAATACTACATCACTTGCTGTTCCCTGAAATGATTCCAGCAGCACTTTATATGTATCCAGGTCTGTGGGGTATTCAGTAAACTTGGGGCCATTCCGCTGTGAGCATCATTTGCCCAGCCCTAGCACTTAGTGTACTGGGAAATATTTTGAAACCTTTCATTAACTGGGGTTTGTGTAATATTTTGAATTTCTGTAGTACCAATCAAATGCAGAGGCATTTAGGTCTCCCTGGAAATGCAATTTGAAAGATCTTAACCTCCTTCCTTACCCATATCTGCTCCTTTTGCAAGACTTTTTTACTCTGTTAAAAGGAGTTACCTGCACACCAACCCAGAGATATGGTTTCTTGTCTTATAACAGTTACAATATTCTCAGGATCATTTGAAGGAGCTATGTCCTAAATCTGCCTTTTCTGTTTGCTTTTGCTTTTCTACAGGCAGTGATAACTTCATTAGACAGATAATTAAAAAATCTGATAAATTAAATAAACAAACACTGTTTCTTAGCCTTGTTTCACAATGTTATTGCACAACCTAGGTTTCGGGTTATAAGCCCATTTTCAAGTACATTACTGATTCCCAAAGATGATAATGCACAGATAAACATGATGACAAGGCAAAGATAATCTCAGCTTGTTAAGGTGTTGATCTATAACTTAATGTGCAATTACATCAATGACCACTTTTTAACAAATTACATACATTATTACACATTCACCAATTATACTACATTGACCAGATTAAAGTTATGCATCAGCCATGATATTTTTAACTACAATGGACTGGGGCCTGAAGTTTTGCTTCTATCCTGGGGTTGTGATCTCATCTAAAAGAGGGGAATAATTGAACTGGATTTGCTCATTTAATTATGGGTGTGGGGATGGGTATATCCTTACATCTATTAGTAAACGAGGAAACCCAATTCAATTATTCACCTATTTTAGATGAGATCACAACTCCA
Source organism: Schistocerca piceifrons (assembly GCF_021461385.2). NCBI lineage: Eukaryota > Metazoa > Arthropoda > Insecta > Orthoptera > Acrididae > Schistocerca > Schistocerca piceifrons. The sequence goes on along the minus strand of NC_060138.1, from coordinate 590,253,088 downwards.
GGATAGAAGCAAAACTTTGGGCCCCAGTCCATTGTAATTAAAAGTATCTTGGCTTATGCATGATTTTAATCCGGTCACTGTTGTATAATTGGCGAATATGTAATAATGTATGTAATTTGTTAAAAAATGGTCATCGAATGTAATTGTACATTAAGCTATAGATCAATACCTTAAGAAGTTGGGATTATCTTTTCCTTGTCGTCATGTTTATCTATGCATTATCATCTATGGGAATCAGTAATGTACTTGGAAATTGGCTTATAACCCGAAACCTAGATTCTGCAATAACATTAATAATAAATTGTGAAACAAGGCTAAGAAACAGTGTTTGTTTAGTTAATTTACAATGTTTCACCAAGAACCCACAGTTGATTCAATTAAAATATCATCAAATTTTGCTTTGGAACTGCATTACAGTTGTCTTATATCTACTGGCCCATTTTTTTTTAGAGAAGCTCCAACCATTTTCCTTTTTTAAATATATATCTTAACACTGCAATAAAATTTGAAAATTAACTCTTTGAAACATAGATATTAATAGTTAATAACACCTGTGGCCCCCAAATAATTTTACTTAGACTGTAGTTACATAATTACTAAGCTAATGTGTTGTACTGCAGAAGTAAGAAGTGAGTACCTTACTGGCAGCATCCTCTTTCTTATGTGTGGTTATTTTCTTTTCAGGCCTTGGTATATAAGAAATCACTGCAACTTTGTGTATGGGCAATAAGAGAACACAAGGATGAGCATGAACAGCAGCCAATATATTTACGTAAATCAGGTGGTCTGATTAATAGTCACAATGCAGGCATCAAAGAGAAGAGACCAGAAAGTAGTCATGGTTTATCAAATGGTACAGTCAAGCATACCATGGAAAAACATGTGAAATGTCAAACAGCAGTAGATACTGGAACAATAACAAACTTGATGTCAGAAGATTCATTCAACATAATGTCATTTTTTTGGATTGGACATTATATTTGGGCAATTCCACTGAAGGCAAGTATTTTACTGTTTAATGTTTAACTGTTAACATTCTGCTTTGCACACAAATGAAATATTAAATTGATATTGGTATAATTGTTCAAGGGAAGTACTGATAAGCAATATAAACATCATGGTCTGAATATTTCTGATAAGAGGCAACATGGATGGCTAATAGGCAAAAGCATTCAGTCCTTTGGTAAATGAGGATCTGTCCAATAGTAGTGACTTTCAGTAATTTTTCTAGGACTTTGTTTAGAATAAATATTTCAGAAATACAGTTGCACTGTAACTGTAGCTACAGTCAAAATGGCTAGCAGTAGAATTGTGCTCTACCAAAACTACAGTTTGGTTGATTTGATACACTACATAAACAATGTTGTAAATGGTAGGTCCATTATTGGTAGCATTGGTAGGGAAAGGAACATAAATAAATGAATGTGTAAGAGAGGAACTGGGAGCTGACTATTTCTGTTCACATTTTCTTTGTTTGATTGTTTATTTTGTGCATAATTAGAACTGCACATCATTCAGAGTTAGTCCACTGTGTATTTTATATCCTTACAGAACATGAACTGAGTTTTAAAAGTAATAAGAATTAGTTGAGTGCCTATCTTCTGCATTTTTATGTAACCACAGCAAGATGCTGATTATAAACAGAAAGAAAGTGATTGTTATGACACCTAATGTACAGGCATTGTGGATATGATCTTAACTGACCAAAGCTACTAGGAAAACTAGAAAACTACCATAGTCTATGCCTGCTTATAGTATGCTACAGTAGCCTATGCTAATTTTACAACTCTAGCTACAAGTAATGAACACCACTCTCATTCACATGATCCTAACAACAACAACAGTGTTTAGCAAAGTAAAGCACTGCAGCCTGTACAGAGCCAGTAGTTTCGAAGGGTGGGGTGGAGGGGGGTGGGATGGGGGGGGGGGGGGGAAGGAAGCTGGATGTAGAGATGAGCTGGGAGGCGTAGCTGTGGAGGATGGTGTACTCCCAGCCATACCCAACCATCTGGTTTGTGAGAGCAGCGAAACATCCTCCTGGAAACACTACTCAATATACACGTCCAGTCCTGAGGGCGTCTCCTGGGGCAAAGACAGTGATGGTGGGTCCAAGTCCATCAGATCGGAGAACAGTGACGGTGGAGACAGAGGTGAGGGTGCGATGTTCATTGGCTCATCCTCAGGTGCCATGGTGTCACCTGTGGGTGGTCTCATGAGGCCATGAATCTGGGGAAAGAAAAGCAGCAGAGTCATGGGGCAAATGACAAATGCAAATTAGATACTGGTGATGGTGCTGCAAATTATCAGAACCTGCAATTAGATACATATATGCGCCAATGCGTTTCTGGATCTCACCTTGCTCCCAGCACTGACGATGGCCAAAAACCCTGTAAAGAACAAGATTGTGCAGTGCAAAGTAATACTTGTGGACCAATGGCAGTTCCAAATGTTGTGGCGGGTGGAGCAAGTGAAGCGGCCATTCAGAAGTTCCACTGGTGATGGTCTGTCGTGTGCGTGGGAGTGATAGGAGGTGAGAAAAGAGTTGCAACATCTGTACCCATGTGTGGGAGATGGGTGGGAGGTGCGAAGCATGGCCATTTGTTGTTTAAAAGTGTGTACGAAGCATTCTGGACTGGGCATGGAAACGATTACTTGTTAGATGACGAATGCCATTTCATTCACAAAATTGTCGAAAGTCATATGATGTGAACTGAGGTCCATTGACTGTAACAATGACTTTAGGCAATCCTTCAAGGCAAAAAATTGAGGACAACACTTGAATGGTGCTATGTGATGCGGTAGAGTTCATAGGCATTGCAAATGGAAACTTGCTAAAAGAGTCACCACAAAAGCCAACAGGTGTTCCAGAATGGTCCTGCAAAGTCAATGTGCACCCAGTGCTTTGGTGATTGCATCTTAGGCCAAGCTACAAATGTCTGTGGTGGAACAAATTGGTTTACCTTGCATATGCGACACTGTGATGTCATCTATTCAATGAGGACACCTCTGCCCTGCCAAGTACAATGGTGGCGTGCTAACTGTTTAGTGCGAACAATTCCCCAATGTCCTTGGTGAAGCAATTGCAACAATGCATTTTGCAACACTGTGGGAATGAACTCATGCAATTGTCCACTGTCAGATTGTACTAACATCACGCATTGTTATACTGAAAGATTATACCAATGAACAAAGTATTGGCCACTATTGAGCTCAGAATACTGTCCAATAAGTGAGGCCAAGACATGTGAATGTAATGCAACAAAATCTTCAGCTCAGTATCTGCTTCTGTAATCTGTGCAATTTTCCTGTCTTCAGTGGAAAAGACTGCAACAATTCAGAGTCCTGCACATTGATTTGGCAACAAGATACATCAGAGGAATCAAAATCAGAGCCGGGGACAATTGGAAGGGTGTCAGCGTTGCCATGCTTTGCCACAGGTCTGTACACAATTTCATACTGATACTGGGATAGAAACAAAGCCCAATGTTGCAATTTTTAAGCAGTACATGTAGGAACCAGCTTTGATGGATGAAACAAGGACTGCAAAGGCTTGTGATCTGTCACTAAACAGAACTTGCGACCAAACAGATAGTGATGGAGTTTTGTTGCACTATACACAGTAGTGACAGCTCCTTTTTCAATTTGTGAATAATTGCACTGAGTTTGATTTAACTACTTTGAGGCAAAAGCAATAGGTCTGTCTTGTGCATCAATTCTGTGTGAAAGCACAGCTGCAGTTCGGTAAGAGGAAGCGTCTACTTGCAAAATCACTAGTTTGGCAGGATCAAGAGGTACTAAACATCTGTCACCAAGCAAGGTATTTTTAAGTTTCTGAAATGTTCCATGACACTCTTTGGTCCACACCAAAGGCACATTTTTCTACTGCAAGTCATGCAATGGAGCCGCGATCTGTGAAGCACGTGGAATGAAACAAATGTAGTATATCAATTTGCCTAGCGCTGAGATTGGAGGTGGTGCATACCTTGACTGTTTATCACATTACCTAAGTACCATAGTTCTGTCTGAAAAAGTCCCACTTTTCCGGATGATACTTGAGTCCTGCATCTAACAACGCTTGAAAAAGAGTACACATATTGGCATACAACCTGAGATGACAAAATCATTGAGGTAGTTTGAACAGAACTGCACTTGAGCAGTCAGCTGTTCTAAGTAATGTTGAAGAATGCCAGGTGCAGAGGCCTGCCGAAGGGCAAACACAAGTACTTGAACAGGCCTAAGTGTGTATTAACAACAAACACTTTCTGTGATTCGTCATCGAGTGGTATTTGCAAATAAGTATCACCAAAAGCTATCTTAGGAAAATAAGGGTCTGTGCCAAGCTTGTCCATAAGTTCCTCAAGGCAAGGCAATGGATAACTGTCAATTATATCTGTGGATTGATTGTAGTTTTGAAATCAACTCAAATGTGTATGCGACCAGAAGGCTTGGGCATCAAAACCAACGGACTTGTCTACTGACTAGCCTGTATGGGAGTAATCACACCATTGTCTGGTAATTCTTTTAATTCATTGGCTACTTTGTCTCGAAAAGCAATGTGAACGGGCCCAGCCTGAAAAAAACTAAGGCTCTGCATTGTCTTTCAGGGGAATGTGTACTACAAAGTTATTGGCTTTTCCAAGTCCATCAGAAAAGAGTTCAGTAAATTCCTTAAGCAAACTAGCTACACTGTCTTTTGGACTAAAAGCAATCACTGAAAGTACATTGTCTTGTATGCTAAGCCAAATAAGTCAAACAAATCTGTCTCTTGACTGAAACACAGTAAATTTCACTGTCCTAATGTGAGATTTGTAAGTGGTGGGCAAATTGCACTGCCCAAGTACTGAGGTTTCCTGTCCATTGTATGCAGTGAGGTGCGTGCCAGATTTTGAGAGGTGTGGTAAGCCTAACTGTTTGTACATGGCATGATCAAGCAAAGTTACAGAAGCACCTGTGTCCTATTGAAAGTCAACATAACAGTCAGTAATTTATAGTGTTACAAATAGTTTGTTGGAATGGTATTGCACTGCACTGGGGTGAGATGAGGGTGCAGCCTTACTCGAATTACTGTTAGAACTTGTAGTCAGTTTTGAAAACACTGTATTCACAGAATGTGCATGAGACCTGTTGTTATAAGAGTGGGCAGAATTGGTATTGTTTTTCTGTTGCAAGCAAACTGCCTGGACATGGCCATTCTTTCCACTTGAGTAACATGTCAAATAGTGCGATGGGCAATCTTGTTGCTTATGGCGAGCAAAACAGCGAGGGCAAGACTACATAAGATTTACAGGCCTGGCTACTTAATTACTAGACTGTCTGTGCATCTGTGTGCAAGCTCATTGTGGCGGCTGAGTGAGGTGGTCGCACGCAAGAGGCGACTTGACCTGACAAATCGGGACCTGATCAAATTTAACAACAGCTATGGTGCCGGAATTGAATTGTTCTAATATTTGCAACACTTGATGGAGTGAAGGATGTGAGTAATTGAGAATCTGTTCTCTAATTCTGCTGTTGGGGACATTGTATGTGACTGCACCCCACATCATCATGTCACTATAAAAATTGCCACAACTGCACTTGAATTTACTCTTCCTAGTGAGACCCTATAAGTCAGTATACTGCTGATGGTATGTCTGTTTCAGCTTTTTCTTGAGGCAAAAGAACTGAAATCTGGCTGCTATGACCTGAATCTGCTGTTCATAATACCAATTGAGGCACCTACTATTTCATCATAGGAGAGAGCATAGGGAGACAACATAGGGAAGAGTTTTTGAATTAAGTGAAACACTATGGTTCCCACAACAGACAGGAAATAATGAGATTTCACAGTACCTTGAATTCGATGAACTTGATAGTGGACCTGTAACTGGGTGAAATATTCAAGTCATTCCTTCTTTTTCATCGAATTGCTGAAATGGGGGAATGTTGTTTGATCGGTTGGTTGGTAACTGCGCAGCTGACACAGCTTGTATGGCAAGCAATTGCTGTACAGTAGACAGCAATGTGGCAATTTGCTGGATCTGAAAGTGACACATGGGTAGAGGGTGGAGGGGGTGGGGTAGCCGTTCTGATGCTAACAAATTACAGCAAAATATCAAAAGACAAATAGCAAAACAATGTGCAAAGTCTCAAAAAAGAGAGATAGATTAGTTCTGCAGTCCCCCTCCTGTAATATGTGCAATAACAAGAACAAATGAGCAAATAGAATCACTGTAATGATAGCTCTCCTGCAGCAATCTAGAACTCATGAAAAGCAAACAAAACTTGTCAGTCAGTCCCATTGCCACTTGTTTTGACTGTGTCCTCTTCTATGTTTTGTGGTTCCTGGCTGAATGAGTAGAGGGTGGGATGATAGGTGGGTGGCCATTTTCCTCTCACTACAACACAAAATGCACACTTGGTTAAAATACACTTTATTACAGGAATCAATTGAGTACTTAACTTAAATGATGTCCAGTCAGAAGTTCTGTGGTTAGCAGCAATCAAACAATGTGTACTAATTCTTGACTCTTGTCTGTGTCCATATTACAACTATACACAATGACTAATGTTCCCTCACAGCTAGTTAAGGTGCGAGGCAACAACTATCACTGTGGAAGACTAGAGCACATTGCAACATATTGAGGTGCAATGCAAATTGAGTCCTGATGCAACATACCGAGGTACTGAGTGAGTGGCTGAAGTAGCTCGGTCGGTTACGGTGGCCTATATGCATGCTGCCCAGGGGGTGCTATCGGCATGTAGCCTGGGGGTGTGTCTTGGACTTCTCTTGTCATAGGCACACCTAGTTCAGCACCTGCTATACTATGTTTCCTAGTGCCAACTGGTGTGCTGGTGAAGGCATATGCCAGAACACTCTTGATCCACTGATTGCAATAATATAGTTAGATCTTTCTGGAAACCATATTAGTTAAAAGTAATGAATAATTGAAATTCTTACTACAGTAGGTAATGAAGATATCTAAATGGGTTAACCACCAATTCTGGGAGGAGTCACACCACTCAGTAGAAAATCCTGAATCCACTCTTTATTGCAAACTACTTCAGTTTTCCTAAAAGTAATTAACTTAAGAGATAATTGCAATCAAAGTCTGGAAATGTAAAACTACTGTTGCCCTTTTATGTCATCATGCCTGTTAGTTTCCCAAGTTTGATACTATACTTTTTTTGCTATAGTTTTTCTGGTCCTAATGACACCTTCACTAATTAATTAAGCCATTAATTAAGTTTCAGCTTAAATTATCATAAATAATTTTAAGTCTAAAGGTGGCACATGTATTCTTAACTCTTTCGTGGCTACAAGGACCGAGCATCCTGGCTGCCCGGCTTGCCGATGGGAAGAAAAACAGTGTGTGCCTGGCTGGCGGGCGGTGGACTCAGCCCTGTGGTCGCTGTAGGCTATGGCCACTGCAGGCTTCCCACATGTTCTGGCATGCACAGAACCACTGTCCAGTAATGTTCTTCCTAAAAACAGTATACCCTGTATGATCATAGTGGTTTTAGTTTCTGATAACCACGAAAGAGCTTCGAAACTAACCAAGACTTTTAATTACATGTTTATTATGGGCTGAAATACAGTGGGTTTATAAAAATGATAGGAACTTTTTTAATAGTAATTCCTTTAACTTGAGAATTACACCGTTAATGTATGTGTCTACAACATATTAAAATTTCATTAACATCGAACAAATGTGTTTCAAGATACATAATTTTAAAGTGAGTAGTGTGTAGCAAAAACTCCCAAATCTCGGACAATTCTTGCTACTATCTTAAATAATAAATAATTACATAGATTTAAAACCAAAATGCGTCATGTATCTGGACTCACAGTTAAACAAAAATATATCCGGATAACTTATTTTGCGATAGACCCATGGGTTCATTTGTAATTAAAGACTAAAGTGATTCTCAAAAGTAAGAAATCGAATAGTAAACGTCTGCCTTCTTCTTGCTTGCTGTTTTCTTTTTCAGCTCAACAAATTCAGTACGGTTTACTTTAGTGGTTTCCCATCCTCATTTTTGACACAGGCTCTGTACTGCTACTGGCTGAGTAAAAACCATTTTTTTACTTTTATTTACTTTTTATTTTTATTTTTTACTTTCCTTTACTTGAAATGTACCCAGTTACTAAAACATCCTAATACTTCTTTAGTGTGTGATATTTTTCGAAAAATGGCACCATGCAGAGAGCCAAATCACACTTTTTGCATCTTATGCGTGTCACTTTTCACTGTGAACGAGCAGTACATACTACACAGGATCTCTGAGGAATCTCCTTTTTCTCCATTGCTACGAGGAATCCTGGATACTGTCCCTCTTTATTCTGCTGTTGGAATGGACTTTCTTCTTTGGTTGTCCATGGGATTGCACTTTTACACATTTGAGTATGAAATTTATCAAGCAACTGACAGATTATTTCCAAGAAGAATACTTTCTTGTATTGTTTCATTGTCTTTCGGATGCACTGTACAGAAGATAACAGCATGTCTGTGTCATCGATTGCACCCATTGACTTATTATAGCTGACAACACAGGTAGGTTTCAGTTTGTTTTGGCCCATTCTATGTTCTTTTTTCTCTGTCTCCATAAACTCTGGTCCGTTTACGGTGGAAAGCATCCAGTCTTCTTTCGTGTCTATCCATTTTAGTGCTATTAATGTTCTGCAGGACTTGATCTGTATTTCCCTATTTTTCAGCTTGTCTGGCAATGGTGTTAGATGTTTCCTGTTTTTGTGTACTGTTCCAATGGCATTTTTACATTTATCATGGAGCCACAGGAATAATTGGGGCTAAAATACCAATTGTCTCAATAAATGGTATGAACTTTGTTGAAGTATGGCAACAACAAACTCACAACAACATCACCTGATTTTCCCCAATCAGAATTTCCAGATTCTATTTCCATGGTGGCACCAATGTATACAATATAATCCAAAATATAATTGTTTGTACATCACAAAGGATGAAAATTTTAACGCCAAAATGGCTTTGTTTATTTGGAATGCACTCCTTAAATCAGAGCCTTCTTTCAAAAAGTAGGAGACTTTCATCGATCAATAGATCTTCAAAGGGTACTACTGCCTCACGGAATTTATTTTTTGTGTGATCTTCAATGAGATGTATTTTTACAAGAATATCTTGAGATGCAGTGGAATTGTCACTGAAGTGCAATAGATGCAGGGTCACCTTGTATTGGGCCCTGGCCATTATGTTAGAGAATATTTGGTGTTTGAAGCAAAGAATCTGTCGACCAGTAGTCATTCACTTCAAACTTTTTACTTCTAGGCACAAGAAGACAACACGCTTGGAAGCAATAATATTCTGCTGGCTCTTTATGTTTCTAGCATGCTAATCTCTGGGTATTGTCATCATTTTCTCAGTAATAAATTTATAATAATTGTTGATCTGTATAGAGATGGCAGATGGGGAGAAAATCTAAATGACTTGCTGACTCTTTGAAGTTTGCTTTTAACCCACTAAATGTGTTCAGAAAACGATATTGTTTCGTCACTGGATGATTCTCCATCCAGTCATACTTTCTTTTTCCTGATAAAGTTTCACTTACTTCATCTTCTTTTCCATCTTCAGAGGAAGAATCTTCTGTTTGTCATGTTGACAATTCAGCAATACGTCCAGATGCGTCCAACACTTTGTCGGAAGAAAGTTCCAAAGTATCACTACAATCTTCATCACTACTATTCATAAGAATATCTATTAATTCCTTGTCCAATAAATTGTGTCCCAACATGGCATAGACTACACACGCGAACACTGTCGTCTCATCAAAAGCAAAAAGAGGACTGACCAAATGTTAGATTCGTAAACAGTAAGGGGCCAGAGCAGGTGAAAACTAAAGTGCATTCCTATATTACAAAGAAAACCAGATAATGAGACTGTTGTCAGAAATGTAGACAACAGTGAGTACCTATTCTATTGTGTACGTTTACCTGCTACTGAGCTTGGACGTATATGAATGCCATTCACTGTCTGGAATTTCCGCCTGCTGGACATACATGAATGCCCATAGCCATCTGGACTTCTGCCCACTGGGCATACATCTGCTCCAATAGCCGTCTGGCTTTTCTACCTCCTGGGCATACAAATTAGCTCATCCAAATTAGCAAGAGCTAACCTAGCAGTTTTTGAAACTATTACATAGTTTCTGAAATACTGAACTGTTCACACCCCAGTCACTATAAGTCCAGCCCCAGACCAGAATAGTCTTTCTTGTGTGAAGTAAGCATGCAAGCCAGAACTATGTTATGAGTCCGTGAAAGCCCATGTACCATTTATGAACTATGTTAACAGAACAGGACCAGTAACAGAACCACTTGGACACCATGTGTATACTGTGAGTACAGGGTCTGGCAAAAGAATCTCTCGTATTTGGAGAGGCCACTGTGTGAGTTGTGCTGGGGTTACTGATGTGGAGGAGTTCAGTCGATAGTGGTGGATGTGCCATTTTCAGAAGGTGCAATAGCTTGGCCAGGTGAGCATTCTGGGTTTGTCAAGGAGGGGTATATTTGTAATGGTGGGTCTGTGATTGCTGCTCATTGAGCATTTCACATTCACTTTGAACTTGGCTGACATGATTCTGTTTCTGATAGAAAAACTATTCAAATTTGTGTGTCAAACTTTAGAGCATCAGGTTCTGCACTGAACAAAAAATATATTGGCTAACCTCAGACTGTAACAAAAGCAGACAATGTGGGTCCTGGGATTTTCTGACAGGACCAACTGCACAGAGACCTTTATATGCACTCTTACAAAATGATTGTTCACCAAGAAGGAAGTGAGAGAGATTTTGAAACTCACAGGGCTGTTTGGAAGAAATTCTTCAGAGCATTCCCTCAAGCATTGTTTTGATTTCTTCTGATGAGGCCCACTAACACTTGTCAGGTACTGTAAATAAACAAAATTTCCGCTGCAGCAGAATACCCTCAGGAACTTCACCAATGACAATTTCACAACTGTCATGTGCCAGTTCGGTGTGCTGTTGCTGAATTAGGTGTGTGGGGTCTGTAGTTTCTTGAAGAAGATGGTGTAACAGTACCAGTTAATTCAAATTGCTGCTGTCACATGATAGGGACCAAAATTAAACCAGTTTGTTGGCCACCATGAAGAGGGAGAAGTCTTGTTCAAATGATACAGAGCCAAAGCTCACATCTCTCAGCATTCCCTTGAAATTTTGAGAGAATTGTTCCCTGGATATTTTCTTTCTTTGTGCAGAGACATTGCCTGGCCCCAGAGTTTACCTGATTTATCACCTTGTGATATTTTTCTTTGGGGACACTTTAAGGTTCAAATGCACAAACATTGCCCCACAACCCTGCAGTCATGTAAGGTGGCAGTTTCCACCATAAATGATGTGAAGAACTATGGATAACTTCTGGGAAAGGCTTAGTCAGTGGGTCAATGATGGAGGATGCCATTTACCACACATAATTATTAAAATCAAGTAATGTAACATGGCATACTATTTGTTGTCCACAAATAAATTCTCTATGTCTTTGTTTGTTTGTAACTATCTTTTGAAATTTGGGAGGTCTTTCTGCTGGATCCTGAATTTGACCTGGAGGATGTAGGTCTTGTTTCAGCAATCTATCTTTTGCTGCCATAATGAATGAATCTATTTTAAAATTGTAGTACATCTTCTCAGAGGAAAATATGCCAACATACTGACCATTTAGTGTAAATCACTTCTCCTTACAGTATTATATTTATGAATGTCACTGTTGTTTGCAAACTGTGACTTATTGTTAATAACAAAATTCATAAAGGAGTAAATGTTTCTGTGAAGCAGTTGTCAATATGCTGAACTCTTTAAAGAGCTGTCTACAAGAGTTTCTGGAGGGAACACTTCTCAATATCCTTATTACACACTTTTGTACAACAACACTTTTTTTCTCTGTGATGAGTTACCCCAGAATATGATACCATAAGACATTAGTGAATGAAAATAAGAAAGTAAATGATCCTTTTGACATTTTCACATCCAAAACCTGCTGTTATGACAAAATTTTTTGTGTAAACATGGAAATTTCTATCTTTATCCTTCATGTTGTTACTTCTAGCCACAATCAACATACTGATAAAGTACTGATATTATGTTTCAGATAGCTGTACTAATGTATTTACTGTACACAAAACTTGGCATTAGTGCATTAATTGGATCAGCAGTCTGTATAATGGCCATGACACCACTACAACTTTTTGTTGGGAAAAAGATGTCTGTGAACTCAAAATCAATAACAGTAAGTCTAACAAAGAATATAAAAATTTTTAAAACAAATTCACGTAACATAATGAAAGACATGCTTTTTATGTTATCTGTATCTATATATGTAAACACACCAAGCAAAAGAACAATCATGGAATGTTAAACAGTATAACTGCAACATACTTTTGTAATAATGATTCTTTTGGCTAGAGCTGGAGAGAAATAGAAAAAGATGAGAACACATACTCTAAAACTAGACTGTAATTATTGTGTCACACTGACACACACAGTAGATTATGAGAAAATAATTATCAGGTTAAGCTGATTGGTACAACAATGGATAAGGATGAAAGGGACATTACACAAGTATGGAATACAATAAGAGTTCAGTGCAGCATTAGAAATTTGAACTGGGACTAAGTCTATTTTCTCAATTGTGCTACTCCAGCAGCTTAGTAGGAGAGCCTCTGTGTGAATGGGATAGAGAAGAACTAGTGGTGAGTTGAATTTCAAACATGTTAAGCTTGCTTGCATAGGGCAGTTGGTAACACACTGCTCACAAAAATTAGGAATCCAGGTTTAAGTTTTGGTTGAACTGACTTGTTATTTATGAGTGTATGAACCCTGATGGTTGGCTGGCACATAATTCTTCGGTGTTAGCCAGAAACAGCACCTGCAGGCACCACTTGCTGGGGATATCACAACCATTAGAAATTAATGTGAAGGTGAACTGTAGAATGTCATCCTTTCTTTGTTTTATATAAGACTCACTCTTGCAGTTATGTACCTGAATTATCATTGGCTCTTCTAGCATTAGACACTGCTATTTCAGTATGTGCTTAATATTGCAGAATAGGGATGACATAAACTGAAATTCGTAGAAGAATGATCATACGAGAAAATTTTATATACATCTTTGCGATGGTTCCAAATTTAAGGCTCATTTCTTCTTTGTATGGTGATGAAATGGAAGTCCTGGGATTTATATTTCATAGCAAAGAAGCTTTTTCACAATGACACCGCATAATGTTTAATTTCACATTTCTGTTAGTTGCCATGACACCAAAAATTAACATTGAACACTCTTTTTATACTAAAAGAGAGCACCTCAATAAGTACAACTTTTCAATGTTAACCACATCTGGCACTGAGTCCATTTAAAGACAAAACAATATTCGCATACACATGCTGCCAGCTACTGATTCTCTTGGTGCAATTTACATGCTAGATGACAGGCCAACAATGTCGTAAAACAACTGAAAGCTTTTGCACAGATTTAATTCTATATGTTGGAACCAAAGGGTCTAGTATTTTTTAGAAATGGCAGTGGTTCAAATTAATAATTATATTGACCTCCTATCTTTCAGTAGTGGACAGTTTAAACAAAACCATATCTTTTGAAGTTTACAAAAATGTATGGATGAAATTAGTAAAATAATTGTTTTCAATAAAGATCAACTATGACTTTTCAAATTTTCAAATACGCCACATGTTTAAGACAGTAGGTATTTAGTTTTTTCTACGATGTGAATGTAGTTATGAAAAGTATGTTTTTGGGATGCAACAATAATTTCAGTGTAGTGAACAAATAATTTTTTTTAACAAGTAAATAAATAATATTTTGAAAAATATATGAAATGCCGTGCAGTTTTGGAAGTGAAATCTACAGGATAACTTATTTTTGCACCACAACATTATCTGATTAAACTATGTAAAATTATTATTATGTTGTGGAAACATTTGAAAAGATAGAAGATTTTGCAACTGCACCATTGTATAGTCTAACTATTTGAGAAATATGAGTCTTGTACTTTGCAGCCCAAAATCAGAATAAATATTATTGGAAAGAAATGGTACTACAGTACCACAAATTTGGTTATCCCAGCAGGTTGCCGTAAATCTTGGTTTGGTAGAACTGCCACATGTCAAGCAGTATTTGATTTATTACTCCTTTCACTCATCAGGAACAAGCATCTACAGATGGCAACAGGACATTAAATATCTTAAGATGCTTGTGACTGTTGAACAAAACTAGTAATAAATCAGACAGTGTATGACTTCTTTATCTGTACATCAGTTTTTGACATTCCAATAGATTTAAAATCTGGGGACTTCATAGATCACTGATTGAATAGTCCTCATGCCATGCAGTCACAATTTTAACTCAGTGGATGTGAATAAAATTCTCTACTTGAAAAAAGGGCTAGTAATGTCGTGGTATTCATCAAGATGAGATTTTAACAGCAAAACCTGAAGGTCCATCTCCTTAATGTAGATGTTCCTATTCCATTTTAATGTCATTTCAACCAAAATATACCATTCCACAAATTTAAAACATCTGTAAGAGAATACACATGGCTTCCTCCAGTCTGAAACAATCCTGTTATACGATACTCCTGGATGGATTCCTGAGTTTTAAGTTGAATACTATGCAACACATCAGTCGCTTAAAGGCTGAATTGTGATTCACATGACCATAATTATGATATGATTCTGTGCTCTCCATAGATTGTAAGTACAAATTAGCAATGATCTCTAACATCCCACTGAGCAAAGTGATGTGATGGTTAGCACACTGGGCTCACATTTAGGAGGATGGCTCACAATTGTATCCGGCCATCCAGATTTGGATTGTCTGTGATTTCTGTCAATTGCTCCAGAGAAATGCCAGGATGATTCCTTTGAAAGGACATACTAAATTTTCTTCCCCATGTTTGGAACATTTTCCAACCTTGAGTTCCATCTCTAAAGAACTCGATGTCGACAGGACATTGAACCTGTACCTTCCTTCCTTCTTACATCCAAATTTATTCTAGATATTCATATATTACCCTGTCCATACATTCATAAAGAGGCCAGGTAGATCCACTGCTGACACCCTACAGCAATTCTCCCCTAATAGGGATGTGATTGATAGCTACAGTCCGTAACATGTTGATGATCCCAGTCCATCACAACTGTGTGTCTGTGCTGCAATATTAATGTGAATTTTGTGTTGATTATAATATCTATACAGTGACACTCCTGCAAAGTTCACCACTTACTTCATGGTATAACATGTATGGTACGAATGTAGCCACTTCATTTAACCAGTATGGTACCCAGTGTTTGTGGACTTCCAGTTCATCTTACCTGCTAATAGCTTTGACATATCAAGTGACAAATTATTAGCCTTAAGAGATTATTTAGGATTACCTGGAAGATAGATGAATCAAGTTTAGACTGTATTATAATTTTGCACAAACACTGTATCAGAATTCCATCCAGTCAGCTTTTAATTTGCTTCCCACATAAAGGGAAATACAGGCACCCTGAATCTCATAATAATAAGTACAAGCACAGTCTATGTATGTATGTATGTGTGTATGTATGTATTGAACTGGGGACCTAGAAATGACTGAGAGGCTTCATCATCGCCATAGCCTTCAGTGGTACACAACCCCATAACAGGCTACAGCATTCCGCTCACCCCACTGTCGCCCCACACCGAACCAATGGTTATTGTGTAGTTCGGCTCCCAGTGGCACTCACTCCCCCATGACAGACCATAAGGGAGCACCAGTGATGGAGGCACCATGTCCATGTACACCTCTGGGCAGGCACTCAGCAACAGAGGTAGCAGAGAAGACAAAGGTGGCAGCGGCAACACGGCAGCAACAGGGCCTGCAGAGATGGAGGTGACCTGATGCTAACTACTCCACCTGGCAGCAGTGGCAAACAGAACAAAGATGGTGCAGGAGCCAAAGGAAGTGTGGACCATGCCTTGGGGGGTTAGCATGGACAGTTGATTCAGCTGCAGGTGCAGTGGGTTCTCCAGCATGTGGTCAGTCGCTCATGGGCAGAGCTGGTCACAGTGTTTGGGCGCCAAGCCATCGGAGGTGCACACATGCAGAGGTGGTGGCCTCAAAAGTGATGTACAACTGCCGGTATCCACTTAGGGCACTGGCCAAATCTGAGGACCAGACAGCAGAGCCTGGCTGGAACCACTGTGAGGCAAGTGCCAGCAGGTGGCCAGGAATCAGCCAGAGCACATGAAGCACCATACGGGGCTGGCAACCATGAAGCAGCTCCACTGGGCTGTGGTCACCAACTGGAACGAACCTGTAGGAGCTCAAGAACCTACTGATGGCTTCCTTGAGAGAAGATGGCATACTGTATTTTTTCATCTGAGTTTTGAATGTACAGACCAGCCACTCCCCCTCACCATTTGACTGAGAATGAAATGGAGGGGGTGTAACATGCTGAATGCCACTCTTTGTATAAAAATCATCAAAATTCTGAGGCACAAATTGTGGGTCATTGTCCATCATTAGTGTACACCATAATCTTTCTGAAGAAAAAATCTTTGTTGTGAGGGCCATGACCTTAGCTGCCATAGGTGTGGACAGGCAGTGAACCACATAAAGAAATTCTGAAAAAGAATCAACTACAAGAAGCCAAAAGGAGTTAAGGGAGGGACATGCAAAATCAGCATGAATATACTCCGAAGGGCATTGGAAGGTGGGCTACAGGGAAAAGAGACCCATACTGCTGCCTGAGCCATGGCACACTGCAGGCAGACTGACACAACATGCATGATCTCATTGTCAATACTTAGCCAAAGCATGTACTGATGGGCCAGCAATTTTTATGAGAAACACCCCAACAGTCCAGGTGGAGAAGGTGGATTCTGTCCTGCCACAATGTAGATATGATCACAGTCCTGGACACTGACTCTTCAGAAGCCAACAATAACAAATCATCAAAAACTTAGAGGCATTGGTGGAGAGCATAATAATTATGCAAATGATCCAGTGCTCGACCTGATGGTTTATCCAGCCAACCCTTGAGGATGAATTGAATATCCAGATATAAGACAGAATTGACTGCAACAGCCACCAAGATCCAAGAACTGGTAATGGGAAAACCATTCACAGTGTTTTGGGCTTCAACATCTAAATGGAAACATGAGAGTTCATCCTGATCAAATATTGGAATGGGGCCAATTGGCAACCAAGAAAAAGTGTCCGCATCAGCTTGCTGTGTTTGGGATGGAAGTGAATCTCATAATTATAGTGTGACAAAAACAGAGTTCACCATTGAAGGTGATGGGCTGCTTTGTCTAGAAGACACACTGAAGGATGGAAAAGAGAAACCAGAGCTTTATGATCAGTAATCAAATGAAATTTAGAATTGTAGAGGAAAAGATTTTTGAGTGTGTACACAATAGCAAGAACTTCTTTTTCTGTCCGGGAGTAACACTGTAGCACCTGATTCAGGGTTTAGGAAGTGTAAGTAATAGGACATTTGGAACCATCCATATATTTGTGTACAAGAACGGCCCTAAGGCTTAACTGGGAGGCTCCTGTGGCCAAAATAAAGGTGTTAGACTGGTTGTGAGGTAGCCAAGAAGGGTGCCAAATGTTATTTTGACTTCAACAGAATAAAAGCAAGCTTGTAGGTGAGCGACCAGTAAAAAGGAACACCTTTACATAAGAAATCATGAAGGATCATGAAGGGGCTGAGCCACTGTGGCTCCATCAGGAATAAATTTATGGTAATACTCAATCTTTCCGAGAAAGGCCTGCAACTCTTTGACATTGGTAGGGCATGTCAAAGCCATAACAGCATCGAACTGGTGGCAAGATGCCAACACATGAGACTTTAAAACTGAGATAGACAATAGATGGCTGAAGAATGCAATTTGTCCATGTGTGTTTCAACCTGGCCACCTGCAGCTCTACAAACAAGGCCCAAAGTTTCTGCAAGTGTTCACGTGTTGAGGAACTGGAGACCACAATATCATACAGGTTGTTAATGCACCCTGTCAAATAGCTCATGAGTTGCTCCAAGGTGCTGGTATGGGTATTACTCAAAGGGGGTATTCACTATGAGGATACATTTAGAATCCTCATCCAGAGGCAGTTTCAAATAGGCTTCAGACAAGTCTGCTTTGGAAAAATATTGGCCCTGTGAAAGATGAGCTAAGAGTTCATCCTGATGGAATATGGGACAGCTATCAATAATAGAATCTTAATTTACAGGCTTTTTAAAATTGCCACAGAGCCATAAATTGCCATTAGGTTTTGCTGCAATTACCAATAGAGTAGGCCAATCACTAGAGGAGGTAGGTATGACAACACCTAAGTCACTTGAGTTGTGTTTTGACTTGCTCCCATAAAAGTAATTGGGAGTGGTTGGGCATGAAAACAGCAGGCATGTGCCATTGATTTCATTACGATCTGAGCCATTAAATTGGTAGCTTGTCCTAAACTGTCCAAAAACAGTGAGGAAAATTCCAAGCAAAATGTGTACAGTTGCTATGGTACTTCATTTGATACCAGATGAACTTCATCAGAACTAGAGAATCCAAAAATTTTCATGGCATCTAACCAAATGAGACTTGTTGGGAAGAACACCACACACATCACCAAAAATATTGTAACACTGTACAAACACAGTATTAGAATTCCCAATAACAAACTTTCAATGCACTTCCACACAAAGGAAAATACAGACACAATGAATGACACAGTAGTAAGTACAAGAACAGTCTAACAGTGATGTGATGCATAGTCACAGAAACATTAAAGTTGTCAAGGGCCCGTCAAACTAGCATATATACTTGGCACAGTGCTTGGTGTGCTGTCTGTGCCCATGTGAGCTGGCCTCTTAAGGATGGTGTGGACCCAATCACTATATAGGATTACAACAGATTGAACTGCATGTCAGAACTGCCTTATTTGCAACAAAGAAGAGCTGTATATCAATCTATGTAAAGTAGGAAAATAAGCTTTAGTTCCTCATACTGGTTGCACTGTTTTACTTGGGCCTTCTGTGATCACTGGAAAACTTTGGCCGTCTGTGACATTGGAAGTCTCTTGAATTCATTCCACTCCAGAACGTTTATGCTCATTGTGGACCTTAGCTATGTGACAGAATTGTATATCATAACAATAAGTACCCACTGGGGATATAGCCTTGATCTGTGTATGGGGTTGTGCTTAGTTTAGTTAATACACTACTGGCCATTAAAATTGCTACACCATGAAGATGACGTGCTACAGATGTGAAATTTAACCGACAGGAAGAAGATGCTATGATATGCAAATGATTAGTTTTTCAGAGCATTCACACAAGGTTGGCACCGGTGGTGACACCTACAATGTGCTGACATGAGGAAAGAGTCCAACCGATTTCTCATACACAAACAGCAGTTGACCGACTTTGCCTGGTGAAATGTTGTTGTGATGCCTCGTGTAAGGAGGAGAAATGTGTACCATCACATTTCCGACTTTGATAAAGGTCAGATTGTAGCCTATCGTGATTGTGGTTTATCATATCATGACATTGCTGCTCGCGTTGGTTGAGATCCAATGACTGTTAGCAGAATATGCAATCGGTGTGTTCAGGAGGGTAATACGGAATGCCGTGCTGGATCCCAATGGCCTCGTATCACTAGCAGTCAAGATGACAGGCATCTTATCCGCATGGCTGTAATGGATCGTGTAACCATGTCTCAATCCCTGAGTCGACAGATGGGCAACAACTATCTGCATGAACAGTTCGATGATGTTTGCAGCAGCATGGACTGTCAGCTTGGAGACAATGACTGTGGTTACCCTTGACACTGCATCACAGTTTTTTAGATGAATCCAGGTTCTGTTTACAGCATCATAATGGTCGTATCCGTGTTTGGCGACATCACGGTGAATGCACATTGGAAGCGTGTATTCGTCATCGCCATACTTGCGTATCAACCGGCGTGACGGTATGGGGTGACATTGGTTACATGTCTCAGTCACCTCTTGTTCGCATTGACAACACTTTGAACAGTGGATGTCACATTTCAGATGTGTTACGACCTGTGGCTCTACCCTTCATTTGATCCCTGCAAAATCCTACATTTCAGCAGGATAATGCACGACCGCATGTTGCAGATCCTGTATGGGCCTTTCTGGATACAGAAAATGTTCGACTGCTGCCCTGGCCAGCACATTCTCCAGATCTCTCATCAATTGAAAATGTCTGGTCAATGGTGGCCGAGCAACTGGCTCGTCACAATACGCCAGTCACTACTCTTGATGAACTGTGGTATTGTGTTGAAGCTGCATGGGCAGCTGTACCTGTACATGCCATCCAAGCTCTGTTTGACTCAATGCCCAGGTGTACCAAGGCCGTAATTACGGCCAGAGGTGGTTGTTCTGGGTACTGATTTCACAGGATCTATGCACCCAAATTGCGTGAAAACGTAATCACATGTCAGTTCTAGCATAATATATTTGTCCAAGGAATACCCGTTTATCATCTGCATTTCTTCTTGGTGTAGCAATTTTAATGGCCAGTAGCGTATTTTTCACAGAAATGAACAAGGAAGCTGTACCTGGTTCTTCTACTGACTCATCATTGACTTTTGTGTCAATTGTGTGACACATTAATTCATTATAATTTGATTTCTTTTATAACCTATACACTGGCTGCTCTGGGAGGAGGAGGCAGGGCTTGTATCAGCAGCCAGTTTCCTATGAACCAATCACAACCTTCCACTCTCGACATCCTGCATTCATGGGCCAAGTAAAATTATGCAATCAGTACTCCAAAAATTCTTATATATCTATCTATGAAGCAATGTCATCATTTATGAATCAGCTTGAAATTATAAAAGTTTTGTAGGATGTGGAATTAAATATTTAATGACTTTATTATTCAAAGGTTTTATTATCTTCACAATTGCTGTATACTGTCTTCTGTCTGTTCATAAAATTAATCAGTCATTTTTGAAAATCACTGAAACTGTAAGATTTTTGAGTGGTGTGTCCACTATTGTGATAATGACAGAAGCATAATAATGTGCTTGAAGAATTTCCTGTTACTGATTAAAGTTAATAGTTAAATGAAATATTACCTGTTGAGAGTGAAAGACATTGAGAGACTTAGTGAAATACTGCTATAACAAGAACAATGCAGGAACAAGAAGACTATATCACTTACTGCAATTCTTGTCTTTTATAAATATGTAATTATTGTGCTCTGTCTATGCATCTACATCCTTTTTCTACATTTGTAGGAAATCAGTGATGAACGACTTAGAAAAATTAATGAAATTCTGCAAGGCATTAAACTTCTGAAATTATATGGCTGGGAAGATATTTATGCTTCTAAAATCCTGGAAACTCGAAGAAAGGAACTGTTCTTATTGAACAAAGAATCTTTATATTGGGCAATAATGAGTAAGTTTTATCAAGTGGAAAAAATTCTTCTTTTTCTGTGCTCAGAAGTATTTTAACTAACAGTTTTCCAGAATGTGCGTTGTTGTAGCTCATTAAAAGTGTTGGTCAAATGAGAATAATCTTATTAATTGCTGTTCCATAAAAATTGTAAATCTTTCTGTCTGATGTGTAGTTCAAAACTAGTGAGTAATAATATGATATTCATTGCTCTTTAGCATTTATCTTCCTATTCACTTCATATCTGTTCCTCCATATATTGTTTTTTTCCTCTGCTTTCTTTCCATGCACTTTGAGTATTCTTCTTTGATGCTTTTGTTCCTTAAAAATGATTTCATTATACAGTTAAGCAGTTGCAGTTATAATCATTATATATGTCTTTCAAGAAGAAGGTATAGATTTTATAAATGTCTCCATTCTTTTCAGCATTTTTAACCCATGCATCATCAGTTCTCGTAACTCTCGTAACATTTGGTGCTTGCTTTCTAATGGAGGAGCCACTCACACCTGCAAATGTGTTTGCAGGGCTTGCATTATTCAATCAGCTAACTGTTCCCCTATTTATTTTTCCTGTGACAGTACCAATAATCATTAGTGCTGTGGTGAGTAAAAAAAAAAAAAAAAATAATTATTCAATATAAAATATTAATTTACACTTAAATATTGCCTTATGTTAATTAAACAAAAATAAGAATATAAACAAGTTAAAAAAATGTCTAACATGGTGCTGTCTTACAGTGCTTACTTATTACAACTGGTTTTGGTCACAGGCTATTCCCCAGATAAGAACGAATACAATCACAGCATCACAAGTCATACATGTCTTCATGTGTGGTATGATGTTGTGATTGTATTCTTTCTTATCTGGAGGACATACAGTGACCGAAACCAGCCATAATACATAAATATTACAATTCAGCATTGTCTCATGAATTTTTCCAAGTCTATATATGTTGTTAACTGACACCTGGAAAAAAAGTTCAAATGTAAACAAGAATATTGAGCCAACTGGGAACTCATGTGTGTAAGCTATGCAAAATTTTTCTTGTGCTTTTACTTATACAATGAACAGATGGTGCCAATTTGCTATTATTAAGTACTGTATCAAGACTTTCCTCATTCAGTTGTGAAATGTAATACTGGAAATTGAAGGTACATGGACATTAAGAATGTCATAACTTTTAAAAATATTTTTATTGTAATGATTAGCAAACATGATTGTCATTCCAAAAGCCTTAAAAAAGACTGGGTTCTGGTCCATTGTCACAGTCCAAAGGAGGATGTGTGTCACCAGCATCCATCTACGCCTGCTATTGCCACATTCAACACTATGCAACCAGCAGAATCAGTGGAAAAAGCCTCTAGTCTTACGCTCTACTCAGTATATGGACACTGTCTCCAGTATCATTGCAACAAGAGTCTTTTAATTGAAGATTTTTTATTACTTCAGAGTGGGTTTGCAAATGAATTATCAGTATTTTGAGCAAGTACTTTTGGCCAATGTTCTCCATCTCTGAGAACAGCCATCTTTGTTGTAGGTCTGATTTTACTAATCACAACTTACTTCCAAATAAGACACATAAATGAATAGTCAATACAGTACTGTTTGTTGAATAACTCACATGTCTGTGCTGGTGAATGCTGTTTGTAAGTTTGACTGGAAGATAGCCAGTGCACCAGTAAGCTGTCAGTCCAGTCACTGAAAACACAATGGTCTGTTGAACACTGATTGAGTGCAGTCTTGTTTTAGACAGGCAGGTAAATCAGTGCACAAGCCAAATGTTGTTGACAGGTAACAACAAAGTTCAAATCACACTCCAGGAGCAAACCATATAGTGCAGCAACATTGTCAATAGATACACTAGAGAACTGGCATTAACATTAGTTGGTTGAAAAGTTAGAATTTGGTGGTCTCTGTCAACCTGTAAATCTGCCACAAGTGTTTTTGGCTCACGACCCGTTGCTGGCAGCAATATCCTTCTGTGCTGCACCTAGTGACTTTGCTGGATATATGCATAATCATTAAGTGATCCATCAATGAGTCTGATGGGATTACAAGACTTGATTATGTAAGATTTGCTAGTGCTGGGTCAGACAATATGGTGATACACAATATAGATTGAGATCAGGTATAAAACAACCTTCTCTATGGGTCCCAGTATGAATTGCTGCGAAAAAAGGGGCGGGGAGGGGGTTTGGGGGGGGGGGGGGGGGATTCATTACACAAAATCCAACAACATATGCTATAAGAGCCATGGGTAGAAGTAGCCAGATATATGTGGTACTTCATGACCTTTGAATAGTTCTGTACTACACAGATGCTTACTAAACAAAATAAGTGGGTGGGAGACAGTGATCTGTTACTGGGTTGAAAACTTCTTGTTACCCTGGACGGATAACCATGCAGAGATACAGGAGTAATTTCAGGTAGAGCCTAAGAAAAGAATGGTATCAGAATGACTGTTCATTGTTGTATCTTAAAGACATACCAAGCAAGTAGTGCCAGTTGCATTCTCTGTCTTTGTGAATGATGTAGTCATCTACGAGGAACTGTTATCCAATGAAAATTGTGGTGAATCCCAAACAGATTTCCAGAGAAATATAAAGTTATGTATTTCACCTAAGATTAACATGTAGTAGCCTTTGAAAGCAGAATTAATGAGTCATAACTGGAGTCAGTCTAGTAAAGAAAAAATGATAAACAACATATGAGGGTTGGAACTTAAATAGTGGCAACTATTTATTCGCAACTGATACAAAAGAGTTACATGTTTGCACCTGTTACTGTCCTTCAAAGTAATCACCAGCATTGTGTAGAACCTGTTGCTAGCAATGTGGAAGGCATAGTCTGTTGATGGTGCGAATGGAGCGGTCTAAAGTTATAGTGATTCTCGTGTAGGACTGTGATGGTGTTATCCTAATGCATTATGTTCCTCCATGGCAGATCGTCAATGCACAGTATTACTGTTCGGTTTTGGAGCATCACCTGCGACCAGCTTTGTGAAAGAAGCAGCGACGCTTTCTGCGCAATCAATCCATCGTTTTGCACAACAATGTGCAGGTGCATACAGCGCAAGCTGTGGCTGCTCTGTTCGGTTGATGGGCCTGGGAAGTACTGTACCATTCACCATACTCCCCGGACTAAGTCCTGTGACTTTGATTTGATTCTGAAGATGAAGAAACCACTTCGTGGCATTTGCTTCAGAACTGTTCCAGAGATTCGACAAGCAGCAGACCACTCCATTCGCACCATCAACAGATCAGGCTCTGCTAACGGTATACTATGCCTTCCACATTGCTGGCAACAGGTTCTGCGCAACTCTGGTGACTACTTTGAAGGACAGTAACAGGTGCAAACATGTAACTCTTTTGTATTGGTTGTGAATAAATAGTTGCCACTATTTAAGTTCCAACCCTCGTAGATGTAATAATATAGAGTGGTATGGAGTGAAATGATCATGTAGGTTGAACTGTAGCTAACAGGAATGAGAAGCTTTAATTTATTAGTAGGATATTGGGAAACTGTTGTTTGTCCATAAAAGATATCACTTAAAAAACACTTGTACCCCTTATAATGGTGTACGTGTTCCTGTGTATGGCATCTATGTCAAGTTAGACTAACAGATGGCATCAAGTATGTATGAAGAGAGGGAACATACTTACAAGCATACTTGTTTAACTCATAAGGGACTGTAACATAAATGCTGAAAAATCTCAGTTAACAGAAATTTGAAGAAAGATATATAATATACTGCAAAAATCTACTTAGAACATTCCAAATGCTTATTTTCAGAGAAGACCCAATGAATGTTCTTTTTGCCTTTATGTATTGTTCCCATGGACTGTTTGAAGATAAAATTAGACTAATATGAACACATGTAGCAAGATATAAGCAGTCATTACTTCAGTGCACCATATATGAATAGAACTGGCAGAAATCTTCTAAATGATGGGAAAAGTACTTTCTGCCATGTATTTCATAGTGATTCACACAGCTATACTAAATGTGCAGAACAATCTGAATGTGATGTGGAAGAAGATATATCATGTAGAAACAGGCTTCATGTTTTGTTTTACATGTATTTTCATGATTTAGATTGTGAAATAATAGTTATTTTTCGTCATTTTTTGTTGCTTTAGGTGAGTACCAGGAGATTACAGGAGTTTCTTTCCCTTCCGGAAACAGGCAGTGGTTTGCACAATCATCAACATTATATTGAATCTAAAACTGTTTTTAAGAATCTTGGCAACAGAAACATCACCAATAAAGGATATACAATTATGCCTGTCAGCAGTAAAAATGTATGTATATATCATACAGTTCACAGGTTTCACTGTCAGTTTGCCAGTAATGCAAATATTTTTTCATTTCCTTAATTTATTTCATGCATTTCATGTTGGGCAGTAGTAGAGCATTTTTTTTTCATTTAAATACTAATGTATGTAGTCATAAAGAAAGTAGATAAATTAAAAAGCACCATAAATATTTCATATTAATTTTCTGTCACTACTAATTTAGCTATCCATCCATTTCAAACACTTTTGCCAGTGCAGAAGGTGAGATTTCATTGCTGCCGATAGGTACATTAAGGTAAATATTTAATACACACAGCACAGTTAGAGATGGTTGTTTATGTTTGATGTCAATGTGCAGAAACCACTAAACTGATGGCAGGTGACAGCACTAGCAGTGGAGTATATATAAAGCTTGTCAGTGAGAAGGGGGGGGGGGGGGGTTCTAGAAAAGAGTGCAGTCACTGACATAATTGGAAAAATGGAGAGATTTATCTGGGGTTGGCTAAGTTTATAAAATGTTTGGGTGCCAAATGTGGTTAAAGGATACTGTGCATGCCAAATGACACTATCCAAAACCCATGCTAAGGCAACTGTGGTGTGACAAGGGCAATAGATGACAGGTGTGAATGATGGCTGCAGAGGCGTGAATGGGCAAAATGACATGCACCTGTTGAGAAACTGGTCATCTAGATGAACTAAGAGGCTACCAACAGTGTCTCCTTAATGACTGTTCAGCAACTGTTGCTGTATAATGGCCTCCATAGCAAGCACTTCATTCTTACACCTATGCTAACTGTTGTTCATCAACAATAAATACTGGAATTTGCATGCCAGTATGATAACTAGAAATGCACTGAGTGGTGACAGGTGGCCTTTTTCAGATGAATCACATTTTATGCTCCATTGGACATATGGCCATTGGCGTGAACGGCATGAAAAGTGTGAAAGCAATCACCCTGCAACCAGGAGGGAGCGTTATGATCTGGAGAATGTTTTCATGGCATTCCCTGGCTGATCTTGTCATTCTGGGGGGCACAATAGATCAAACTAATTATGCCTCTATCCTTGGAGGCCTTGGAGTTGGTTTTTCCTTGGCACAAAGGCATCTGCCAACAGGACAATGCAATGTGTCACACAGCTTGCAGTGGACATACATGTTTTGAAGAGTACCAGGATGAGTTCACTGTACTCATTTGGCCACCTAATGCCCAAGATTGAAACCCTATCAAGAACTTGTGGGACCACCTCATTCGGGCTGTTCATGCCATGGATCTTCATCCTAGAAACCTATAGCAGTCACCTGTGGCTCTGGAGTCACCATAGCACCACATCCCTCTTGGTGCTTTCCACAACCTCAGTTTTAAAAATATTTTTTGTTTTATAAACAGCTCATCTTACTTCTTGACATAGTCTCCTTTCTGTCAAATTCTGTAAAATAATGATTGAGTGCAACTATCATTTCCTCATATATGAAAATGTTGTCCCAGCAAGCCAAAGTTTCAATTTAAGGAAACAGGAAGAAGTCAGTTGGGGCTAGGTCTGATGAATAGGTTGGATGAGGAAACAATTCAAAGCCCACTGCATGCACCTTCACCACTGTTATCACTGATAGTGCATTATCCTTGTGAAATAGCACTTTGTTTGTGTGCCAACCTTGGCCTTTTTTCAGTCAGTGCAAGATTCAAATGATCCAACAGTGAAGCATAATAAGGTCCAGTTATTGTTCTGCCTTTTTCCAAGTATTCTATGAGGATTATTCCTCTAGACTCTAGTGTCTAATAATGGATCCAAGTTTCATCAACAGTCACAAATCAGTGCAATAAAGTCTAGTGGATTGCAATTACATGTCACTAGACATTCTGTTGAAATATTGTGCTGGATGCTGGTTGACTGTGAGCAATAGTGGCACCCACCTGACACGCAGCTTCTTCATAGTAAATTCTCTCTGTAGAATATTATGCACTCACTAAGCTAAGATGCCTACAGTCTCAGCAATTGCATGAATTTTTATTCACTGCTCATCCAGAAGACTCACCATTGTGAATAATGTATTTGTCAAATAACTGAATCCATTATTGGAAACATTTTTTTTATATATTCATCTGCAATGATAGTTAATAGTTTCTCACTCATTTCTTTCTTGTTTGCTTTTATGTAATTAAATCAATGACCTGCTCCTCTTCATGTGCAGAAACAGGAAGCAGTCACGTGGAGCTGTTCAGGTTGGTAGGGTGTGTGAGCCATGGGAGTCATGCTGTTTTAGGCCAAAAACTAGCACATTAGATGCGGAGTTGGCAACTTGTCTGGAAAACCTGGAACATTAGTAATTATCAGAAAAACTTAAATTACTGGAAAAGTCCAGTAGATCCTAGGGAATTGTGAAAGACTCAGAAAATACTGAGAGACTACAGGGGGAGCTGAACTGTTCATTGATGAGAAGAAATATTCTGAGTTATTTTGTTGTGAACCACTTTGAGATTCTGTTCCTAGAAATTGGCTCTGTACCTGTGTAAGGAGAGGGTGAAGAAGGGTACTAAACTGCTGTGGTGTTAGTTTATTGATCATTGTTGTTGTTGTGGTCTTCAGTTCTGAGACTGGTTTGATGCAGCTCTCCATGGTACTCTATCCTATTGCAAGCTCCTTCATCTCCCAGTACGTACTGCAACCTACATCCTTCTGAATCTGCTTAGTTTATTCATCTCTTGGTCTCCCTCTACGATTTTTACCCTCCACGCTGCCCTCCAATGCTAAATTTGTGATCCCTTGATGCCTCAGGACATGTCCTACCAACCGATCCCTTCTTCTAGTTAAGTTGTGCCACAAACTTCTCTTCTCCCCAATCCTATTCAATACCTCCTCATTAGTTACGTGATCTACCCACCAAATCTTCAACATTCTTCTGTAGCACCACATTTCAAAAGCTTCTATTCTCTTCTTGTCCAAACTATTTATTGTCCATGTTTCACTTCCATACATGGCAACACTCCATACAAATATTTTCAGAAACGACTTCCTGACACTTAAATCTATACTCGATGTTAACAAATTTCTTTTCTTCAGAAACACTTTCCTTGCCATTGCCAGTCTACATTTTATATCCTCTCTACTTCGACCATCATCAGTTATTTTGCTCCCCAAATAGCAAAACTCCTTTACTACTTTAAGTGTCTCATTTCCTAATCTAATTCGCTCAGCATCACCCGACTTAATTCGACTACATTCCATTATCCTCGTTTTGCTTTTGTTGATGTTCATCTTATACCCTCTTTTCAAGACACTGTCCATTCCGTTCAACTGCTCTTCCAAGTCCTTTGCTGTCTCTGACAGAATTACAATGTCATCGGCGAACCTCAAAGTTTTTATTTTTTCTCCCTGGATTTTAATACCTACTCCGAACTTTTCTTTTGTTTCCTTTACTGCTTGCTCAATATACAGATTGAATAACATTGGGGAGAGGCTACAACCCTGTCTCACTGCCTTCCCAACCACTGCTTCCCTTTCATGCCCCTCGACTCTTATAACTGCCATCTGGTTTCTGTACAAATTGTAAATAGCCTTTCGCTCCCTGTGTTTTACCCCTGCCACGTTTAGAATTTGAAAGAGAGTATTCCAGTCAACATTGTCAAAAGCTTTCTCTAAGCCTACAAATGCTAGAAACGTAGGTTTGCCTTTCCTTAATCTTTCTTGTAAGATAAGTCGTAAGGTCAGTATTGCCTCACGTGTTCCAACATTTCTACTGAATCCAAACTGATCTTCCCCGAGGTCGGCTTCTACCAGTTTCTCCATTCGTCTGTAAATAATTCGCGTTAGTATTTTGCAACTGTGACTTATTAAACTGATAGTTCGGTAATTTTCACATCTGTCGACACCTGCTTTCTTTGGGATTGGAATTATTATATTCTTCTTGAAGTCTGAGGGTATTTTGCCTGTCTCATACATCTTGCTCACCAGGTGGTAGAGTTTTGTCAGGACTGGCTCTCCCAAGGCCGTCAGTAGTTCTAATGGAATGTTGTCTACTCCCGGGGCCTTGTTTCGACTCAGGTCTTTCAGTGCTCTGTCAAACTCTTCACGCAGTATCGTATCTCCCATTTCATCTCCATCTACATCCTCTTCCATTTCCATAACATTGTCCTCAAGTACATTGCCCTTGTATAGACCCTCTATATACTCCTTCCACCTTTCTGCTTTCCCTTCTTTGCTTAGAACTGGGTTTCCATCTGAGCTCTTGATATTCATACAAGTGGCTCTCTTTTCTCCAAAGGTCTCTTTAATTTTCCTGTAGGCAGTATCTATGTTACCCCTAGTGAGACAAGCCTCTACATCCTTACATTTGTCCTCTAGCCATGCCTGATTAGCCATTTTGCACTTCCTGTCGATCTCATTTTTGAGACGTTTGTATTCCCTTTTGCCTGGTTCATTTACTACATTTTTATATTTTCTCCTTTCATCAATTAAATTCAATATTTCTTCTGTTACCCAAGGATTTCTACTAGCCCTCTTCTTTTTACCTACTTGATCCTCAGCTGGCTTCACTACTTCATCCCTCAGAGCTACCCATTCTTTTTCTACTGTATTTCTTTCCCCCATTCCTGTCAGTTGTTCCCTGATGCTGTCCCTGAAACTCTGTACAACCTCTAGTTTAGTCAGTTTATCCAGGTCCCATCTCCTTAAATTCCCACCTTTTTGCAGTTTCTTCAGTTTTAATCTACAGTTCATAACCAATAGATTGTGGTCGGAGTCCACATCTGCCCCTGGAAATGTCCTACAATTTAAAATCTGGTTCCTAAATCTCTGTCTTACCATTATATAATCTATCTGATACCTTTTAGTATCTCCAGGATTCTTCCATGTATACAACCTTCTTTTATGATTCTTGAACCAAGTGTTTGCTATGATTAAGTTATGCTCTGTGCAAAATTCTAACAGACGGCTTCCTCTTTCATTTCTTTCCCCCCAATCCATATTCACCTACTATGTTTCCTTCCCTCCCTTTTCCTACTGTCGAATTCCAGTCACCCATGACTATTAAATTTTCGTCTCCCTTCACTACCTGAATAATTTCTTTTATCTCATCATACATTTCTTCAATTTCTTCATCATCTGCAGAGCTGGTTGGCATATAAACTTGTACTACTGTAGTAGGCACGGGCTTCGTGTCTATCTTGGCCACTATAATACGTTCACTATGCTGTTTGTAGTAGCTTACCCGCATTCCTATTTTTTTATTCATTATTAAACCTACTCCTGCATTACCCCTATTTGATTTTGTATTTATAACCCTGTATTCACCTGACCAGGAGTCTTGTTCCTCCTGCCACCGAACTTCACTAATTCCCACTATATCTAACTTTAACCTATCCATTTCCCTTTTTAAATTTTCTAACCTACCTGCCCGATTAAGGGATCTGACATTCCACGCTCCGATCTGTAGAACGCCAGTTTTCTTTCTTCTGATAATGACGTCCTCTTGAGTAGTCCCCACCCGGAGATCCGAATGGGGACTATTTTACCTCCGGAATATTTTACCCAAGAGGACGCCATCATCATTTAACCATACAGTAAAGCTGAATGCCCTCGGGAAAAATTACGGCTGTAGTTTCCCCTTGCTTTCAGCCGTTCGCAGTACCACAACAGCAAGGCCGTTTTGGTTAACGTTACAAGGCCAGATCAGTCAATCATCCAGACTGTTGCCCCTGCAACTACTGAAAAGGCTGCTGCCCCTCTTCAGGAACCACACGTTTGTCTGGCCTCTCAACAGATACCCCTCCGTTGTGGTTGTACCTACGGTACGGCTATCTGTATCGTTGAGGCACGCAAGCCTCCCCACCAACGGCAAGGTCCATGGTTCATGTGGGGAGGTTATTGATCATGGCAACCTCAAATGTGGTTATTGATTTGGGGAATCTCTGTTATTATCCATTGGTTCTTGGGCTTCAGGTCCATTTTCAATTGCAGGGTTGTGTACATGATGAAGCATAACATGAATGTGAGAATTTTTCATACAGCTGTGTATACATCACACATAAGAACATTGTTTACTCAGAGTAGGTGGTACTGGATGTAATCTGCATAACCAGAAATCTGGATAATCCAGAAATGGTCTATTAAATACGAAATCTAATATGTACTACAGATACAAAGATTTTACTGTGGCACTAACAAGAAAAACATTTTTCGCACTTAAGCTATACTTACTGTAGTCTACTGACATTTATTTACTGACATAATGTCTATGTTTCTTTTGTTTCAAACTTCTGTGGCATCTGAGAGCAGCATGATAATGTAGATGTTTCACTAACTTGTTACCAGCAGATGTTCTAGGTAAACCAATAGTTTTTCCAGCCATTGCCTCTGCAAGATGCATTATTTATTCCCCTGAAACACCACCTTTATTGTCCACTTCACCATAAGAGTATCTAACAGGAGGAAATACAAATTTACTCATTGGTTGTCATGCTGTAACCAGCATCACTATCATTCTGCAACCAGGCATCTGTGTCGCCATCATCTACATGTTTGCTAACATTTCAAGGAGTTCAGAGATATTGATAACTTCACAAACTTCAGCAGTGGACTCACAAACAGCAGGCCATACTGTTTTTTGTGTCTACAGAATCAGTAGTTCAGTAACTAGGTCTCAAGAAGATGCAACCATAAAAACCACATTTTAGATATTTACCGATCACTTACTTACCAACCCAGGCTGGCTGTGAAGTTAGTATTGCCATCGGGTACCTTGCTGTTTAAGTTTAGTGCCTTTTTCTGAAAGATTGCACCAGATTCTGGAACATCATGTTCTTTTTTCTCAATGAGACAAACAAATAATGCTTCATCTAGTGTTTCATTTCTTGCTATCCTATTGTACCATGGAGCTGCAAACTGTCTTTAATTATCATTTTGAAGCAGAAGTCTTCAATTTATTTTTGATTCTTCTTTCTGTCTGACACGGGTGATTTTCTAAACCATATTCTGCTGGTATGTTTTTCAGCAGTTCTCCTTTGTTTACTCTGTTTAGCACTTTCAAATTTTTGCCCATCAAAACAGTCACTTTCTTTCATTTCAAAGTCATTTCACTCATTGCACTCAAAACACAGGAACAAAAGAACAATATTGGTACAGCAGTTATTAAATGGTGATTTAGCTCATATAATATAAGTTTATTTTAACATTGTTTAATTAAACTAAGATTATACTGTGATTTTGCTCATATATGTTTACCTTGGTAACATAAAGATAGTTATCCTTTACATATGTATAAAGTACACCACACACCTGTTCATGTTATGGAAATCAGCACACCCACTTGAGGGTTAATTTTGTTGCAAAGTAGTACTCTGCTGTCTTTCTCATTATGTCATGCTTCAAGTTAAAAATGACCTTAGGGTCAAAAGAATATGGTTTGAAACATGAGTCTCATTGCTCGTTTTATTGTTATTACAGTCCAGTGACAACAGTTTGAAGTGTGTTGCTGTGAGGATTATCGTATGCTTGAGGTCATCACAAAATGACACTGCATGGCCTGGGATGGTGGCAAAGGAATATGCAGGGACTAGAAAACCTTATAACTTACTGGTACAGAATTGTTGATAAAATTCTAAGTACTAGCTGTACTTTGAATAATTGCTAATAAGTGATGTGACAATTAAAAAAAAATAATTTGCACCCAGGATAACTAGTAAAGTAAATCTTCCTCTCACATATGACAGAAATTGGTTCAGGGAAATTGGGAATTTCAATTGGGGAAAACCAGGAAGCTCAGGTAAATCTTTTGATGTAATCCTGAGATGCCTGTGTGAGCAGCATTGTCACGGGGTGAAAGCAGCACTTCATTTGCCAAAGATTGGGTCCTTTTGGACATATACTGCTACTCAATCTTCTCAGAGTCTCTAAATAGAAACTTGATTAATGATCTGATCTTCATAATTAACTTGGTATGTACTATTTCCCTCACATCAAAATATCAGTCAACACCTTCGTAGTATTTGACTTCACTTGATGAGTTCTTTTATTTGTAGGTAGGGTGACCAGATTTTCCATGGGAAAAAATAGGGACATTTGCAAAAAATTTGGATAAAAAAATGGGACAAAATAGGATACTAGACAAAAAGAAAATATTATGTAAAAATGACTGCATTGATTTACTAAAATAAATAAAAACTAAAGTTTATACATAGAAAAAGCACATATTTTAACAAGATGCTTCAAAACATGCTTGTAATGGCACTGTATCATATGATAATTCATTGTTTTTCCAATAAATGATTATAATTCAAAATATTGAGAATAATAGAATGATTTCTAACAAATGAACACTAATGTAGACATAAAAAAGTTTCAAATCATTAAGATATTGCTTCAGGAACATTGCTACTAACTTTGTGCTTATCAGAAAACCTAATATTTTTCAAAATTGGTTAATAGCACGTTATAGAATTCCTTGCAGGTAAGATCTTCATAATGAGCCTTAGCTTTTACATTTGCTTCAATAGTTTCAGCAGTAAAATGGTTTTCTCATCAATGCAAATGGAATTCACAATTGAAAATACCCTTTCCACAACAGCATTTGTGCCTGGTACATGAAGTGCCTATACTTTAAGTGATTGGAATACATCACACCATCTCTTATCTGTTTCCAAATTAGCTTTTTTCCATTCTTCAGGTTTCTTAGATACAAAGTTGTTCATGCATCCTACCTCATCAAATAATACACCTTCACCTGTCTGAAATGTTGTACCTGAATCTACTGTCTAAAGAAATTTCAGACAGAATGAGATTTTCACTCTGCAGCAGATTGTGCGCTGATATGAAACTTCCTGGCAGATTAAAACTGTGTGTCGGTCTGAGACTCGAACTTCGGACCTTTTCCTTTTGCAGGCAAATGCTCTATCATCTGAGCTACCCAAACATGACTCACGCCCCATCCTCACAGCTTTACTTCCACCAGTACCTCGTCTCCTACCTTCCAAACTTCACAGAAGCTCTCCAGTGAACCTTGCAGAACAAGCACTCCTGGAAGGAAGGATATTGTGGAGACATGGCTTAGCCACAGCCCAAGAAATAGAAATTTTTGGTGTTACTCAATGGAATGATTTTAGAGTTTGAAATGGAGAAATCACAAAAGTGTCATAAAATAAATTGGTAATTGTCTTGTGTTTTGACTGAGTGAAAATACCTTCCTTTTTCAAGTGAATTAAAATTGAAATAATTGAAGTTTGAAATTTACTAAATTTCCTGTTATTGATTTTTTCTTTAAACAGCTCTAACTTCTCAGTTGGTTCTGTAGCTGAAATTGTGGTTCTTTCCAACTTTTGGCTTGAATTTGAAAACATTTTCAATTGGCTTTGTGTGAAATGAAGTTGAAGAAGTGACTGTGGGTTCCCAAAAACTGTTTCAGCATGTAGAGCACCTATCTTGAGACAGAAAATAAGATTTAAAAGGTTCACACATGTCAGTAACTCTTGTAGTTCCTGGCAACATTAACAACTATCTAGTTTTAATACTATGTAGAACTTGCTTGTATTCGGTATAAACAAAATCCCAGAATGATTTCAGTTTCTCCACACACACACACACACACACACACACACACACACACACTCTGTGTCAATGTGAAAATATTGAAAAATTTTATGCAGCATTCTTTCTATGTCAATGGAAAAGAATGTCTGAACTCTGTAAGTTTATAATAATGAAGTTATTGGTTTCTCAGCTAATTCCAAACAATAGTTTTTTAATTAAAAACAAATTAGATTTTTATTGTTTTTTTTTCCTTTTTCACAAGTAAGGGCTTAGGAGTATGCCTTACCCTTCTCTTATGGAGCCCAAATTACAGACCAGTCGTAATTTTGTACAATGGAGCCAAACTATGGGGTAATCAAATGAAAAAAAAAAAACCTGAAAAATACGAGCCGCACTACTGTACAGCTTCACTGGGCCAGCTGAATAAACAGACTGTAACTGTGTGTGTGTGTGTGTGTGTGTGTGTGTGTGTGTCAGTATAGTATAGCTTGTTAAAGGATTTTTATGAAAGCTAGCAAAATTTTCATTCTTTTTCATCTACTTGTTGGTGTCTCAACAGTTCTACTATTCAATGAGTTCTTTCCTTGATTCTTAAAGTATTTACATCTGTCACAACCTCTCATACCATATTAATTATATTTGT
The DNA here is from genome assembly GCF_021461385.2 of Schistocerca piceifrons. NCBI lineage: Eukaryota > Metazoa > Arthropoda > Insecta > Orthoptera > Acrididae > Schistocerca > Schistocerca piceifrons. The sequence goes on along the minus strand of NC_060138.1, from coordinate 590,217,208 downwards.
TTATTCCAAGATATAACAGCTGTAACTAATTTTGTAATTGATAACAAGACTCAGTCACAGTGGTAGTCCTTCCATACTTAGTAGTAACTGACAAATAATTATAGTTGTTTTCTGGCTGTAAGGGACTCAGATGGTGTTATTAAAGGATATGTCTGCCCTTTAGTGAAATTCATTCCAGAGGGTATAGTTTTATGTGTGAGGAAAATATGCCAGTACCTCACTTTATCCGTATATGAAATACTGTAGTTCTTCATGTGACAGTTTTTATTTATTAAAAAATATTTATTTTATGATAAATATTTCAGCCTTTTTGAAAAAGATGCCAAAATGGACCACTGACCATATTACACTTTATTTTTGGTGATGGCATTTATATGAGTTTATGCCAACTTAATTATCTCTTATATTTTAGATTTGTTAACATGGAGCTCAATTTTGCAGCATTGTTCTGTCTTAAAATAGCCTGAAATAAACCACCAATTCAAATTATGTTTATCAGTGCATTTTAAAAAAGCATTTATCACAAACGTTTGACCAGCTTACCACAAAAAATTTGGCTTAGCAGTTTATTTTCTTATTTTGAATACCTATCTTTTAATTTTCGTGGAAGATTTTTCATCCATTACACTCCATAAAAATTTTCACACAAACACTCACTTTATTAAAAGTAAGAACTGCTTTTGAATAACAATTCAAATACAGGTAAACAGCACACTTAAACTGAGAGAAGAATATTCTGACAGTGTGTTCAGCTTGCACGATATTCCTGAAAGTAAAGAGTGGCAACATACTGATGAGGAAGATGGCACAGATGATAATGAGGATGAAGAAGATGATAATGCTGATGATGTGAATGAAGATGCTGTTAGAAAAACAAACAATAAAGAGAGTGTTGTCAGTGGAGACTTTTCTAACAGTGAAACAGATACAGTTGTTTCTGTAAGAAATGGTGTTTTTTCATGGAGTGAGCAGTCAAGACTTAATACCCTTACATTAACAGATGTTACTATTCCAAAAGGTAATTTGAATTATTACTCTGTTGTAACTTAATACACTATTATTATGTTATGAAAACTATTTCTAATCCCTGCAGTAATTTGAAATTAATTATTCTGTGTAGAAATTTCATACGTTTATTTATTTTGTTCATTCATTGATATGTAAATCACCTTCCATGCATTCTGTCATGAAGCAGAGTCTTCAGGGATGTGGAATAAGTCAAGTTTTACATTAACACATGAAATCAACCTACCACTGCTGTCTGCTTCTGTTAAGAACATTAACAACAAATTATGAGTAGTGCTAACTTGCTTAAAGCAATAATTAAGGTAATTACTTCTAGATTACTTTATATATGTACTAGAAAACTTGGGAATGCTTCACAAATGCTAAATAGGCATGGGAATTGGATATACATCCTAAAGTCCTTCTCCTCTCTCTTTCAGTCCATCTCCTCCTCCCCCTCTCTTTGGCCATCTCCTTCTCCTGCTCCTCCCCCCCTCTCTCCATCTCCTCCTTACCCTTCTCTTTGTACATCTCCTCCTCCTCACTCCCGTCTCTCTCCATCTCCTTCCCCCTCCCTCTCCATCTCCTCCTCCCCCACTCTCCATCCATCTCCTCTTTCTCCCTCTCTACATCCCATTTCCTCTCTTCTGTCCAACTTCTCTTCCTGGTCCCCTCTGTGAATTTGAGCCTCACTTATTGTTACTGTAAATGAAATTTCTATTGGGAATTGAAATCACATAAAAGAATGAGTAAATTGGCTGGGATCATGTGTACGTGGAGTTTTGTTGAGAGACCTCTTCAGCTCCTGGATTTGTGAGTACAGAAGCTGAATGATAGTATTTTACTTAGTTTTAATCTGCAAATGGATAGGATGACAAAGTTTTGGGTGATACAGTTTCTGTAGTAGTACTCTAACCCTGAGCCGATAAACCAAAAATACAACTTCCCTGTTTTCTGTTAAAACAACTGTGAGATAGAAAACAAAACATCATACTGTTGTGTATACAATGTTTGTTTAAAATTATGTATAAGGAGAAGGAATTTATATGGGAGAAACAATCTGTCTATTGTTTTAATGCTCTATTATCATAGTTAAAACTGATGGTGACAAAGAAAGTGAAACCACACATTATCACAGCCCAGCATTTTTTTCGCAGTCAGTTTTAACAGAAAATCTGTACATTGTTGTCTAAAAAACTATATCTATGTCTGTCTGAATATGTATTAGAATATTGTGTACAATTTTGAGGTAAAATGGTCAAGAACTTTTCAGAATTTTTTGCCAACAACATTTCCCTGTCATGTACTACATATAATCATTAGTCTATGTCCATCCAAAAGTTAATTAGAGCGTCATGTTCAAATCTGAAGAAAATCAGTCAAGAGCTTTTTGAGATTTTTAGTAACAATGTTTCCCATTTATACATATTTATTAGAGGATTGTATAAAAATTTGAATTTTGAGATTTTTGGTAACAACACTAAACAACTACTTGTCTTTATATAGTAGTGTAGATGAATTATACCCAAATCCATATTTAGATTCAAGGATTGAAAAATTCTGTTAGCTGCATGGTCATGTATTAGTCTGGTCTTCAGTCTGAAGACTGGTTTGATATGGCTCTCCATGCTACTCTATCCTGTGCAAGCCTCTTCACTTCATCTACATCTACATCTACATCTACATTGATACTCCGCAAGCCACCCAACGGTGTGTGGCGGAGGGCACTTTACGTGCCACTGTCATTACCTCCCTTTCCTGTTCCAGTCGCGTATGGTTCGCGGGAAGAACGACTGTCTGAAAGCCTCCGTGCGCGCTCTAATCTCTCTAATTTTACATTCGTGATCTCCTCGGGAAGTATAAGTAGGGGGAAGCAATATATTCGATACCTCATCCAGAAACGCACCCTCTCGAAACCTGGCGAGCAAGCTACACCGCGATGCAGAGCGCCTTTCTCGCAGAGTCTACCACTTGAGTTTATTAAACATCTCCGTAACGCTATCACGGTTACCAAATAACCCAGTGACGAAACGCGCCGCTCTTCTTTGGATCTTCTCTATCTCCTCCGTCAACCCGACCTGGTACGGATCCCACACTGATGAGCAATACTCAAGTATAGGTCGAACGAGTGTTTTGTAAGCCACCTCCTTTGTTGATGGACTACATTTTCTAAGCACTCTCCCAATGAATCTCAACCTGGTACCCGCCTTACCAACAGTTAGTTTTATATGATCATTCCACTTCAAATCGTTCCGTACGCATACTCCCAGATATTTTACAGAAGTAACTGCTACCAGTGTTTGTTCCGCTATCATATAATCATACAATAAAGGATCCTTCTTTCTATGTATTCGCAATACATTACATTTGTCTATGTTAAGGGTCAGTTGCCACTCCCTGCACCAAGTGCCTATCCGCTGCAGATCTTCCTGTATTTCGCTACAATTTTCTAATGCAGCAACTTCTCTGTATACTACAGCATCATCCGCGAAAAGCCGCATGGAACTTCCGACACTATCTACTAAGTTATTTATATATATTGTGAAAAGCAATGGTCCCATAACACTCCCCTGTGGCACGCCAGAGGTTACTTTAACGTCTGTAGACGTCTCTCCATTGATAACAACATGCTGTGTTCTGTTTGCTAAAAACTCTTCAATCCAGCCACACAGCTGGTCTGATATTCCGTAGGCTCTTACTTTGTTTATCAGGCGACAGTGCGGAACTGTATCGAACGCCTTCCGGAAGTCAAGAAAAATAGCATCTACCTGGGAGCCTGTATCTAATATTTTCTGGGTCTCATGAACAAATAAGGCGAGTTGGGTCTCACACGATCGCTGTTTCCGGAATCCATGTTGATTCCTACATAGTAGATTCTGGGTTTCCAGAAATGACATGATACGCGAGCAAAAAACATGTTCTAAAATTCTACAAGAGATCGACGTAAGAGATATAGGTCTATAGTTTTGCGCATCTGCTCGACGACCCTTCTTGAAGACTGGGACTATCTGTGCTCTTTTCCAATCATTTGGAACCCTCCGTTCCTCTAGAGACTTGCGGTACACGGCTGTTAGAAGGGGGGCAAGTTCTTTCGCGTACTCTGTGTAGAATCGAATTGGTATCCTGTCAGGTCGAGTGGACTTTCCTCTATTGAGTGATTCCAGTTGCTTTTCTATTCCTTGGACACTTATTTCGATGTCAGCCATTTTTTCGTTTGTGCGAGGATTTAGAGAAGGAACTGCAGTGCGGTCTTCCTCTGTGAAACAGCTTTGGAAAAAGGTGTTTAGTATTTCAGCTTTACGCGTGTCATCCTCTGTTTCAATGCCATCATCATCCCGTAGTGTCTGGATATGCTGTTTCGAGCCACTTACTGATTTAACGTAAGACCAGAACTTCCTAGGATTTTCTGTCAAGTCGGTACATAGAATTTTACTTTCGAATTCAATGAACGCTTCACGCATAGCCCTCCTTACGCTAACTTTGACATCGTTTAGCTTCAGCTTGTCTGAGAGGTTTTGGCTGCGTTTAAACTTGGAGTGGAGCTCTCTTTGCTTTCGCAGTAGTTTCCTAACTTTGTTGTTGTACCACGGTGGGTTTTTCCCGTCCCTCACAGTTTTACTCGGCACGTACCTGTCTAAAACGCATTTTACGATTGCCTTGAACTTTTTCCATAAACACTCAACATTGTCAGTGTCGGAACAGAAATTTTCGTTTTGATCTGTTAGGTAGTCTGAAATCTGCCTTCTATTACTCTTGCTAAACAGATAAACCTTCCTCCCTTTTTTTATATTCCTATTAACTTCCATATTCAGGGATGCTGCAACGGCCTTATGATCACTGATTCCCTGTTCTGTACATACAGATTCGAAAAGTTTGGGTCTGTTTGTTATCAGTAGGTCCAAGATGTTATCTCCACGAGTCGGTTCTCTGTTTAATTCCTCGAGGTAATTTTCGGATAGTGCACTCAGTATAATGTCACTCGATGCTCTGTCCCTATCACCCGTCCTAAACATCTGAGTGTGCCAGTCTATATCTGGTAAATTGACATCTCCACCTAAGACTATAACATGCTGAGAAAATTTATGTGAAATGTATTCCAAATTTTCTCTCAGTTGTTCTGCCACTAATGCTGCTGAGTCGGGAGGTCGGTAAAAGGAGCCAATTATTAACCTAGTTCGGTTGTTTAGTGTAACCTCCACCCATAATAATTCACAGGAACTATCCACTTCTACTTCACTACAGGATAAACTACTACTAACAGCGATGAACACTCCACCACCGGTTGCATGCAATCTGTCCTTTCTAAACACCGTGTGTACCTTTGTAAATATTTCGGCAGAATTTATCTCTGGCTTAAGCCAGCTTTCTGTACCTATAACGATTTCAGCTTCGGTGCTTTCTATCAGCGCTTGAAGTTCCGGTACTTTACCAACGCAGCTTCGACAGTTGACAATTACAATACCGATTGCTGCTTGGTCCCCGCATGTCCTGACTTTGCCCCGCACCCGTTGAGGCTGTTGCCCTTTCTGTACTTGCCCAAGGCCATCTAACCTAAAAAACCGCCCAGCCCACGCGCCACAACCCCTGCTACCCGTGTAGCCGCTTGTTGCGTGTAGTGGACTCCTGACCTATCCAGCGGAACCCGAAACCCCACCACCCTATGGCGCAAGTCGAGGAATCTGCAGCCCACACGGTCGCAGAACCGTCTCAGCCTCTGATTCAGACCCTCCACTCGGCTCTGTACCAAAGGTCCGCAGTCAGTCCTGTCGACGATGCTGCAGATGGTGAGCTCTGCTTTCATCCCGCTAGCGAGACTGGCAGTCTTCACCAAATCAGATAGCCGCTGGAAGCCAGAGAGGATTTCCTCCGATCCATAGCGACACACATCATTGGTGCCGACATGAGCGACCACCTGCAGATGGGTGCACCCTGTACCCTTCATGGCATCCGGAAGGACCCTTTCCACATCTGGAATGACTCCCCCCGGTATGCACACGGAGTGCACATTGGTTTTCTTCCCCCCTCTTGCTGCCATTTCCCTAAGGGGCCCCATTACGCGCCTGACGTTGGAGCTCCCAACTACCAGTAAGCCCACCCTCTGCGACTGCCCGGATCTTGCAGACTGAGGGGCAACCTCTGGAACAGGACAAGCAGCCATGTCAGGCCGAAGATCAGTATCAGCCTGAGACAGAGCCTGAAACCGGTTCGTCAGACAAACTGGAGAGGCTTTCCGTTCAGCCCTCCGGAATGTCTTTCGCCCCCTGCCACACCTTGAAACGACCTCCCACTCTACCACAGGTGAGGGATCAGCCTCAATGCGGGCAGTATCCCGGGCAACCACAGTCGTAGTCCGATCAGGGGATGCGTGGGACGAGCTGGCCGTCCCCGACAAACTCCCATCCGGACCCCCACAGTGATGCCCATTGGCAACAGCCTCAAGCTGTGTGACCGAAGCCAACACTGCCTGAAGCTGGGAGCGAAGGGATGCCAACTCAGCCTGCATCCGAACACAGCAGTTGCAGTCCCTATCCATGCTAAAAACTGTTTTGCTAAGAACGTCTGAACTAATCTACAGAGAGCGCAAACAAATCAACAAAATTTAAACGGTTATTAAAATACAAGATTGCCTAGTAAATGCAGTAATGCTGCTACTTGCGCACTGCTGACACTGCTCGGCGGCGGAAGGAGACTACGCGAAATTACACTATTCAGGTACTAAAACACGATGCTACACTCTCAAATACTATAATACGCTCGAAATTTATGAATTAAACAATGCAAGTACCAAAAACACGCAAAGAAATTAAGAATTAAACTATGTAACAAATGAGTGAGCTAGGAGTATACGACTTGCTGCTGCAGCTGCTTATCCAACAGCGGCAGGGAGCACACTAACTGCGACCAACCGACACTGGCCGTCCAAAACAAAACAGTAGACAAACGATTACGCGAATTTACACTATTCAGGTACTAAAACGCGATGCTACAACTCTCAAATACTATAATACGCCCGAAATTTATGAATTACACAATGCAAGTACCAAAAACACGCAAAGAAATTAAGAATTAAGCTATGTAACAAATGAGTGAGCTAGGAGTATACGACTTGCTGCTGCAGCTGCTTATCCAACGGCGGCAGGGAGCACACTAACTGCGACCAACCGACACTGGCCGTTCAAAACAAAACAATCCCCACCCCCACAATACCCACCACCACTACATTGGTGATCCCTTGATATCTCAGAATGTGTCCTATCAAACCATCCATTCTTCTAGTCAGATTGTGCCACAAATTTCTTTTCTCTCCAGTTCTATTCAGTACCTCCTCATTAGTTATGTGATATATCCATCTAATCTTCAGCATTCTTCTGTAACAACACACTTCAAAAGCTTCTATTCTCTTCTCATCTAAACTGTTTATCATCCATGTTTCACTAACATACATGGCTGCAGTCCATACAAACTCTTTCAGGAAACACTTACTGGCACTTAAATCTATATTTGATGTGTATGAATTGTATGAATTTATCTACATTTTATATCTTCTCTACTTTGGCCATTATTAGTTATTTTACTGCCCGAATAGCAAAACTCCTCTACTACTACAAGTGTCTTGTTTCCTAATCTAATTCCCTTAGCATCACCTGATTTAATCTGACTACATTCCATTATCTTTGTTTCACTTTTGTTGATGTTCATCTTATATCCTCCTTTCAAGAAACTGTCCATTCTGTTCAACTCTTCTTCCAAGTCTTTTGCTGTTTCTGTCAGAATTACATTGTCACCTGCAAACCTCAAAGTTTTTATTTATGCTCCCTGGATTCCAATTCCTACTCCAAATTTTTCTTTGGTTTCCTTTACTGCTTGCTCATTGTACAGACTGAATAACAGCAGGGTTAGGCTACAACCCTATCCCACTCCCATCTCAAGCACTGACTCCCTTTCACAGCCCTTGACTTTATTACTGCTGTCTGGTTTCCGTACAAGTTGTAAATAGCCTTTTGCTTCTTGTATTTTATCCATGCTACCTTCAGAATTTCAAAGAGGGTATTCCAGTCAACATTGTCAAAAGCTTTCTTAAGTCTACAAACACTATAAATATATGTTTTCATTTCCTTAAGGTATCTTCTAACTGAAGTCATAGGATCAGTATTGTCTCATGTGTTTCCACATTTCTTCAGAATCCAAACTGAGCATCTTCTACTGATTTTTCCATTCTTCTGTAAAGAATTCATGTTAGTATTTTGGAACCTGGTAGTTTTCAAACCTGTCAGCACCTGCTTCCTTTGGAATTGGAATTGTTATATACTTCTTTAAGTCTAAGGATATTTTGCCTGTCTCATACCTCTTGCACACCAGATGGAAGAGTTTTGTCATGGCTGGCTCTCCCAAGGCTATCAGTAGTTCTGACGGAATGTCATCTGTTCTTCTTGAAGTGTCAAGTCTCCTGTGTCACCTTCATCTGCGGCCTCTTCTTTTTCTATAATATTGCCTGCAAGTTCATCTCCCGTGTATAGACTCTTTATATAATTCTTCCACCTTTGAACTTTCTCTACTTTGCAAAGTACTGGTTTTTCATCTGAGCTTTTGATGTTCATGCAGCTGCTTCTCTTTTCTCCTAAGGCCTCTTTAATTTTCCTGTAAGTGGTCCCTAACTTTTCCCCATTTCCATTTTGCACTTCCTGTAAATCGCATTTTGTAGATGTTTGTATTCCCCTTTTGCTTCATTTACTGTATTTTTGTATTTTCTCCTTTCATCCATTAAATTCTGTATCTCCTGTGTTATCCAAGGATTTCTACTTGACCTTGTCGTTTTACCTATTTGATACTCTGCTGCCTTTCATCTCTCAAAGCTACCCATTCATCTTCTACTGTATTCCTTCCTCCTGTTCTTGTAAATTGTGGCCTAAAACTCCCTCAGTTTTAATCTACAGGTCATAACCAATAAATTGTGGTCAGAGTCCACGTCTGCCCCTGGAAATGCTTTAAATTTAGAATCTGGTTCCTAAATCTCTGTATTACCATTACATAATCAATATGAAATTGTATGGAGCCTTCTTTCATCGTTCTTAAACCATGTGGTAGCAATGATTAAATTACAACACCTGTTCAAAAAATTCCAGAACATTATCCACAAAATTTGTCTATGCTTACCTTTTACACGTTTTGCATGGTCTCCTTTGAAATACTGTCCTCCACAATTGGTACACCATTCACAATGCCATTTCCATTTCCAGAAGCAGTATTTGATGCCTCTTGCTGGATTGGATGGATTGCCATATGCGAATTTTCTTTTGTCTTGTCTATCGTTGCAAATCTTCACCTTTTCAACAGGGTTTTCAATTTTGAAAATAAAAAAAGTCCACAGGGGCCAGCTCTGGAGAGCACAGAGGATGAAACAGCTTTTGTGCATGTATTTGCGGGTGCATTATCATGATTCAAGAGCCATGAATTGCCTCACACATTTCAGGCCATTTCCTCCTCACATTTTCTTGCAGCCATCGCAACACGTACCCGTAGTACCATTGACCAACAGTTTGTCTCTGTGGCGTGAATTAATGATGAACTAATCCTTCAAAGTCAAAGAAAACTATCAACGTGGCTTTGACATTTGACCTGACCTGATGAACTTTTTCTGGCCTTGGAGAACCCATTGTGAATGTCGAACCTTGGTCTCAACATCATAACCAAAGACCCATGTCTCTTCACCACGTATGCACCACCTATGATTCTCTTAAGTAACATCTCATTCTCATTTGCGCAATCCAGAAACTCTTCACAGATTGCAAGGTGAAGGTCTTTCTGGTCTTGACTCATGAGCCATGGGACGACAAACTTGGCAGCAACTTGACACATTCTGAGATGCTGTGTCAGGATTGCATGACATGATCCAACTGAAATGTTACAGTTTTGTGCAATCTCTCAGACATTTAGTCTTCGATTGGGACTCACAATTTCATTGACATTCCTGACATGAGTGTTATCAGAAGACATTGAAGGGTGCCCTGAAAAAGGGCCATCCTTAACTTCCGTCAAGCCATTTTTAAACTGTGTGAACCATTCGTAACACTGAGTGTGGCTTAAGAACTCATTGCTGTAGGCTTCCTGAATCATTTGGTGTTTCTCTGTAAAGGTTTGCTTGAGTTACATGCAAAATTTAAAGCAGACGCATTGGTCCTCTAACTCTGACATCTCAAAATTCACAAACTGTGCGAAACAACGTTCTACTTAATACGGCACTGAGCAATGACTAACAGACATACAAAAATGTAATTTCTGGCAGTTGCACATTAAATAAATGCATGTGCAGTGATGCCAACTGCATTCTGCTCCAACACATCATTGCCATGAAATTTACTGAACAGGCCTTGTATGCTCTGTGAAAAATTCTGCTAGACAACTTCCTGTTTCATTCCTTCTACCCAGTTCAAATTCACCTACAATTTTTCCTACTCTTTCTTTTCCTACTATTGAATTTCAGTCACCCATCACTATTAAATTTTCATCTCCCTTAACTATCTGAATAATTTCTGTTATTTCATCATACATTTCCACAATTTCTTCATCATCTATGGAGCTAGTTAGCATATGAACTTACCTCTATTTGATTTTGTATTTATAAACCAGTATTCACCTGATGGGAAGTCAAGTTTCACCTGCCATCAAACTTAAGTAATTCCCACAGTATCTAAATGTATCTTAACCATTTCCATTTTTAAATTTTTTAACCTACCCACCAGATTAAAGGATCTAACATTCCATGCTCTGATCCATAGAACTGTAGTTTTGTTTCTTCTGATGATGACATCCTCCTGAGTAGCCCCCACTTGGAGATCTGAACGTGGAAGTCTTTTATTTCCAGAATATTTTTCCCTAGAGGATGCCATCATCATTTAACCATACAGTAGAGCTGCATGGCCTCAGGAAGAATTATGGCTGTAGTTTCCTCTTGCTTTCAGCTGTTCATAGTACCAGCACAATAAGGCTGTTTTGGTTGATTTTATGAGGCCAGATCAGACAATCATCCTGACTGTTGCCCCTGCAGCTGCTGAAAAGGCTACTAGCCCTATTCAGGAACCATATGTTTGTCTGGCCTCTCAATAGATACCCCTCCATTGTGGTCGCACCTATTGTACGGCTGTCTGTATCGCTGAGGCACCCAAGTCTAAGGAGTCACATGTGCATGTCCAGATTCTCCTCCCAAATCACTGGATCAGTTTTAACCTAACTTCAGAAAAAAAAAAAAAAATACAGCTGTACGCTTGAGTAGCAGCAATGTGGAGATACAGGCAAAATCCTGTTTTTCCAGAACCTGGTATATAGGCTGCCCTGCACAATAGAAATTTTGTTTGAGAACGGTATCAGCCTGCCAAAACAACCTGCTTCACAGGACAACCTATGTGTCAAAGGCAAGTAGTGGTATTATGATCTCTAAAATGTAGGCTGTCCTGCATGACAAGGGGCTACACATGCCAATGAGCATGGCTGGGGCAGGTTGAAATGGGTAGGGGAGGGGATGGACATTGCGAAGGGGAGGAGGAAATGGGTAGAGAGAGAGGAGGAAGGGGAGATGTATGAGGCAGGTGGAAGTTGTAGAGGGGTAGTGGGAATGTGGAAAAGGAAGTAGGGGAGATAAATTAATGTAAATCTCAAGTGACTAGGGCCTCCCGTCAGGTAGACCGTTCGCCGGGTGCAAGTCTTTCGATTTGATGCCACTTCAGTGACTTGTGCTTTGATGGGGATGAAGTGATGATGATTAGGATAACACAAGACCCAGTCCCCGAGCGGAGAAAATCTCCAACCCAGCCGGGAATCAAACCCGGGCCCTTAGGATTGACATTATGTCTCACTGACCCCTCAGCTACTGCGGATGGACATAGTGGAGATGAAGATGGAAAGAGAGAGGGGGAGGAGGATATGGTCAGAGGGAGGGTGGAGGGAGATAGGAAGATATGGTCAGAGAGGTGGAGATGAACAGACAGAGAGGGAGGAGGGGTTGGCAGATAGAGGTGGGAGGATGAAGTGGACAGACAGAGGAAGATGTGGTCCCAGAGAAGGGGATGAGGAGATGTGTTCAACATAAGTGTTGAACCCATATGTGAGCAAAACTGTGGGGAAAAGGCTAGTCTACTATAAATGGAACTTGGTATTTACAAATGCAGGTAACAAATATCTGGTAAAGAAAAGCAGGTAAATAGCAGCTCTGTATATGTAACTGTAGGCTTTCCTGGCATAAACTATTGATGAAGGTTTCTCAGGTCTCCAGCCGGGTGGTAGCGTTGATATCTCGTGATGTTTCGGGAAGTGTCATACTACCCATATTTGCCAGATTAATGTTCCACTAAAATATTTATTTTACTTTTGGCTCACAATAAAATGTAAAATAAATATTAGTGTGGAATATCGATATTTTGTTTTTCAGTTCCTCTCTGTACTGGTGGAATATTCCATAAATTTAATACAAATATATTTAAAATGCTTTTTTCAACCTGTATGCAATACTTTGTATTGAAAAATTAGCTTTTCTATGTATAACCGGTTCTCATTTTCCATTTCTTACTGTTAATCTTTTTGGTATTTCTGCCATTTTCTTCTCATTCTTTTCTTTGATATGACTTGAGCATCTGTAGATGAGGGAACATTTTTTTGTTTTCCATGTTGCATAATCTTTTACCATCCCATGCTATTTTCTTTTAAATAATTTTATGTGATTCAGTGGTATGGTGCAAGTCTTTCAATTGGATGTTGCTTTGGTAATTTGTGTGTGTCACTAATCTACCCCAGTAATCCTACTGGAGATGGGATGTACCATTTGATGTACATTCCAGTCCACACATTCCTGCTGTATGTTCACAGGTGAAGGCTAGGATAATGGCAGACTGAATTTTATGTGCCTCTTGGGTCTTACTCTTCAGATACACTGGAGTTTTAATTTCAACAGTTATATTCAGTGTTACTTGTGTTTTAAGTGTGAATCTTTTACTCTTTGCCTGTTCTGTGTCTCTTCCATGAGCCTTGGAAGTATCTTGAGGTAGGAAACCTTGGAGGTTGTTGGTGTCAACTCTTTTATCTTCATGTCAGCATTAACCATGAGTTTGTTTTTATAAATTTAATACGTAGTATTTAGTTGTCTGCTTGTAGTATATAGCTTTGTTTTTTCATGTTTTAAATTACGTACAGAAATATACAATGTTTGATGCTTAACAGGGAAACTGACTGTCATTGTTGGAACAGTTGGAAGTGGAAAATCTTCTCTGCTCTCAGCGATACTTGGCGAGATGCATACCATCAATGGAAAAGTGTCATGGACCAGGTAAATTTTTATTTAAACTTAGTGTTGAATGACAAATTGAAAGTAAATTTATAAGGAACAGTTGATTTCATTTTTCTACTATTTAGGTTAGTGCCTGCTAAGACACACTGAATGCCTCAAAGAAAATGGTTCATTGACATACAGTCGACATGGATTTAGAAAACATCATTCCTGTGAAACACAACTAGCTCTTTATTCACATGAAGTGTTGAGTGCTACTGAAAAGGGATTTCAAATCGATTCTGTATTTCTGTATTTCCAGAAGGCTTTTGACGCTGTACCACACAAGTGGCTTATAGTGAAATTGTGTGCTTATGGAATATTGTCTCAGTTATGCGACTGGATTTGTGACTTCCTGTCAGAGAGGTCACAGTTCATAATAACTGACAGAAGGTCATCAAGTAAAACAGAAGTTATTTCTGGTGTTCCCCAAGGTAGTGTTACACGCCCTTTGCTTTTCCTTATCTATATAAACGATTTGAGAGACAATCTGAGCAGCCGTCTTAGGTTGTTTGCAGATGACGCTGTTGTTTATTGACTAATAAATTCATCAGAAGATCAAAACATATTGCAGAATGATTTAGAAAAGATATCTGAATGGTGCAAAAATTGGCAGTTCACCCAAAATAACGAAAAGTGTGAGGTCATCCACATGAGTGCTAAAAGGAATCTATTAAACTTCAGTTACACGATAAATCAGTCGAATATAAAGGCCGTAAATTCAACTAAATGCCTAGGAATTACAATTATGAACAACTTAAATTGGAAGGAACACATAGAAAATGTTGTGGGGAAGGCTAACGACTGCGTTTTATTGGCAGGACACTTAGAAAAAGTAACAGATCTACTAAGGAGACTGCCTACACTACACTTGTCCATCCTCTTTTAGAATACTGCTTCATGGTGTGGGATCCTTACCAGATAGGACTGATGGAGTACATCAAAAAAGTTCAGAGAAGAGCAGCATGTTTTGTATTATCACGAAGGGAGAGAGTGCCACTGAAATGATACAGGATTTGGGCTGGACATCATTAAAAGAAAGGCATTTTTCGTTGCGACAGAATCTTCTCATAAAATTTTCAATCACCAACTTTTCTCCGAATGTGAAAACATTTTGTTGACTGTGACCTACATAGGGAGAAACAATCATCACGATAAAATAACAGAAATCAGAGCTCGTATAGAAAGTTATAGGTGTTTGTTCTTTCAACGCACTATACGAGATTGGAATAATAGAGAATTGTGAAGGTGGTTCAATGAACCCTCTGCCAGGCACTTAAATGTGATTTGCAGAGTATCCACGTAGAAAGAGATTCTGGTCATATGTGAAGTATGTTAGCAGCAAGAAGCCGCCAATGCCTTCTCTGTATGATAGCAATTGAAATACTAGTATTACATAGTATCTTTACTTTCTATTTGCAGAATGATTATGCAGAGAAATTAAATGTGTTCTTGTTGGGATTATAACTTTGAATTGCACCACTAGATTAAATAAAATACAGAAAATAGAAGAAGTATAAAAAAAGCTACATGGATTGGTTTTCTGCAGAAAACTCAGATCCTTAGATCATCAAGTGTGTAATGACCACACACATAATGATATGTTGGGCCACTTTTGCAGGCAAAACAAGTGGTATTTATTGTTGAACAGATTCTATAAGGATTTAGTATGTGAGCAAAAGATAGAGGTCATCATCATCCCATACACAGGGCACTTGTTCCCTGTAAATTATAATGTGGGGATTTGTGGTTTCTGAGATGGCTTTCAGCAATGTCATGAATATTTTCAATGGATCTGGTACCCTGCAAATTTGAGGACATGTTATGAAATTATCACTATACTTCTCAATGCCCTTTGGAATGTTTTAACTTTGTGGCATGTACAATGATATGGCTTGAAACAATCCATACCCATGTGAAAAGAGATCAGGCTTGGGCACAAATGGTCATTGATGTAATATATGTAACGTCAAACTTGCAAAGTGCTCTCTGAAATAACTACAGATCTCGTCCAGGCTAACGTCACCCATAATACAATATTGGCACCATCAGTATATATCCAACCCACAATGTATGAGTTAAAGAGCGATTCTGTTGGAGGCAGCATACCTTGACAAAAATGTTGTGTAATTTAACAAGAAGCTTGGATCATCAGAGGTTTGCATTATTCTGTTGTTTAAAGCTAATGTTCCAATGGCCATCCTAGTCCACTTACAGTTATGTTGGATAGTTGTCGAATGAACAGTGAGCTCTGAAACCATTGTTCCTTCCACACCATTGTACTCTGCTGTCATCCCACTACAGATTGCCAATAGTTCTGCATTACAGAAAAGCTTCTTCACTCACCCACATGGGGAAATATTAATGCTGATCCTATACCAATATACTCATTCCTACCAACCGAACCATCAGAGGAGCATAAATGAAAGTGATATGGGAGCAAGAATGGAATTTGGATGAGGAGAAGGAAGAAGAAGATGACTGGAGCAAGGAAGGGTTTAGGAAAGTATTGGCAAGATAAAATGGAGATGACAGAAGCTTATCAGCAGCAGAAGCACAATTGAAAATAGTGCATTATTAATGGCAACAAACAGAGGGGGCAGAGTTTGAGAGCGTGCACATGTATGTGTGTGTGTGTGTGTGTGTGTGTGTGTGTGTGTGTGTGTGTGTGTGTGAGAGAGAGAGAGAGAGAGAGAGAGAGACAGAGAGAGAGAGAGAGAGAGAGAGAGAGAGAGAGAGAGAGAGAGAGATACAGGGTAGAAGGTTAGAATAAGAAAATTATGAGAACGATGTGAATGGAGAGCGACAAGAGAAAATGGAGGTTAGAGAAATGGAGACGGCAGGGGTAAAGCTAAGATTGGGACCAGGGGAGGCTACAGGGATTGTGGGAATGAAACATATTGTGGAAGAAATTTTCTACCTTGTAAACACCCAGAAGATAGGAAAGGAGAGGCAGTGCATGCTTCTTGGGTTGCTAAATCTACATTTCATTTTGGGAATACCTGCCTTAAAACTGGTGCACCTCATGGATATATGGCTGTTGAAATAAGACCATGATTTTGTCTATGTATGTATGTTCCTCTGAATACACTACAATTGTAATATCACTGTACTTTTAATTGTCTAGACTCTACAGGGTAGGGGAAGGCATTCAAAGTGATAGTAATTAATTCTGGTAAGATTTTTAATATTTCATGTTATCAAATTCAGTACTCGTACTCTAAAATGCTCTCTTGTCATCAAGTCATATTGTATAGTTTCTTTCAATATGCAGCTAGATACAATAGGTTTGCTGATTATCACCACAGTACCTAAAAATTCTACATGTAATCAGATGTATGTGACTGGGCAGGATATCACTAGAACGGCTTTCTTCAGAAGCTTACTTTAAACACTAAAACTTCACACTAATCAATATTTAATATCTTTGGTGTATTGTTCATGGCACAACTGATTGTTGAAATTATGAACATACATAACCCCTCAGTCGTGCCACCCCCACCCAGTCCACACTTCCATGCCATCTTCATCATATGTTGCACCTCACCGGCTCCAGTACCAGTGTGTCACATGATTAGCCTGTGCACCTCCCAGTCCTCCCTCCCACTTCTATCCTGTTCATCTGGTCTCTTCCTTTAAGCCAAAGCTACCCATTTCCAACCTTCTTGCTTCCTGCCTTTCTCCCTCTACTCCCACTTGCCATAACCCCCACCCCAGTAAACCTCCCGAACTGCAATCTCGATACTGTGTGTTCAGCTGGCTCAAAATAGGTGGACAGGTGTGTGTGTATGTGTGTTTGTGTTTTATTCTCAGTGACTGCTTTTTAGTGAGTGGTCTTCTCACTCTTAAATTACGTAACTCATACAAACTCAATATGTTACTCAAAGAAATATGTTTTTCTCCTTGCACACCTCATTCTCCTAATAATGCTATACTCAGCAAATGTTACTCAATTACCTATTATTTTTCTGCATACACTCCAACTATGAATCCAATTTATGTCATGCTTACATTCATACTAGCTTGTTACTACAAAAATGCTGTGGTCTTGACTACAGTGCCTGTAATACTGATTGTTTCAAGGCAGCATTTTTATTTTACTAGACTCACAAAATGCATAAAGAGCTGGTGCTAGAAGAGGAATTCCAAGTGATATGGGTACTGGATTGCCTTTAGAAATCATGATTGTTGTCCTGAGAGATAAGTTTGTGTGGAAGCCAAACATGTTTATTTTACTCAGTTGTTTCATATTAGAATGATGTGAAAGTCTTGATACAGATTTGAAGACAACCAGGAAACATTGTGCCAAATGATTAACTTACTGGACACTAATTTTAAGAATAAAAAATAATAAAAACAATAAACAGCAAAAACAACATGCCCAGATGAGTGAAGGAAGTTGAAAATGTTGTGTTACGTTGTAATCCCACTTACTTTAGAAACAGAATATTGCCACATGATCCACCCACTTCATGAATGTAGCTTTGGTTGAACTGTTCTGTATTTGTTTCTGCACTAAGTTACTTAATCTTAATGACTACCTGTGACCGATGTGCTTTCCATCTGTCAGAAAGTATAGGCAGCCCCAAACACACTAAATCCTGCAGGTAACTGGTACTGCTAATGAACAAAACCTTTAGGTGCAATCCTCTTGCAGATACAAAGTGGATTAATCTAACAACTAAAATTCCATTAGCTTTAATTTTGGAAATGGCGCTGACAGAGGAGAATAAAACATCAAGGTGAAATACATAAGAAAAATCATGGAGAATGTTGCTATTAAATACCATAAAATATTCTGCCATATGAGAAACGAAGCTTGGGAGGGTATAGACCTTCTTAAAGAAGAGTCCAAGTCCTTTGAAAGCTAAGTGAGAACTTTCTTTTCAGTGAAATACTCCTGTTACCAAAGTAAAAGTTAAAGTAACATTACTATTATGAATATTATTGTTAAAACTACTCCTCATACTGAATTCTGATAATGACACTAACTTATGTATTTTTATCCTTTCAGTGGCGCGACCATTGCTTACTCTTCACAGAAGCCTTGGTTGTTAAATGCAACACTAAGAGAAAATATTCTCTTTGGGCAACCATACAGACCACGAAGATACCAGAAAGTTATATCTGCTTGTGCTCTAGAGCCAGATATTGACTTACTTCCTGGCAAGGACTTGACTGAAATTGGAGAGAAGGGAATTACTCTCTCTGGAGGACAGAAGCAAAGAATAGCTGTAGCACGAGCTTTATATTGTAAGGCACATGTTGTCATTTTGGTGAGTGGCTCTTTTCTATTGATGACTTGATGTGTTTTCTATCATTTAGTGGGAATTTTATTGATGTAGGATAATTGGTGCTTACCTGTGATAACAGGAAGAACAATTTAAAAAAATATATTATTATGAGAAAATACTTATGCAGAATACTTTATCTTAACTACAAAACCGAGCAAGGTTGCGCAGTGGTTAGCACACTGGACTTGCATTCGGGAGGACAATGTTTCAATCCCGTGTCCAGCCATCGAAGTATACCTGTTACTTTTAACTGATGTCGTGATCTTTTTGGTTTCTCTGTGTTTCAAACCTGGAAAATAAGGTAAAGCATGGTCTCTTAACATGACAAAAACAATATGGGTCATTTTAAACACTGGGAAAATGGGAAGAGAAGCTAATGGAAATTTGGAGAGGTTGTTGCGTGGAAGAAACTGACAAACTATTTTGATAACTTACATTTGTATTTTTAACACCATAATCATGACAGATTGTCTTACTCTCATCTGCATGCAACAAATAGAAACAAAAACAACTTTCACTATTCACAGGCGACCCATAGTATTGCATAGAATGTAGAAAATTGTGCAGCTGTAAAAATATTTGATGACATCCATTATGAATTAAAGCCATTGAAAGATTTTAAAAAAAACCAGCTTCAAAAACAAAGTGAAATCATTTCTGAGTTACAATTTCTTGTATTCTGCAAATGAATTTCTTAATAGATAATATTCCTGTGTTGGCGTGTTTCATTTGTATCTAGCTTAAAATTAATGTAATAGTCTTTCGTGTAAATGGTCTGTGTGTAGCAATATTTTCACTGAGATTATACATGGTATTTGTGAGCCCATTGACACATTCAAGATCATAGTGGAACTTTACAGACTGCACAGAACAGAAGCAGAAACTGAATTAAACAGGCTAGTTTTGCACTCGGACCCATTACCCATCCCATTACAAATGGTCTCACCCTAGTCTACACACAGCCAGCAGACACGTTGTTTACTTCTTTTCTTTTACCCATACTGTATTTCTATGAACTTCTCAAGGAAACAGAAAAAAAAACAGAAGAAGTGGATACTATGATTTCCAAACAAACTTATATTTTGAATGTATTGGTCAAAATGAATGAGAGATGAAATCCAGACTTAAATCTTTCCAAAGATTCTCTGGATTAACTGCATGGAGACTGAAGGAAAAGAGCTATTTGATAATACTGATGGTCTCTGGTCACTTCTGTTTATTGTTTCTATTATGTAAAATTATATAACCATATCAAAAAAGTTTTCAACCACCTGCATATCTGCAAAACAGTTTGGAGTTAGATCCACAAGTAGCAGGGAGTGGGAGAAACTTATGAAATAAGTTTCATATAAAATACAAAAAACAAAACTGACCAAAATAACAGCTTATATTATAGGTCAAAAGTGCATGTCTTTGCAGATCTGTGAAATTAAAACTTTCTGCTCGGTAACATTCAATGCTGTTTTGCTCCAATCGATACACTGTAACATACTTGGATCCTCCTTGGTATGCTGTACACAAAGATAAATGTGGCACTTTTTGGAGGAAACAGGGAAGACTGCATTCATCCAGGCAATATGCAACCACTGGCACACAAACAATCTGTCCTCTAGGTGAATGAGACACTGCTATTCAAGGCTACCTCACTCTTAGTTAGCACACCCCACACATACACATACAACCCTCCACACACTATCTCCCAAGGTCACTGAAATAATGCACTTTACATTTCATATGGCACAGAACTCCACCCCCCACCCCCCCACCCCCCCACCCCCCCACCCCCCACCCCACCCCACCCCACCCACCCCAATGAACCATAGACCTTGCCGTTGGTGGGGAGGCTTGCATGAATCAGTGATATAGATAGCCATACCGTAGGTGCAATGGAGGGGTATCTGTTTAGAGGCTAGACAAACATGTGGCTCCTGAAGAGGGGCAGCAGCCTTTTCAGTAGTTGCAGGGGCAACAGTCTGGATGATTGATTGATCTGGCCTTGTAACACTAACCAAAATGGCCTTGCTGTGCTGGTACTGTGAACGGCTGAAAGCAAGGGGAAACTACAGCTGTAATTTTTCCCGAGGTCATGCAGCTTTACTGTATGGTTAAATCATGATGGCGTCCTCTTGGGTAAAATATTCCGGAGGTAAAATAGTCCCCCATTCGGATCTCCGGGCGGGGACTACTCAAGAGGATGTCGTTATCAGGAGAAATAAAACTGGCGTTCTACAGATCGGAGCGTGGAATGTCAGATCCCTTAATCGGGCAGATAGGTTAGAAAATGTAAAAAGGGAAATGGATAGGTTAAAGTCAGATATATTGGGAATTAGTGAAGTTCAGTGGCAGGAGGAACAAGACTTTTGGTCGGGTGAATACAGGGTTATAAATACAAAATCAAATAGGGGTAATGCAGGAGTAGGTTTAATAATGAATAAAAAAAATAGGAGTGCGGGTAAGCTACTACAAACAGCATAGTGAATGCATTATTGTGGCCAAGATAGACATGAAGCCCACGCCTACTACAGTAGTACAAGTTTATATGCCAACTAGGTCTGCAGATGATGAAGAAATTGAAGAAATGTATGATGAGATAAAAGAAAAGAAAATGAAAGTTTAATAGTCATGGGTGACTGGAATTCGATAGTAGGAAAAGGATTGGGGCTAAGAAATGAAAGAGGAAGCCTCCTGGTAGAATTTTGCGCAGAGCATAACTTAATCATAGCTAACACTTGGTTTAAGAATCATGAAAGAAGGTTGTATATGATGTGTCGGCAGCTGGGCCAACACCTCGTAGATAGAGATGGCTGAAAATGCACGCTAGACTAACGCAGACGGGCGTGAAGTACTGGAACAGGCTACGTAATTAATGCTATGAAGTAAAGTACGTAGCTGGATTAATACTTATCTTTAATCAATCATTGTGGTACATCGCTCTTGACGATACACAGGAGACTTTAATTACAATCACTGTAAGGCTAATGGCGCCTTGCTAGTTCGTAGCCATTAACTTAGCTGAAGGCTATTCTGTCTCTCGGCTAATGAGAGAGAAAGGCTTCGTACATCTAGTCGCTAGCTAGGTCGTCCGTACAACTGGGGCGAGTGCTTGTTCGTATCACGAGACCTGCCTTGTGGTGGCGCTACGTCTGCGATCACACAGTGGCGACACGCGGGTCCGACATGTACTAAATGGACCGCAGCCGATTTAATCTACCACCTAGCAAGTGTGGTGTCTGGCGGTGACACCACATTCCTCCCCCGCAAATCGGCGAACGGTCGTGAGATAAGGCTTCCGCCCGCCGTGGGGAGGACCCCATGTTGACGTATGCGATGAGGTGGGGAGCCTAACAACAGGCGAGGCTGTGCCACCCGCACCCGGCCATTCGGTCCGAGGGGAGCTAGGAAACGCCTGAAAACCTAGTCCAGGGTGCACGTCAACATGCGGTGTATGCGCCCGTAAAGAAACAGGAGGGGCCGAAGGGTCGACCTCCATTGCGTCGGGGTAGCCGACGCGCGATGACGTCATGTGGTCCGGAGCGGGCGGGAGTTCCATGGCGGAGGACAGCTGGTCACGGGAAGCGATCGGCGGTGCGTGACCCAGGGAGGCGCTTGGCGGCTGCAGCGAAGCGTCGAATGCGGGTGGCGCCGGCGGGAGTACCGGCGGCGGCAGCTGCGGCGGCGGCAGCTGCGGCGGCGCGTCGCAATGGGGCAAAATGGAAGGCATCGTCGGTAACACCTGGGGATGAGGCGAGCCAGTAGATGGGTCCTCAGGGTGCTGACCGGACGGCACCGTCGCTGAAAGCAGACGGGGAGCGGCAGAACCCGTGCGACGACAGAGGCGCAGCTGATTGAGATGCCGACGCACCTCACCAGAGGCCCCCAAAACCAAATACATCGCGCGGCCGAGGCAGCGAAGAATGCGCCCTGCAAGCCAACGCCGTGAACCTCGATAGTTGCGATAAAATACAACGTCGCCTGGAGCAAAAGCAGGAGTCTGCCGCTGCACAGGAACCTGATGTGGCGGATGCAGCAAAGACATCAAGGTGCGATGAGGACGACCATGGAGCAACTCAGCCGGCGAGCGACCATCGCGGGGCTGAGAGCGATACGAGGACAAAAAGAGCAACAATGCGTCCTCCCGAGAATGCGACTCTTTCAATTTCAACATCTGTGACTTGAAAGTCCGGACCAATCGTTCAGCGGCACCGTTTGACTGAGGCGAAAACGGCGCGGATGTCAGATGTTGAATACCATTGGCCTGGCAGAATGACTGAAATTCTGCGGACATGAATTGTGGGCCATTGTCGGAAACAATAGTCTGCGGAAGACCTTCAATGCAAAAGAGAGCAGACAACGCTTGGATGGTGGCGGAGGACATCGTGGAAGACATCCGGACAACAAAAGGAAAATTACTGAAGGCATCGACCAGAACCAACCATCGAGCATTCCAGAATGGACCAGCAAAATCAATGTGCAAGCGTTGCCAAGGGGAAGTGGCTTTTGGCCATGCAAAGACTTGCCGCTGCGGTGCGGATTGTTGTTCGGCACACGCCATGCAAGAAGAACACATATTCGTAATCGCAGCATCAATTCCGAACCAAGTACAGTGCTGACGAACAAGTTGTTTCGTTCGCACTATACCCCAATGTCCTTGGTGAAGAAGCTGTAAAACAGAGGACTGTAACGAACGTGGGACCACGACTCTGGACTGATCATTATCAGAACGCAACAACAAAACACCACGTCGAACAAAAAGTCTCTCCCTGTGAGCAAAACATCGGCGAACCAACGGATCCTCGATCCGAGACTTTGACAAAGGCCATTGCGTAGCAACAAAACGTAAAACAGTAGCAAGGACAGGGTCAGCAGCTGTGGCTGTAGCTACACGACGAAAATCGATCGGAAACGATTCGACCACGGTTTCCGAATCAATGAACATGCAAGCAAGTTCGGAAGAAACGAATGCTTTATCCTCAGCAACAGGCAAACGGGACAACGCATCGGCGTTTCCGTGCTTAGCAGTGGACCGATACAAGATATCGTAGCGGTACTGCGAGAGGAAAATAGACCAGCGAATGAATTTCTGCGCTGTACATGGAGGTACAGGCTTGTTCGGATGAAAAAGCGATGTCAAAGGTTTGTGGTCTGTGATGATGGTAAAATGACGACCATACAAGAAATCATGGAACTTAGTAACACCAAACACGAGAGCCAAAGCTTCTTTCTCTATCTGCGAGTAATTTCTTTGCGCAGACGAGAGCAATTTGGACGCAAAGGCAATAGGGCGATCATGGGAGCCAACTTTGTGCGCAAGCACAGCACCGATCCCGAAATCCAATGCATCTACCATCAACAAAAGGGGTTTCTGGGGATCGAAAGGCGTGAGGCAAGTATTAGAAAGCAATGCCGATTTCAACTGGCGAAAGGCGCGTTCGCATTCCGTCGTCCAGACGAATGGAACACCTTTACGGCGTAAGCGATGAAGCGGAGCTGAAATGGAAGAGGCATTGCGCATATATTTGTGATAATAGTTAATTTTACCCAACACACTCTGTAGCTGTTTCACATTGCGAGGGGAAGGTAAATCTTGTATGGCACGGAGGTGCTCTGGACTCAGATGTATGCCTTGGGCATTGATGACATGGCCCAGGTATGGTAAGTCACGAGCAAAAAACACACATTTGTCCTTCCTCAAGCGAAGACCATTTTGTCGCAAGACCTGAAATAACGTTCGTAGGTTCGCAAGATGATCTTCTTCTGTCTGTCCGGAGATCACTATATCGTCCAGATAGTTTGCTGCAGTAGGGACCGACGCACAAATAGTTTGTAAATATTGCTGAAACAATGCAGGGGCGGATGCACACCCGAACGGCAGTCTTTTGAACCTGTACAATCCAAGATGCGTGTTAACCACCAATACACGCTGGGATTCGTCGTCCACAGGTATTTGCAAGTACGCATCGGCTAGATCCAACTTCGAAAAATATTTTCCCGGGCACAGTTTAGCAAAAAGATCTTCCGGGCGGGGCAAAGGAAAAGTAGCAGTCACTAGTTGTGGATTCACTGTGGCCTTGAAGTCCACGCAAAGTCTCAATTTTCCGGAAGGTTTTGGCAAAATTACTAAGGGTGAGGCCCAGAGAGAAGCTTGCACACGTTCAATTACACCCTGTGATTCTAGATCGTTTAATGTTCTTGCGACCTCATCACGCAATGCGTGGGGAACATTGCGCGCTCTGAAAAATTTCAGTTGCGCGTTTACTTTCAGTTCCAAATGTGCTTCATAGTTTGTAGCGCAACCTAAGCCCGGTGCAAAAATGTCTGCAAATTCTTCACATACACTAGAAACACTGTCCGTAGGCACAGTTTGATGCACTGATAGGACCTGATTTACAATAGACATGTTAAACAACTGAAATAAATCTAAGCCAAACAAGTTCACTGCAGTAGAAGAACGAAGAACTTAAAATGACACAAGCTTTGATTGTCCTTTATATGTTGCAAGAAGAGTGCACTGTCCTAACACAGGAATTGTCTGTCCGGAATACGTAGTGAGCTTAACATTTGCGGCACGCAACGGAGGTGCGCCCAGTTGTTTGTACGTGTCGTGATTGAGCAATGAAACTGCAGCTCCGGTATCGAGCTGGAATGGTATCACTTTGCCTTCAAAGTCTAAGTCCACAAAAAGTTTATTGTCCTGCTGACGACAAGAGCGACTGTTTTGTGCAATTTGAACAGACACTGGTACAGAATCACTTGCTAATTGACGTGATTTCCGGCGACGTCGATGCACAGTTTTTGTGGGACGAACACAGTCACTGTTTGAGAAAGTGTCACTGGACGAATCGGAATTACCTACATGAATGTCCATGGGCGAAGGTCCACGATCCTGAGTGTCCTTGGTTCGATTCCGGCGCGAAGCAAAGGGCCTGGAATGATTGTGATTGTCTGATCGGAGCTTTTTCTGGCAAACACTTTGAACATGTCCTTTCCTATTACAGAAAAAGCAAAGAGCTTGGCGTGACGGGCAATGTTCACGCGAATGTCTAGTAGCACACCGCGGGCATGATTTCACTGCAGTTGTGGGCTGGCGCAGCACACGTGGCTTAGAGCGCGGCAGCAGCGGCGTTTGTTTGCGCGATGGCAGTTGACCGGGCCGCGCAGCTCGCCCGGCGGGCCGGTTAATGTTACACACTGCTGGCGAAGTTTCAAAAGATTCCTGAGCACAGTCAAGTGTGTCTTGTCTATCCAATATGTCTATCACTTGTTGAAGGGAGGGATTAACTAGTTTCAAAATTTGCTCCCGTATGCGAACATCAGAAACGTTCTGTGCAATTGCATCACGCACCATTGTATCTGAATAAGAAAGACCACAGTCACAGTCAAAAGAACACTCCCTAGTAAGTCCTTGCAATGTTGCTACCCACTCCCTATTAGTTTGACCGGCCATACGTTTTGTACGAAAAAATGTATACCGTTTTGCAACCACATTAACTGTTTCTTTGAAATAGGCATCTAAAGCAGACAAAATTTCCTCGTAGGACAGAGTTGCTACGTCGCGTTGGGGAAACAATTTCACTATCACATGGTAGGTGGACACACCGACACAAGAAAGCAAAAACGGCTGCCGCTCATTACCTTGAATTCTGTAGGCAGCGAGGTGGAAGGCAAACTGGCGGGACCATACCCGCCAAGTCTCGTGGGTGTCATCAAAACTTCGAAATGGTGGTGCAACGGCAGGTTGTGGCTGCGGTACCGGTGAAGCGGCGGCGGCCGCATCGGTTCGAATGGCACGTTGACCCTGGACGAGCTGTCCAAGGGCATCCAATAACGCCTGCGTCTGCTGATTCTGCAAGCGATAAAATTCGGACAGTACATGTGGAGAATGTGGCGAAGCCATGACACAAATAAATTAGGGCAAAGTAAAACACAAGATCCTTTGTAGACTCGTCGCCATGTGATGTGTCGGCAGCTGGGCCAACACCTTGTAGTTCGAGATGGCTGAAAATGCACGCTAGACTAACGCAGACGGGCATGAAGTACTGGAACAGCCTACGTAATTAATGCTATGAAGAAAAGTACGTAGCTGGATTAATACTTATCTTTAATCAATCATTGTGGTACATCGCTCTTGACGATACACAGGAGACTTTAATTACAATCACTGTAAGGCTAATGGCGCCTTGCTAGTTCGTAGCCATTAACTTAGCTGAAGGCTATTCTGTCTCTCGGCTAATGAGAGAGAAAGGCTTCGTACATCTAGTCGCTAGCTAGGTCGTCCGTACAACTGGGGCGAGTGCTTGTTCGTATCACGAGACCTGCCTTGTGGTGGCGCTAGGTCTGCGATCACACAGTGGCGACACGCGGGTCCGACATGTACTAAATGGACCGCGGCCGATTTAATCTACCACCTAGCAAGTGTGGTGTCTGGCAGTGACACCACAGTATACATGGAAGAAGCCTGGAGATACTGACAGGTTTCAGATAGATTATATAATGGTAAGACAGAGATTTAGGAACCAGGTTTTAAATTGTAAGACATTTCCAGGGGCAGATGTGGACTCTGACCACAATCTATTGGTTACGAACTGTAGATTAAAACTGAAGAAACTGCAAAATGGTAGCAATTTAAAGAGATGGGACCTGGATGAACTGACTAAACGAGAGGTTGTACAGAGATTCAGGGACAGCATAAGGGAACAATTGACAGGAATGGGGGAAAGAAATACAGTAGAAAAAGAATGGGTAGCTTTGAGGGATGAAGTAGTGAAGGCAGCAGATGATCAAGTAGGTAAAAAGACGAGGGCTAGGTAGAAATCCTTAGGTGACAGAAGAAATATTGAATTTAATTGATGAAAGGAGAAAATATAAAAACGTAGTAAATGAAGCAGGCAAAAAGGAATACAAATGTCTCAAAAATGAGATCGACAGGAAGTGCAAAATGGCTAAGCAGGCATGGCTAGAGGACAAATGTAAGGATGTAGAGGCTTATCTCACTAGGGGTAAGATAGATACTGCCTGCAGGAAAATTAAAGAGACCTTTGGAGAAAAGAGAACCACTTGTATGAATATCAAGAGCTCAGATGGAAACCCAGTTCTAAGCAAAGAAGGGAAAGCAGAAAGCTGAAAGGAGTATATAGAGGGTCTATACAAGGGCAAAGTACTTGAGGGCAATATTATGGAAATGGAAGAGGGTAGATGAAGATGAAGTGGGAGATATGATACTGCGTGAAGAGTTTGACAGAGCACTGAAAGACCTAAGTCGAAACAAGGCCCCAGAAGTAGACTACATTCCATTAGAACTACTGACAGACTTGGGAGAGCCAGTCCTGACAAAACTCTACCATCTGGTGAGCAAAATGTATGTGACAGGCGAAATACCCTCAGACTTCAAGAAGGATATAATAATACCAATCACAAAGAAAGCAGGTGTTTGCAGATGTGTAAATTACCAAAGTATCAGTTTAATAAGTCACATCTGCAAAATATTAACACAAATTCTTTACATATGAATGGAAAAACTGGTAGAAGCTGACCTCGGGGAAGATCAGTTTGGATTCGGTAGAAATATTGGAACACGTTAGGCAACACTGTCCCTACAACTTATCTTAGAGGCTAGATTAAGAAAAGGCAAGCCTACATTTCTAGCATTTGTAGACTTAGAGAAAGCTTTTGACAATGTTGACTGGAATACTCTCTTTCAAATTCTGAAGGTGGCAGGAATGAAATACAGGGAGAGAAAGGCTATTTACAATTTGTACAGAAACCAGATGGCAGTTATAAGAGTTGAGGGACATGAAATGGTAGAAGGGAATGAGACGGGGTTGTATCCTATCCACAATGTTATTCAATCTGTACATTGAGCAAGCAATAAAGGAAACAAAAGAAAAATTCGGAGTAGGTATTAAAATCCATGGAGAAGAAATAAAAACTTCGAGGTTTGCCAATGACATTGTAATTCTGTCGGAGACAGCAAAGGACTTGGAAGAGCAGTTGAACGGAATGGACAGTGTCTTGAAAGGAGGATATAAGATGAACATCAACAAAAGCAAAACGAGGATAATGGAATGTAGTTGAGTTAACTCGGGTGATGGTGAGGGAATTAGATTAGGGAGTGAGACACTTAAAGTAGTAAATAAGTTTTGCTATTTGCGGAGCAAAATAACTGATGATGGTCAAAGTGGAGAGGATATAAAGTGTAGACTGGCAATGGCAAGGAAAGCGTTTCTGAAGAAGAGAAATTTGTTAACATAGAGGATAGATTTAAGTGTCAGGAAGTCGTTTCTGAGAGTTTTTGTTTGGAGTGTAGCCATGTATGGAAGTGAAATGTGGACGATAAATAGTTTGGACAAGAAGAGAATAGAAGATTTCAAAATGTGGTGCTACAGAAGAATGCTGAAGATTAGGTGGGTAGATCATATAACTAATGAGGAGGTATTGAATAGAATTGGGGAGAAGAGGAGTTTGTGTCACAACTTGACTAGAAGAAGTGATTGGTTGGTAGGACATGTTCTGAGGCATCAAGGGATCACCAATTTAGAATTGGAGGACAGCGTGGAGGGTAAAAATCATAGAGGGAGACCAAGAGATCAATACACTAAGCAGATTCAGAAGGATGTAGGCTGCAGTACATACTGAGAGATGAAGCAGCCTGTACAGGATAGAGTAGCATGGAGAGCTGCATCAAACCAGTCTCAGGACTGAAGACCACAACAACAACAATGGCACAGAACACCCTGTACTTATACTGCACCGCTCTCAAATTACCTCCATAAGAATGAAAGGCATCCAAAATCTGTACCTGATATCACCCCAAAATGTGACTGACCCACCTCCCTGATGAATCTGTTGCACACATCCCTGAATCACACTTTTCTACAACAGTCATCAGACAAATTCTGCACTCAGTGCTGGAGAGACTCCCATTGTCAATGACACAGATTTCATTACAGGTGTTCTCTTGCCCACCTTGTTGCTTTACCTTGGGGATGTTTATACTGTTATTTGTAATGGATGCTTAGAGGTCAAATTCATTGTGTGGAGTCAATTGCATACTGTGCATATTAGATTAGATCTAATCAAACAATGGAAACTCCAGGTTGGAATATCAGCAATATTACTAAAAGGATATGTTGCTACTCACCATAAAGATGACCTGTAAAGATTGTTAAGTCTTTTTGGTGTGCCTGGCTGAAACTTAATGGGTCATCTTCATGGTTAGTAGCAATCTGTTCTTTCATTAATTGTTAGATTAGATATACTCTTCTTCTATAGATCCATAGTGTTGAGATCCTCAAAGATATCAAGCATGTCACAAAAGAAGACTACATATGATGATGCATATTTACATAAAAATGGATATGCCAGTTTCCACAGATCGTAAGTGAAATTATTTTTGTTGGTGCTGAAATAAGTCAAGAAATCTTAAACATAATGTTATTTGAGAGGTGATAACAAACTTGTCACAAGGTGTGTATGACATCATCAAACAAAAAATCAGTTTACAATGCTTATTTATGTTGATCATATTACTGTACACAAGAGGAAAAGAGATGTTTCACTGAACACTCACATTATTTGATGTTGTAAATAATATGTACAAAGGACATTTTCTTACAAAGTCCTGTTTGAGCTAAAAATAAAAGAAGTGCATTTTTATTCTCAATTTTATTTTTACATGAAATCTACTTTTCTGCATAATGTCCACCAATATTATGGCAGTTATAATACCACACAACCAGCATTAGATTATTGTCCTTGTTGAAATCTGCCATATGATTAAGCAACAATTGCATAAAGCTCACTTCTTGATGCTTGAGGAAACTTGTTACATAATCATCTGTTTTCTCTCACTTTTTCATCAACTTTCTGCACTAAATCATCTGTAATGACTGAAGGTCACTCACTTCACTCCTCATTATGCACATTTGTACAGCCATCTTTAAAAGCTCTCACTCATTTCCATATCATCCCTTTGCTCATAATATTTTCAGCAAACACTTCACTGATTTGATGATGAATTTCAGCTGCTTTCACAACTTTAACACTAATAAAATGAATCGTAATGTGTATTTCACTTTGGCCAGATTCCCATCGGAAGAGTCATTTCAGATATTCACAAACAAGCATAAACATGCCAAAAATTGGTGGGAATTATGTAGACAGATAGAATACAGTACAGGCTTTCATATAAAAATAAAATTGCTAAGAAAACTCTAATTATTGTATTTTTATTTCAAAACAGTTCTTACTTGAAAAACATGTTTCTTACATCAGTTTGTTTTACTATGAAATTTGTCCCAATACACCATTTAGGCACCTCTTTAACTGAACTTTGTTAGTAGTTAAACTTTTCGTAGCTGCTGTTACATTTTTGAAAATTTATGTTCCTGAATAATGTACACCTTTCTGGGTCAAAGTAAGTGGTTTTAAATCTTTATTATAGTACTGATTTCATGAATTGATCTGTTGGTTTGTAAAAGAGATATTTGTGATTTCATGAGGGATAAATATGTTTTATGCAGTAATTAGTATCTCCAGTTTCTTAAAAAGGCCTGTGCAGGGAGTTCCTGATTTCACACAACAAATAGTAATTCATATTACAGACTTTTGGATTTGGGAAACATTAGCTTGGCATGATAAGCTACCCCAAAAAACTATCCTGTTGATGTTATGGGATGAAAGTAAGTGAAGTGTGCTAGATTTTTTTGTCACTGTTTCTGACATTACCTGAATTCCAAATAAAATTTGTATAGGTTCTTGTAGGTTTACACCTCCCATCTAAGCATATATTAAAATCCCAGTTGAGCAAACCAATTTTAAGTTTACTTCCCAAAATTAGCTACATAAAATATAAATGTCTCATTCTCAAAATAGTCATGAAGCTGAATATGAGCAAATAAAATCTGCAGTATCACTCATTATTAGTGCACTTCTGGTTTGCTAGATAACCAACATTGCACCATGGAGTTTTCAATAGGAAGCAATACTTACAAACTTTGAATGACCTGAATAATCAGAAATGTTTGAGGAAGAAGAAGAGAAGAAAACTTACAAACTTACTTACAACATAGATTTGTGTTCAGCACCAGAATATTTTAGAATAAATACTTCTTAAATAATTACAATAATTTTGTAATTAACTATAATTAAAGTGTAAATTTTCATAAATAGAAAAACCATAGTTTTCTGAAATAATTACACTTTCTGATTAAAAATTTGTAGAACATGAAAATTTTGAATATCAGTAACTTTTGAAGTAATAAGTTTTGTGGCAAACTAATGTATTTTCTTAAAATAAGATAATGAGAACTTTCAAACAGGGTCTGTTCAACCACATTCTAATAAACTTTGGTTAAATTTTTTTATCCAAGGATCCTCTCACAATTTGTGGCTTACTCATCTCACAATGATGTAGGATTTGTACATCATAATACAACTAAAATAAATAGCCCAAAGTATACATTCATGCAGAATATATAACTCTAGTTTAATAAGAATAGGACAGGTGGTCAGCTGCAGACTTTAATCATACAGAAATGTTGTGCAACATCTTGAATGAAATTTTCATTCTGCAGTGGAATGTGTGCTGATATGAAAATTCTTGGCAGGTTAAAACTGTGTGCTGGACTGATACTCAAGCTCAGGACTTTTGCCTTTTATGGGCAAGTGCTCTACTGACAGCTATCCAAGCACATCTGAAGGCCCATCCTCACAGCTTTACTTCTGACGGTGAAATATCAGTCTGGAAACATACCCCAAACCATGGCTAAATGTCTCTGCAATATCCTTTATTCCAGGAGTGCCAGTCATTCATATTTCACAGGAAAGCTTCTGTGAAGTTTGGAAAGTAGGAGATGAGTTACTGTCAAAAGTAAATCTGTGAGGCTGAGTTGTAAGGCATACTAAGGTAGCTCAGCCAGTAGAGCATTTGCCTGTGAAACGCAAAGGTGTTGAGTTTGAGTCTCAGTCCAGCACACAGTTTAAATCTTCCAGGAAGTTTCATATCAGTGCACATTCTGCTGCAAAGTGAAAATTTCATTTTGGAAACATTCTGCATACCGTGGCTAGACCATGTGTCTACAGTATCCTTTCTTCCAGAAGTGCTAGTCTTGCATGTTTTGCAGGAGAGCCTCTGTGAAGTTTAGAAGGTAGGAAATGAGTTACTGGCAGAAGTAAAGCTGTGAGGACTGGTCATGAATCATGCTTGGATATCTCAGTCAGTAGAGTACTTGCTCAGGAAAGGCAAGGATCCCAAGTTTGAGTATCACTACAGCATGCAATTTTTATCTGAAAGGAAGTTTCATATCAATTCAAACTCCATTTCAGAGTGAAAATTTCATTCTGAAACATCCTCCAGGCTGAGCTAAGCTGCATCTCTGCAATATCCTTTCTTCCAGGAATACTAGTCTTATATGTTTTGCAGGAGAGCTTTTGTGAAGTTTGGAATGTAGGAAATTAGTTACTGGCAGAAGTAAAGCTCTGATGACTGGTCATGAGTGATGCTTGGGAAGTTCACTTGGTAGAGCACTTGCTCATGCAAGGCAAAGGGCTCGCATTCGAGTTTTGGTCCAGCACACAGGTTTAATTTGCTAGGAACTGTCATGCAATATCTTGTTTAAAATACAGTTTTTAATCATACATCTTTGAACAATACATTTGTAGTTAAATTAATTATGTACTTACAATCAGCAAAGTGTCAACTAAGCACTGGATAATAAAGTTCTGCCTAAAGCTGCTTAAATGAAACTTTTCAAATTTTGCACATTTATGTATTCCTCAATAAGTATTTATTAAATACAGAAAAAAAACTTTAACATAAAATAGTAACTGCATGTCTACATAACAGTTTCTATTAATAAACAAAACTAATAAAATAAAATAAAATTAGTACTTGACAAGGCTACTGCAGGAGGTATAAAACATGGAGAGTGATGCACAAGCCAATTAAAAGAAGAAACAATTATCAATGTATCTACAGAATATATAAGGAACTTTAGCAACAACGGTTTTTCATTATTTTCCACCATGTCTGTTCCTACATATTCCCATTTTCCTCTATTCATTAAGTTCTTTTATTTTATTGAAGTTAACTATGTATTCCATATAGACTGTAGTTTCAATTGTTAGGGCTTTCTTTTAACTGGTTCTTGTATTACTTTCCATATTTAATACCTCTTGTCTCAACAAATATTGTTTATCTTTTACATGGTTCATTTATTTCTTGCAAACTGTTACATAGTCACAGTTTTGAGTATAATGTTAATGTTTTTCCTGTTTGTTCCTTTTGTATTTATGTATTGTTCAGCCTTTTTACCTTTTAAAAATGCATTACCACCACACTCTCAAAGACTGCATTTTCCTACATTTATTCATTTCTGTTTATCTTATTGATATTGCTTAAGTTCCTTATATATTCTGTAGATACATTGATAATTGTTTCTTCTTTTAGTTGTCTTGTGCATCACTCTCCATGTTTTATACCTCCTGAAGTAACCTTGTCAGGTACTAATTTTATTTTATTTTATTAGTTTTGTTTATTAATAGAAACTGTTAGGTAGGCATGCTGTTCCTATTTTGTGTTAAAGTTTTTTCCTGCCTACTCCAGCTTTAGTTATTTACTGTTCGATTTTTTACTTTTTCATTACATTACCACCACTTTGTCAAAGGTGTTATTTACTGCATGTTTCTGCTTCAATCTAGATGTGTAATTTCTCTTCCAATGTTGTTTACAAACATTGTAACTTCTTTGGTGACAATACTCAGTAAATTTCTGAAGATGGCCTTGTAAGCCAAAAGCCGATTAATACAATAAAAGTAATACTGTAGAACAAAAGCAAACTAGTGATTTTCATTTATTTTAATGTTGTTCTACCAAGAACAGACAGAAGATTCAGTTAACATGAAACATATGTAACTAGGGGAGAATTGTAACCTGCATAACTGGGGAGTGAAAGGTTAATTACAGCTTGTATGGAGATCTTGAAGGGGAACAGTAATTTGTAATTTATTTGCGTGAAACATGTAATTACATGCATAGCAATTGGTAGTACAATACAACAGTATGCAATCTAATTTTACTTTATAATAGGAATTTAAGAATGTAGTCCAAATTATTTTACATAATAATACTTTAGATTTTAGTTTCTACAGAGCAACGATTTTAGATGTTTTTTGAATGTCTCTCCAGTTATTACCTTCAGTTCATTTGGCAGTGCATTGAAGTATTTTACTCCTTTAATATATGGACTGTTTGCAGTTTTTTTCAGTCTTCTGTGTATCGTATGGTAATTTTGCACTTGTCTAGTATTGTGATCATGAATTTCTGCATTACGACAGATATATTTCTTATCTTCTACAGTTAATACTATTGTTTCAAACATATGCATTGAATAGATAGTCAGAATTTTAAATTCTATAAACAATTCCTTACATGATGTTCGAGCATCTTTTTTGCCTAATATTCTCAAAGCTCTTTTCTGGAGTTTAAATACTCGGTCTACATGAGTTTTGGAAGCCCCGGCCCACAGTGCAAGACCATATGCTAGAAATGGATGTATTAAACCAAAATACATCATCCTCATTGTTTGGGTATTGTCATATGGAGCTATTCTTCTTAAAACATACAGGCTAGATGATAGCCTTGCACATACGTTGTCAATTTGTTGTGTCCATAGTAGTTTGCTATCTATGCATATACCTAGGAATTTACACTCACTGCAGATTTTCCCTACAATATTGCTATCTTGAGAATCAATACAAGTTTGTAAATCACCAACATTGAAGGGGAGTATAGTCCACAGCTCGTGGTCGTGCAGTAGCATTCTCGCTTCACGTGCCTGGGTTCCTGGGTTCGATTCCCGGTGGGGTCAGGGATTTTCTCTGCCTCGTGATGACTGGGTGTTGTGTGGTGTCCTTAGGTTAGTTTGGCTTAAGTAGTTCTAAGTTCTAGGGGACTGATGACAATAGATGTTAAGTCCCATAGTGCTCAGAGCCATTTGAACCATTTTTTGAAGGGGATTATATTTGTTTTTTGTATGTTGACTATTAGATTGTCATTTTCAAACTTTTCCTTTGCAATATCTATAAATTTTTTTACCTCTATGCAGAGATTAAGAATATAATTTCCCCAACAAAGGCCTGAAGTGTCATCTGCATACATTGTAATGAAGGTATCATTTTTTACTATCTTTGGGAAGTCATTAAAGAGGAAGGGACCCATTATCAATCCCTGAGGCACACCAAATTTAATACTCCTGACCCTTGATGTATAACTTTTTAATGTTTGTCCACTATTGTGTGAGATTGAGGTACACTGTCTTCTGTTTTTTAAATATAATGTGATGAGGTGCAATAATTTTCCACTTATGCCATCTCTGGCCAGTTTTGACAGAAGTACCTTATGATCAACCCTATCAAAAGCCTTTGATAGGTATAGGAAAACTCCAGATACTTGCATCCCTTCATCAATTTTGTCAAGAGCTTTCAGCATAAATTGAAGTGTGGCTTTCATGGTGCTATGACCACTTCTGAAACCGTGCTGAAAATCTCCCAGGATGTTGTGCTTATTATAATGCTCTAACATATATTTCAGAATTATTTTTTCAATTAACTTGCTAAAAACGGAAGTTAAGGCGAGTGGTCTGTAATTTTCTACTAGTTGTGTATCACCTTTTTTTGTAGAGAGGTTTAACAATGGCTAATTTTAGTATGTCAGGGAACACTCGTTCTTTTAAGACACTATTTATTAGATGCACCAAGGGATACGCTAGATTGTTTTCACACTGTTTAAGTAAAAATAGAGAAATTTCATCCCATCCAGTGGACTTTTTGTTTTTACATTCTCTGATGAGCTGCAAAATATCCTTGATTTCAAGTTCATGGAGTTGATTAGCTTCAGAATTGTCCTCAGCAAGACTTCCAACAGGTACTTTATCTGTGGTACAAAAGTCATATTCTATGATATTTATGAAATAGTCATAAACATGTTGGGGATTGGTGACATCAATATTGTTATTAGATATCTGTATGTTGATATTACCTTTTAGTTTTGTTTTACTGTCTCTTATTTCATTTACTATCGACCAGCAGGTCTTGGAGATACAATCTGAATTTTGTATTTTTGAGTTAATCTTTTCAGCCTTCAATCTTTTGACTTGCTTGCAAAACTGGTACTTGTATTGTTTGTATTTATCCTTGTGCTCGTTGTTTTTGGTCTCTCTTTGTATCATATACATTTCTTCCATTTTTTCTTTCAGTTCTTTGGTAGTATTATCAAATTCCACGGGCCTTGACTGTCTTGCCTTATTCTTATTAATATTTATCTTTCTAATGGGAACAGTATTATTTAGATGATAAGATAATGTATATAGAAAGGCATCCCATTTATTATTCACTCCTAGATGCCAAGATTCATGACCAAGGCTCTCTCTCAGTTTGGCAATGTTGATAACAGAGAGATTCCTTTTGTATTCATAAATTTTCTTTGGTTTTATACAAGGATCTCCCTTTAGCATTAATAGCTGGCCTAGATGGTCAGAGATGTGACCATTTACAACAACAGCTGTGGCAATATTTTCACAATTAGTAATAACATGGTCTATAGAGCTTATACTAGTTGGAGTGATTCTAGTGGGTATTTCTCCCAACAGATCTTTTGCGCCATAAGAATAAATACAGTCTTTGAAGTGTTTGCTTTCTTGGGAATCTTGTAACATGTTGACATTAATATCCCCTAATAATATAACATTTATATGCTCTTGCTTGGACATTAATTCACATAATACTGTATCAAGGGAATTAAGAAATAATTCAAAATTTCCATTTGGTGATCTATACAGTGCTAAGATACAGTATACAACAGACAAGAATTTTAACTTAATTGCTACAATTTCACAGTGCAAATCAGCGGAATACTCTTTTACCCAAGCGATATTTTCATAAGATTCTACTGGGTTATTTGTTCTCAGGTAGATAGTCACTCCTCCACCTTTATGGTTAGAACGACAGTAAAAATCAGTTAATGAATAATTTTGGATTTTAAACAGGTGTATGTTATCTGCAGATTTTTGGTGTTCACTGACAACTAGTATGTGGGGTGTAACATCTGAAAGACAGTGGTTGAAAACATCAATCTTACTGCCTAATCCCTCTACATTATAATGAAGGAAAGAAATATTGCTTTCTTCAGGCACATTTTGTGCATGATCATCCCCTCTTCTGCTTTTTAGTTTCCCTTATTATTTATAATATTGCAAATATCAGTAATTATCTTAGTGAAGATCTTAGAGCCTAACCTGTTTGAGTGAGTACCATCTTTCCCCAGACATTTGTTGCTTAAAAACTTATTTGGATCGATAAATATTACTCCTAGATTATTACAGATCTCACGAATATTACAATTTATCCTCTCTATATAAGTATCACTCACAGACCTTCTGTAGATTATTCTGCTGACTACAATTCTTGAAGACCTGTATAAGTTTCTAGCTGATCGGATTAAGTTTCTAGTTTCACTGACAATTTCTTCCTCGGTGGTGCTGCATAGTGAATTTGTTCCTACATGAATGTAAACACCTTTGTGGATTCTTGTGGCTTCACCTGAAGATCTCGGATTTGAATTTCGAATATTGATTAAGTGATTATTTAATTGATGGATCCTGATACCAGGGCGAACATCGAGTCTCGATTTTGGCACATCAACATTTTTTAGTAGTGAGTCACCTATAATGAGAAAGTCTTCTTGATTTTCCTTTTCAGTACTGTGACGACTAATTGTTTTTTTTTCTGTATGTGTTGTTGTTCCAGTGATATTTGTTTCTTGAATATGTGTTTTCACTTTGCACTTCTTCATGAACAGTGGATATTAAAGGTTCAGAAAAATGAGTATTGTCACTTCGCGAGTTTTCACTGTTAAGATTGCTTACAACACCTTTCCTGATTTTGGTAGAAGATTTTACTGTTTCAGTAAGACCATCACAAACTGTGGCACTTAATGATTCAGTATACTGGATATCATCACTTTGTAAGTTTTCACCATTAATTTTGCTTGAGAATGAAGTGAGACAGGGTTGTAGCCCATACCTGATTTTATTCAGTCTGTAAGTTGATCAAGCAGTCAAAGAAACCAAAGAAAAATTATGAAGAAGAAAGAAAAGCTTTGAAGTTTCCTGATGACATTGCAATTCTGTCAGAGACTACAGAGACTTCAAAGAGCAGTTGAATGTAATAGACAAGGTCTTCAGAAGAGGATGTTAGATGAACATCCATAAAAGCAAAATGAAGGTAATGGAGTGTGATCAAGTTGAATCAGGTAACACTAATGCAATTGGATTAGGAAATGAGACACTAAAAGTAGTAGATGAATTTTGCTGTTTTGGGAGTAAAATAGCTGATGATGGCCAAAGCAGAGAGAATATAAAGTGTAGACTGGTAATGTCAAGAAAAGCATTTCTGAAGAAGAGAAATTTGTTAACATCTAATATGAATTAAAGTGTTAGAAAGTCTTCTTTGAAGGTACTTTTTTTTCCTTACATTGTGCCATGTATGGAAGTGAAATGTGGACAATTAATAGTTACAGTGAGAAGAGCTTACAAATTTTTGAAGTGGATGCTACAGAAGAATACTGAAGATTAGATGGGTAGCTCACGTAACTTATCAGGAGTTAATGAATAGAATTGGGGAGAAAAGAAATTTGTGGCACAACTTGACTAAAATAAAGGATCAGTTGACTGGGCACAAGAAATCATCAGTTTAGAATTGGAGGAAAGTGTAGGGGATAAAAACTTTAGTAGGACACCAAGAGATGAATACAGTAAGCAGATTGAATGGACATAGGTTGCAGTAGGTGTTCAGAGATGGAGATTCTTGTTCAGTGTAGAGTAGCATGGAGAGCTGGATCAAACCATCTTCAGATGGAGATATCAACAAGAACAGTAACAACAACAACAACAACAACAACAACATTTCATGTAAATGTACAACAATACTAGTTAAAACAGCTTAAAAAATAAATTACAATCTTTCACTGATGATGTGGCCTAAGTTCTTCAGTGTCACATGGTCTCTCAAATACAGATTTCAATCTGAAACCAGATCAGCACTGATATATAAAAGCTGAGCTATGATTAAATTTTATAGGTCATGTGAAGTGTAATTGTGACCAGACCATTCGGAAGCAGATTCCTGAGCATACAAACACCAATGACAAACAAACGTCCATGTGGCATGATACTCGAATAGTAAGAGGCCAAGCACTGTATTATCCTAGAGGGGTATGACTTTATTATTATGTTTTTATGAATACAGACATCCCTAATTTGTTCATATTAGATCAAAAGTGGTACGACAAAACCTTGTATCCATCAAGATGCATCTCCAGAGTGAAATTTTCAATCAGCAGTGAAGTGTGCACTGATATGAAATTTTCTAGCAGATTAAAACTGTATGCCGAACCGAGGCTCGAACTCGGGGCCTTTGCCTTTTGTGGGCAAGTGCTCTACACTTGCCCATGATTTCCATGTGATGTCCCAATAAGCACACCTCATCTGCCAATGTTTTGCCTGCCATTTTATTTTAATATGTGTGTATTAGAAGTTTGGGATCATTATTTATGAGGTTTCAGATAGTTTGGTAATTAGCTCTGCAAGTAGCCTCGTAGCAGAAGCAGTCAGATGCAGCGATGCTGCATATGATGTGGCTGAGTGAGGGATGATGAACCAGTCAAACCTGTGTGTGAATCAGAATGAGATTTTCACTCTTCAGCGAAGTGTGCACTGATATGAAACTTCCTGGCAGATTAAAACTGTGTCCCGGACCGAGACTCAAACTCGAGACCTTTGCAGGAGAGCTTCTGTTAAGTTTGGAAGGTAGGAGACGAGGTACTGGCAGAAGTAAAGCTCTGAGGACGGGGCATGAGTCGTGCTTGGGTAGCTCAGATGGTAGAGCACTTGCCCAGGAAAGGCAAAGGTCCCGAGTTCGAGTCTCGATCCAGCACATAGTTTTAATCTGCCAGGAAATTCCTGTGTGTGAATGCCCCTCTCTCCTGAGGAATTCTCCAAGCTCTACGCAGACTACTTCATTTAATACATATTATATTGCTCAAAGAGCCCCACAAGGAGCATTTTCAACAATGTGCTGATGTTATCCTCAACTGTATAACAGAGGTTGCGGTCCAAACTGTTATTCGCATCATGTACTTAAATGAGTTTTTTAAATAGCTCCTTCCCACAGGAGCCAAAATCACAGGTGACATTCCTGAGCCCTGCACTTAGCATAAAATACTGGTTATCTGGTTTTTGTTCCAGACCTGACACTGCCTCTCAAGAAATTCTTAGTTTGTTAAACACTTACCCTACTAGCAATAGTTTGAACCTTTTGTCTTGTACCATCAGATTGCTTCTGAACTTGGGATGTTTGCATGTTTCTGTCTGCAGTCTTCAAAGGACTGAAGGTATTAGAATTACGTAGACTGAAACTATCAGAATTGCAGCATATATGGTGTATTTCTCTGACTATACATTCTACAAACTCTGTTCATTTTTGCCTGATTGTGAAACCACATTTCTAATCCAAAATGGTTATATTTTCAACAAAAAATAGATTGAGTTGTCTACTTTCCCTGACAAAAATTATCACATTACTGTCATCTAATGTTATCCAGTTAAGTAATGAGGTGAGTGTCTCAGACCAGCACTCAGTAGATGTAAATCAGGCACCATTTGACAAATTCCTTCTTGGTGAGGAAGTTTTTCAGAATAAGAAGGTATGTAAATCAGGCACATGATTAATTTTTATTCTTTGGTTGTATAAAATATGCATACTATACGAGTTATCTTACCTTCAAAGCTTAAAAAATTCTTCCTTTCAAACTAAAGATCTCTAAAAAATATCTATAATTTGAAAAAAAAAGTCCCAGATGAAAAGTTAATATTTTCAGAGGGGACATCTGTGTGTGCTGATAACTTCTGAGCTCACACCACCTCCAAACCCCACTCCCATAAGAAGGGGAGAGTTCAACATTTCATTTTAAAATAGAAACCCCCCCCCCCTCCCATTTTTACTGAATATTTAGATTCTATGCCAAAAATTACCTAGGGTTCACAGAAAACATATTTTTTCCATTCATGATAGATGATGATGTAATGGACAAAATTCATTCCTTTTTGTTTTTCCTAGTAGGGACCAACTCATTTCATTCTACATTACATTTACAATGAAAATGTAAACTTTTTTGATCTAATCGTCGATATTTTTGTTCAAAATTTAATTTAGTTTTGCAAATTTGGTTGTAGGAAAACTTTTACATTTATACATTTAAAAGCCTAGAAAAAAGTTGCTTTTAACATGGTATAGCTGTTCCCTTTGGGGTTGATTTCAGTGAGTCTCCACACCAATGATATGCTCGATTTTGGTGAGTCCCCTCAAATCTCATCATCAGGGTGACTGATTTCAGTGTGTTCTTCTGTCTTCTGTGTTCTTCTGTCTTCTGTGTTCTTCTGCCGTAACTCTCACACTGGATAGAATATTGCTGCTGGTGGAATACAAAACACAACCATTATAAGGAGAAATGTTCATAATAATCGTGATGGGGGCACCTGTCATGGATACACAAATGCCGACTGCGCCCTCACACACAAGCCCCATCCCTCAGTGCCCCACCATGTGGTGTGCCCCACTGCAACACCAGACCCTGATAGGCATTAACACCAAATGACTCAGCACCACCCCTCTCCAGAGCCTTTCTCTGGTACATTTGAAGTTATTGATGTTTCATCAGTAGAAAAGAAAATCCAGCTACTTTTAATTTATTGTGAGGCTGAGAGAAATTTTTCCCTCAGCTCAGTACAGCCGATAGATACACATAAAAAACATAAAACAGAACCGAAAATTTACGTTCCTAGCTTTCGGAACAAATGTTCCTTCATCGGGGAGGAGAGAGGGGAAAGAAAGGGAAGAAGGGAAAGGAGATTCAGTTACTCACAACCCAGGTAATGAAGCAACAGGGAAAGCAAAATAGGGAGGGTAGCAAGGATGGAGGCATGGTTGTCAGAGGGAAGCCAAAGATATTATACTGTAAGTACTGTGCCAGCTTCAAACCAAAGAGGGTGCATACAGAAGTAAAGAGGTATATAAACGGAACAAGATAATAGGAGGAAGATGAAACTAGCACAGATGGTGACGAAAATATTTATTTATGTAAATATAAAACACTTAAGAAGAGAAAGTGTTAAGATGACAGACGTAAGTGATAGCTAACAAAAGGGACAAAACAATGAAGGTTGTGGACCATATAGGTGATCTAAATGATTAATGGAAAATCTCATATGAGATGTGAACACTTTCTCTTCTTCAGTGTTTTATATTTACATAAATAAATATTTTCGTCACCATCTGTGCTAGTTTCATCTTCCTCCTATTATCTTGTTCCGTTTATATACCTCTTTACTTCTGTATGCATCCTCTTTGGTTTGAAGCTGGCACAGTACTTACAGTATAATATCTTTGGCTTCCCTCTGACAACCATGCCTCCATCCTTGCTACCCTCCCTATTTTCCTTTCCCTGTTGCTTCATAACCTGGGTTGTGAGTAACTGAATCTCCTTTCCCTTCTTCCCTTTCTTTCCCCTCTCTCCTCCCCGATGAAGGAACATTTGTTCCGAAAGCTAGGAATGTAAATATTTGGTTCTGTTTTATGTGTTTTATGTGTATCTATCGGCTGTACTGAGCTGAGGTAAGTACTGGCCAGCCCCTCTATCTCTTTGTTAGTATTTGTTTCACATCTCATATGAGATTTTCCATTAATCATTTAGAAATTTTTCCCCTTATGCCAAGCATTTTGCTCGTAGACCATGATCTCACATGGCTATTTGTTGTGTTGTAAAACAGTTTACTACCAAAGGAAGTGTTACACCTAAAAAAAGAACTTGTAGAACAACTGTTATGGAGAAACACAATAATGAAATTGCAGTGATATCTGACTCATAATCCACATGTGAGTACCTCAGAAATATATCAGCAAGTGCACACTCAAGTTCTAGGTGATCCAAAACATCACAAATAGCATCCCTGCCATATCCTCATGTATCAAGAACTTCGTCAGAATAAATTTTAGAACTGAAAGAGGTTTTGCATTTGGGCACTCATGCAAATACAGAGACTCTCAGTTTTTTTCTCAGGTAGTGTTACTCAATGAGTCAACTTTTACAAACCATGGCAAAGTTAATCAGCATAATGTGCATTATTGGAGTTTGGGGAACCCACACAGTTAATCATCAGTATCCTTGGCCCTTAAATGTTTGGTGCAGAATCATAGGTGTCAAACTAGTTACCCCTTTCGTGGAAGGCACGTTGAATGGAGAAAGAAATGCTAGCTTGTTGCAAAGTAAGTTACTGATTCTATTGGAAGATGAGCCCCTCGAAGTGTGACAGAACATGTAGTTTCAACATGATGGTTGTCTGGCACATTACTCTGCAAGAGCCCAAGAGGCATTAAATTGTGAGTTTAATGGCCAATTTATCACTAGTGGTGATCCGCCA
Source organism: Schistocerca piceifrons (assembly GCF_021461385.2). Taxonomy (NCBI): domain Eukaryota; kingdom Metazoa; phylum Arthropoda; class Insecta; order Orthoptera; family Acrididae; genus Schistocerca; species Schistocerca piceifrons. Next base: position 590,173,067 of record NC_060138.1, on the reverse strand, counting down.
CATCACCCGACCTTATGTCACCAGATCTTTCTTGTGGGGTTATCTTAAAGGCAAAGTGTATGCAGAAGTACCAATTTCTTGACAGAACATGATAGAACTTATTAGAAATGTTTGTATAAAAGTTAAATCAGACATGCTTTTAAGTTTTATGCATGAATCCCAAGCACAAATTAACGCTGTATTGAAATGTAAGGTCACCTTTTGAGCATTTGTTGTGAATTACGATAACGTTGAGGGGCAAGGGGACTCATTGAAATCAAGCAACCTGATATGTGAGTAGCAAGGGGATTCACTGAAATCTGTTACCCCAATGGTGAGAGGCAAGGGACTCCAAAATCAAGCACCTCAATGGGGACAGAAAACTGTTATGTAGACATCATTGTTCCTATAACACGCTAAAAATAGTGTGTTGACCAGGCATTTAAATGTCTAACGGTAAAACTTTTACTGTACAATCAAATTTGCAAGACTAAATTAAGTGTTTAACAAAAACATCAAATGGATGGAACAAAAAAGTTTACATATTTATCACAAATGTAATGTAGAATCGAAACACTCAGTTCTCAATTGGAAAAATTGAGTATTGTCTGACATGAATGGGAAAAACAAAATGTTTCAGGTAAACCCTAGAATTTTTTTTTAATGATGAATCTGGATCTATAATAAAATTGGTGGGTTCTCATTTGAAAATAAAAAGTTGAACTCAATGGAGAGGGGGGTGGGGGGGTGGGGGGGTGGGGGTTATGTAGTGGCCAGCTTTAGCATAGACAGATGCATTCTTTGAAAAATTAACTTTTCATCTGGAATATTTTTTTATGTATGAAGTATATTTTTCAAGACATTAATTTTCTCAAGTTAAAACAAACACCCTATAAATATCATGGAAAGATTCTGCCGTATGTTACTGATTTACATTCTTCGGTCACAATATTTAACTTAGGTTCACTGAACCTACATCCTGTGTTGATACAAGTATATTGAATGAGTCCATGTAATTCAGTATTACGTACATGTGAAATATAGTCATGTGTTGCTGTAGTAGTAGTAGTAGTAGTAGTAGTAGGAGGAGGAGGAGGAGTAGTAGTAGGTGTTGTTGTTGTATTGTTTGACACCATTTTCTACACTAGGCTAACCTGTGAGAGTCTCTTAATATATGCATAATTGATTGAACCTGCATATTGCATTCAAGTTATAGTCTGCCTTTGGTATTTTTATTTCCCATGTTTCCTTCCATTAACGAATTCTCTGTTATCTGGTGCCTCAGGATATGTCCTTCCATATTCTTTTGGTCACGATGTCCCATTGCTAATTTCGCTCAGTACCTCTTCATTAACTTTTAGATCCTTCTATGAAATCTTAGGCATCTGCTGTTACACCACATTTTATGCTCATCTTGTCTGTCCTGTTTATCATCCATGCATTGCTTTAACATAAGGCTATTCTCCAGACAAATGCCACCAGAGATGATTATCTGACACTTTGTGCTATTTGTTAATGTACATAGGGACTTAAGTTACATATGTCATCCCATGCTAAGACCAGTGCACAACTTTGAGAGGTTAACATCAGTATAGATACATGGGTACATATATATTCAACAACCTGCCATAGTTCATTACATGTCTTGCATGCAATATGTTGGGGTTTAAGACTGAACTAAAGATCTTCCTGTCAGGCAACTAGTTTTACTTCATTGAAGAGTATCTTCACAGGATCTCTTAAAATTAGTGTTTTGAGTTTTTTTATAATTAATTGTTGTTCCATAATACAATAATATTAAAAATGTTTAGTTATTTCCTTGTATGGGATTAAAACAAAATTTTAAATCTTTGACTTCTTTTGATATCACACAGACACCCCTCTGTAGTGTCAGTGGAATGCAAGTAACATAATGTGTGGCACATCTACAATGTCATCATCTAACCACAGAGTTGTTTATTTGCACTTCCCTTAACTTTTTATTTTTTTTTCCAGATGTCTCTTTTATTTCATTTACTGTTCGCTCTAGGTAGACTTGGGGGATAGGTCACAATCCTGACAATCCTGTCTTACTCAACTATTGCCTCCATTTCATATGCTGACCAGATCACAGAGTAATGTATTATATCACAGAATCACAAACAATGATTCGATCATGGTATTTAAAGAGAAATTATTTGGTGTGTGTGTGTGTGTGTGTGTGTGTGTGTGTGTGTGTGTGTGTGCGCGCGCGTATTAATCTGCTCTGAAGGACCTATCCTAAAGCTTAAAAATGTTGTCAATTATATTTACTTGCCCTTCAACCTCTCAACACCTCCTTCCCTTACTAAAAATTTTCATATCTTGAAATGACTTTTCCGGTGTGACGATGTTATCACATTACTTGTGTCAACATGAATTAAATTTCTTTTTCGTAATTTTTATTTGATTAATTGTAACTAATAAAAGGTTAATTTAATAATTCATTTAATTTTAAGGATGATCCCCTATCAGCCTTGGATTACCAAGTTGGCAAGCAGGTCTTTACTGAAGGAGTGAAAAAACTTTTGCTAAGACAAAAAAGGACAGTTATTCTTGTTACGCATCGTTTACAATTGTTATCCTATGCAGATAAGGTAAAAAAACTATTTTATAATTCTGAAATAATCAATTTTTGACAATGTAATGTGATTGTATAGATAAAAAATCTATTCACCAAGTGGCAGCTGGAGAACATACTTATAAAGAAAATATAATAACAAAAACAAATACGACACTGAAAAAAGTATGCTACAGCCTACGCTTACTTGCATGCAAAGCAAACTTCCACACTGTCAGAATTGCATACGTTGCCCAGTTCCACAGTATTCTACAGTATGGAATTATGTTCTGAGGTAGCACAGCTGCTAGCTCAGTAATCTTGCAGACCCAAAAAAAGAGCTGTAAGAGCAATCCACCATGCAAAACAGACTGACTCATGTAGGCCCCTTTTTCGAAAGTCTTCCATCCTCCATTTTCCATGTTTTTTTATTCTAGAAAATTGTAAGTATGGGAGGAAAAACATCAAAGAGATAAATAAAAACTGTAATGTACATGAACATAATACCATGCAAAAAGACAAACTCCCTGTTCAGTCAGTACAGACAATAAAATTAAAGTTATTTCTTCATTTCCTCTGTTTCACAAATCCCTAAGGGTATTCTTATTAGATCACTCCTTCTAGTCAGTGGTAGAATTCTTAAACTGTGTGAAGTACAACAGACATGAAGCAAGAATATGCAAAAATTGCTGCTGCTGCTAAAGCAAGAATAAAATATAATTAATTTATTGTACTATTAAAATAAATGATAAAGTTATATGTAACATGTATGTGTGTGTGTGTGTGTGTGTGTGTGTGTGTGTGTGTGTGTGTGTCCCATGCAAATGACTTCTGACAATCTGTAGAGATTTACTGGATGAATAAATAAATAGAAATTATAAAAAAATGTTTTGTGTACACAAGCTTTCGAAGCCAGTGGCTCCTTCTTAAAAGAGAAAGGTTGAATGGGGGAGGAAGAGGGGTGAAGGAAAAGGACAGGAGAGGTTCAGGAAAATTGGTAGAACTCAGGAAAGTCACCCAGAACCTCAGGTCAGGGGAGATTTACTGGATGGGATGAGAAGGAAAGTCTTTTTAGATTTTTTATCTATCCAATTATGTTATATTTTATAACTCTGATACACTAATAGTTTGTTTCATTAATATACATTAAATTGCTTAAAAATATCATTATTGCAAAGGTTATGCAAATTTATATGGATTTAAACATTGCTTTCACAGGAAATAAATATAAGCCAGTACACATAAATACATCAGACTTTAATCAATCACATGTAGATCAAGCAGAAATGCACTACATAGGAACAAATTATATGTTTTAACATATTGTCAGAAAAGTAACAAGAGACAAGATAATGTAATGTTGTTTGTACTGTTGCTGTTAATTTGCTTTTTATTGTATTTTATAAGATTATTGTGTTGAAACATGCAATGTACTTATACTACTACTAATCACAAACTGGTTAATGTTGACCAGCATGATCTGTTCATAAGTATTTTCTGCATACAAATTGACTAATCATGGTCAACATACAATCACGACGAGCAGCAGCCTACAGTATACAGACTGCTTTGTTCATTGCTGTGGAGGGTAAAGAGTATGATTGAGGGAAGTGAAAAGATATGTAGAAGTGGTGAAGAGCAAGAGGAAAATGGGGGGGGGGGGGGGGGGGGCAGAATGCCAATAAACTTACTTCACAGAGCCACCTATAATACTTCTTATTTGTTGTAGTTACTGCAAAATACAACCTACATTGGCCATTTTGTCTTTATGTCAACAGCTTACTTATTTTTTGCAGCCATGTACAGAGTTTTCATGTTTTATTTTTGAACTTAATGTCATTGTGATTCATGGTTGCACAGGCATCAGTGTTGTTACTTAACACCTTAAAAATTGCCACATTATTAATTTACCATTATTTAAAGCATTATTTTCACTGTACACATGTATTCTAACATGAAATTTTATGAGATATTGTCTTGCTGTACTGAGGCTGCTGTGTGTCATCTCTCTCTCTCTCTCTCTCTCTCTCTCTCTCTCACACACACACACACACACACACACACACACATACACACACACACACACACACACACACACACACACACACAAGTCACAACTGCAATCAATCAACCAACTAATTGTTACCTGGCATTCTAAATATGTATTCACAAAAAGGGTTGTAAAAGAGGAAACATTAAATGCGTTTCAGGCAGCAGTAATTGCAGTAAGGAAGCAGCCTGGATTGCACAAAATGGCAGCAACTGGTGCATTTAAAGAGTTTTTCCAGACCATCAAAGTCAAATTTGATTATATCTGTCCACAGAAGACCAAAATATTGTGTTCCAAGCATGTCAGGACACAGCCACAGTGTCAAAGAAAAATCATGGTATATTGACAAACTGAAAAAAACTAAAATGCACATACTGCTGTTACATGATCACCAACAACACAGCAACAGATCCCAGTGCAGAGGAATTGTTCTAGAGCAGATGTTTACAAGCAAAAAGACATTATAGAAATGATATAGAAGGAGCCAAAAAGAAAAAAATAATGATAGATTAATTGAAGGAGCTCATGGCTCATGCAAGGCAGCCTGGGACCTGATCAATGAACACAGGAAGGAAACCACCTCTGCATTAAGCTTGTGTAGTTCAGCTGACATTAATATTTATTTTATTGACATTGTGGAAAACCCTATGAGTACAATCCTACACCTCAATATAGACCTTGCAGCTGCTGTAATAAATGATGAAAGATTCACCATGATGAACTGGAGTGAATTTAAAATGTTCCTCACGGCTTTCTGAATCATTAGTGCTGTAGAGTTGATACACTTCTGCTGCTGTATAAAAGATAATTGGAATTTCCTGGTGATATGGCGACTGGCCAGGCAGTCAATATTGTGCCATTAACTTGTGCTATGTATATTGTTTTCATAGTTTCCAAAATGTTTTATTCACATCTTGAGGTTGTTACAACAGAACAGAGAAAAGCCATTTGTACCACTGTGCTGCCATTGTACCTCACACCAAAGACCAAAGCCCCAAGAACTTCCACCGCCACCTACAAAGATTCCTCCAAAAAAGGATGTCCTCTTATTTTTTACTAAAGTCATTGGTATGGTGGCCACTTTGAAATCTCCAAAAAAACTGGCATAAGTCAATAACTTTTCAGGATATATACAGGGTGGAGAAAAATTGTCTCATGAAATTTTAACCCTGAATAGCTGATTCCAGTAGGAACCAAAATTACAAATCTTTTGTACGTCAACAATGCACAGTTTTTAAACTACCAAAACTTGGTGCCATGTGCTCTGATTGGCCATGGGATTGCCCTGAGGAATTAATGGATCGCATTCAACATGCTGCCAATCGCATCAGGGCAATGCCAGGAATCTTTGAAAGCGTTTGGCAGAACACCATTTGATGTTACCAAGCTTGTGTCGCTTCTTATCATGAAACTACAATGGGTGTTACCTCGGCAAGATTCACCCCCAGGCCCCCAGAGTGGAAGGCTGGCGTGCTACTACGAAGCATGTGGGCCACCTTGGATACATCACGATCTCTGGCAGGCAAAGCATTTGTGGTTATGCTCTGTTCAGAGCATCCAGCAACAGGGCAATCTTGCAGTAAATCAGAGTCTCTGGTGCCAAGTTTGCATATTTTAAAAATTTCCTAACATTAGTAATTTTGGTTCCTACTGGTATCAGCTACCCAGGGTTAAAATTTCATGACACAACTTTTCTGTACGCTGTATATACATATTTTGCAATAATGTCATTCATTTTTCTTTTTAACACAGCAAATTAACAAAATACATTTGATTTTGACAGTGTCAGCCATAAAATATAATGCCGCCAGATTAAAATTTGAAACAGCCTTCTTCACAGTAAATTCACAAAATATACATGTACAATATTTCATAGGTACAATGTTTCACATGACCTGTTGATCATACTTCTCAGTTTGGAATTATCATAACTAGTCTCAACGTATACTTTTAATTTAAAGTGGGTGAGAAACTGCTTGCTAGCTGTTATGTTTCAAATTACAAAAAATTAATTAATAAAGACTGTAAAATCTTATAGACTTCCTGATAGTCAGGATGTGTACAAGATGTCTACTAATGTAGTCAAGAAAATTATCAATGAAATTGCTGAATCATTAACTACAGTAATTAATAAATGTTTCACTACTGGTGTATTTCTGGACTTTCAAAATTGTGTGAACAGCACCAGTGTATAAAAGGGTGACCCAGCCTTGGTAGCAAGCTTCAGACCACTCTCAATAATTACAGTCTTTGCTAAAGTGTCATTAAGATTGCAATGAAAGACCAAATATCAAATTACTTTTAAATTAATGAACTTTCCACAGATACACACCACAGTTTCCGCAAAGGCAAATCTATAATAACAGCAGCACTAGATCAGGTTACTAGGATAAAGCAGAGTTTTGAGAAAAAAGAATCTGTAGCACTGACAATTTGTGACCTTAGTAAGGTATTTGACTGCATTACTCATGAAGGACTCCTAAACAAGCTCAATAAATATTGATTTGGAGGCACTGTTCTAGCAACCCTCAAATCATATTTGGAAAACAGAAGGCAGGGTGTATCAGTCCAAGGTGCACTATTGTATGATTGGAAGTTGGAATATTCCTAGTATTTGTAAATGACTGAAGCTTTCCTGGACAGTGCTTGCAATTTGCAGATGACATAACTCTGTACTCAAAAGGCATTGATGGCAGCAAGGCTGAAGGAGAAGTAGATGCATTTTTAACTGCTACAAAGGAATGGTTTGTTATAAACAAAAAGAAGCTAAATTAAGAAAAAACAGAAAAACTGGTGTGTATCCTCAGTGACAAAGGATACATAACCAGCACAGGAACTGTGAAGCTCCTGGAGTTCTTGGTGGCTTGTAAACTCACTGGCAAGAACACATTGCACATGTGTGTGACAAACTGTCATGAGTCATATACCTCCAGAGGGAACTGAAACAATTCATAATTGAGTTACTGCTGATGATACATTACTCATTGTTCCACAGCCATATTAACTGTGGCCTGTTACTGTGGGGTCACTCTACATACTGCAAGAAAATTCTACTATGACAAAAAAATAGTAATAAGGATCATAGCTACAGGCAGAAAACTAGGCCACTGCAAACCCATCTTCATATGTCTGGGAGAGATGACAATTTTCAGCCAATGTCTTCACCTGTCTCATGTATGTGAAAGAAAATGATGAAACATTTACCAACAAGAGTGACATTCACAATTATAACACATGCGAGAAGGTAAACACACACAGATATCCCAAATTGTCAACTCTCCACGACAAGGGACAGTTTTCCTACCGTAGCTATTACAATATTTAGTCCTTGGAATCAGTGGAATTTTGAGGAAAGATGTAACAAAATCTATGCCAAAAACCACTATAAAGTTTAAATGAGTTTGTTTACAGTGAAACAGAAGATTTGACTCCCTAAACAATGCACTACTATATGAAATGAATTATAAATGCACTTTTTTAAAAGTTTTCACTATATGTCATTAAGTGTTATGCTATAACTAGGCAAATTTGTTTTTGTATTATTACACATACTTAAGCTAATTTGTACTTGTATTATAATGCTTGTGTACTCTTAACCTTGTAACACTAATGCTGTCTGTCCAGACTTGACTGGTGAAAGATTTAGCTATGGTAATAATAAGTCGCAGCTTCCTCCAGATCCTAAATCCATACTCTGATATGCATTCCACATTGTCCTTCTTAGGTAAATAAGCTGTCTTCCTTGATATTGAGCTTCTGATGTATTATGGTTGCATGATAGTCTCTGCTTATGTTAAATCCACTAACTCAATGCAGTGCTTCCATTTTTCAGATAATTGCACTTGAAAAAGGAAGAATACGAGCACAAGGAACACTGAAAGATATTGAAAGTATTGACAAAGAACTTGTAAAAAGTTGGCGAACTGTGATGAACCGGGAAGCTTTAGAAGAAAAAAAGCTTTCAAAAAGTCACACTGCAAAAGAAAGATGGCAACTAATCAGACTAATTTCTCGTTTTGGAATGCAATTGAAACAACAAAGGGTAAAGGATAACATCTGGCAGTCTGACGCTGGTTGTCTTGCAGTAAGTGTATCATTAAATTATCAGCCTATTTATGACAAATGCAGCAACATTTCCATCATTTTGTTTCCCTGAGGATCCATTTCTTCATGTCACTAGTAAACCATTTAAAATAGTTGCTTATTATGTGATTTAATTTGAATACAGCTTACAATTAAGTTAACTAACTCATTTGCTTGCCATTTGATTTCATTTTAGAGTTACTTAGTTTCTAATAAAATTGTCATAATTCAGAACAGAAATGTGTTCCATGGTTCTACATAAAACTGTCTTCTGTGAAATATAACATTCAGTTGTATGTACTGAACTTGTGGCATTTCTGTAAAATGGTACTTAAGCTTTCTTCTTTTATGTAAATGAGAAAATTGTACTGGGGAAGTAAAAGATTGTGGTGTTAAAAGGCACCCCCTAGCAAGAATGGGATCATATACTAACAACAGAAAACAGAGGGCCTTATAAACAATTGATACCAGAGTAGTAAAACTAAGTAAATATGAGGTGGAAGTGTGTGTGTGTGTGTGTGTGTCAGTGCATCTTATGGGTGCTCAATGGCAAGGTCATCAGCACTCTTACACTTACAACAAGTGAGTGTGGAGATAAACTCTAAAACTGTTGCCCACCCATGCACTCAAAATGATCACACAGTTACTATCTCACATGTGTGGAAACAAATTAGAAAGAGGGGAGTATCTATACATGAGATAAAAGCACAGAGAAAACAAGACAGAAAAACTAAAAGAAAAGCACAGGGAAATGTGAGTGGCTGATCACTTACAAAAAACTTGGATGAGCCAATCACCCTGTTAACACATTAAAAACATCTCCCTAAAATCTTGTTAAAAATGTTGGACAATTCACAAAACTTTAAAACTGGAATACCATTTAAGATAGTGTGTAGATCCTTCGACAAATCTGCCACAGCCCACTAACTAGAAAGAATACGCAGTCCAATGAAAAGTGGCACACAATTATCTGTACACCACAAGCATCACGCATTGGAGGCTCCTCTTGCTGGAGTACAAAGCCATGTGTCATAGGGCTGTGGCCTATACATGGCTGGAAGGAAACAGGCCACGGCTGTGTTGTGGGATTTACAGCTTGGAGCATATTGTCAGTCACTTCTAGCTACTTGTCTTTCCATCGACGCATGAATATGACTTTGTACCTCGACAGTAAGATGAGAGCATGCATGAGGATGGTACACTGAAAGAACTGAGGATCATGATATGCCACCTTGGCTGCTGGATCCATCATTTTGTTCCCTCCAATACCCATGTGCTCTGGTACCCACCAGAATGACACCTCCTTCCCCAGCCTTTGTAGTTGGCATCATGAAGTGGAGAAAAGTAAAACATGGTGTACAACTAGTTGGGAACATAGGCCACTTATATTCCTGATGTATATAAATGATTAACCAAAGATATTGGAGGAATATTTAAAAACTGTGATGTGTACTGATGATACAAATATCCTGATAAAGGATCCAAAAACATGTTACTAAGCACAGCTTGAGGGACAGTGGAACAGGCTGACAACATACACAGAAAATAGCTTAACTCATATTACGTAGTTCCAGGCAAATAAAAATGACTTAAAAGTACTGTAACTGGAAAATCATTTACGTTCATGAGAAACAATAAAGGGCCAAAAACAGAATCTTGTAGTACAGTGCCTATTGCTATGTGATGAACATGGAACTAATATATACTGCTTTCTAACATGCAGATAACATAAAAATCATGAAACTGTTATATATTGTTCCATAATTTTTTAAAGCTCTTGATAAAGATATCAGGCTTGTCACAATCAAAATCATTAGTTAACTATCAAAATATTCCTACAGAAAATAATTTCTGATTTATTGATTGTAATGAATCACCTATCAAGATAAATATAGCTTGTTCATTTGACAGTCCATTGTGGAATCCAAAATTTTCTTCTGAGAATGTATTTTCGTACAAAGTGTTTATAAATAAGTAACTTAGAATATTACAAGAGTAAGTCAATAAATAAGTCACAAAACGAGATGGAACCAATAATAATCACTGTAAGTTCCTGAAATTTATTTAATTTTGCTACATATTTGCCCTATATATTCAGATACTTGTCCATCTGTTTACAAGTCCTTGATACCTGGCAACAAAGAAGTTTTAGGTTGCTGTCACAGTCAGTGTGTAATCTCTTTGGCCACAGGCATCATCAGTTTAAAAATGTTTGCCACCAAAATGAGATTTTAGGGTCACAGATGATGAAAGTCACTGGGTTCTAAGTTGGTATCATAGTGTGTATTTTCCGAGCAATCCAAATTAAATGTTTGTAACAGTTCCTGTGTTTGTCCTTCTACATGGTGGCATTGTTATTCAGAAGAGTTGCTCCCTTTGTCAGGAGGTCAGGTCATTTGCAGCAAATGGTCTGTTCAAGTTCTGCAAAGTGATGCAAAATGATGCAGCATTCATGGTCTCATTGTGAGACTGCAATTTCAGTAGGAAAATGCCTTGCATGTTACAAAGCCTGGTAAGCATAACCTTGTGGATTGATGAAATGGTCTTGAACTTTTTCATTTATGAGCAGGTGGAATATTTCCATCCCATGGCCAAAATCAATTGGTTTCCAGTTGAAAGTGATGCACTCAAGATTCATTCCATGTAACAGTTCATGCAACGAAGTCCTCTCCTTCCTCAAAGCACTGAACCAGATACTGTAAAGACAAGCCCATTCTGTTCATTTTGTGTGCCTCGGTCAACACATGTGGTATCCATCGTGCACATACTTCAACTGCTCATGCATGATGTAAGCAGTTTCATGTGAGCACCCTACAGCACATGCTACATCATGAAACATCACACACCAGTCATTAAGAGTGATCACAGCCAAGGATGCTCCTGATCTTTGATACTTTGCCTTCCCCTGTTAAACTCCTAGGTCTGACTTAACACAGCTTTTCATGATAAACAGTTGTCACCACATACAGATAAACTGTTGACTGAGATTATCTATTGACTGAACCTCGCAAAAAGTTCAGCTGATGAACATGTGATTATTTTATTACTGATTTAATCTTAACAACAAGAAAAAAATATCTTCTTGTGGTGCTTTTTGATATACTTGGATTTCTCAAATTTATTTTGGAGAGCATTTCTTATATAGTGAGGTCTACCCTCTTGTGTATTGTCCAAAACTAATTACACACTTCTGTCATGAGAAACTTATTATAAAAGTTTTTGTAGTTTAGGTCTACCTTTGATGAGCTCTTTATTTAGCTGTAAAGATGTTATTCATTTTAACTGTCTAGATTTTTCCTATGTTCTAAGCAGTTATTATCATGTTTTGACAGAAACTCTTCTGATACTTTCTCTTAGAATTTGACAACAGAGTTTTTAATGTAATTTTAAACTATTATCATCAGTGGTTTTTGATTTGTATGTTATTCAGTCTATACTTTGCAAATACTTCTTGAATTTCCCAATTCCTGCTTCACGTATTATGTGGCATTCATGATGTAAGTTAACCATTATGGTTGTAGTAGGATGGGGTGACACATAAGGCTGAAGTGATTGTTCTAACACAAGAACACTGTAATTTATTGCTAGAACAGTACATACACATGGGAGACAAGGTGCAATACAATTAGCAATACACAAGTGACTGACAGAGCCTTGTGCTCTGACCTATGGAGACACTGGTTCCAATAAGGGGTGCAGCTGGTAGGCTGTGTACGCAACTGCTATCATATTAGCTAGCTAGGTGGCCTCTGTTGGTCAAAGTAAGCATAAACTTCATGTACAAACTGTGAAACAGTGAACATACAACACTTTTAGTTATAGCACTCCTCTTCCCTTGCAAAGAAGTGAGTGCCGTGCTCACATCCATTTCTTTTGTGTTGATGTAAGCTGTTGAGTCATGTAATGTGCTGCCACTGGTGCATAGGGTCAGAAATGGTGCTAGCATGTATAGGTGTGGTGTCTGCCCTCCTGTGAGAGGCCACATGGTAGGACAGGCATTCATTTCCACATTCGATTCCAACCCCCAGGGAAGGAGGCTGTGGCAAAGGCAGTAGAACAGGTGGCACTGGCTGTGATGGAGGCGGCCGAATCAGATGCATCGGCTGTGACACACCTGAGCCAGGGTCCCACCGTAGCCCCCAAGAGCTGAAGGGGGCACCCACAGCAGAGGAGACAGTTGTGAAATCATTAGCAGTGGTTGTGGAGAAGGTTAGGGCACCAGCCACAATGTAGGAGACAGCTGGGCCAACGGAAGATGCAAGAGCGGCAGAGGTGCACCTAATGCACAGTTGCCTATGCAACCATACCAGGCTGGAAGCATTGTGGCACTGATGCCAATGGATGGCCTTGTGTCAGCTGAAGCAGATTTAGCAGAGTCTGGGGCTGATGACTTTAACAACTCTGCCAGACTCTTAACCGTCAACTGGGATATGATCTGGGGGCCATTGACTGTAACTAATGGGCTAATGTATAAGGAATACCTTCCACTGCAATTTTCTTTAAAAAAGCTGAACTTATTGTCACTACATATGTAGACAGACAACACATCACATATGGAGACTGAGAATAAGCATCAATTACAACAAGCCACTAGAAATTCAAAAAAAGGTGCCACAAAATCTACATGAATTTGTTACCAAGGCTGCTGTGAATCTGGCCACCATGACACAGAAGTACAGGGAGCAGCCTGATGGGTGGCATCGCTTGATGGATGGTGCCCTGTGGGCAGGTTGCAACAGCTCACACTGTTTCCCCATCAATGTCTGGCAAAAAAAAAAAAAAAAAAAAAAAAAAAAAAAGTGGTCAACATGTAATAAACATATAACCTCATGCCAAAGGGTTGACAGGACTACAACATGAGGAGTGGTGTCCTCTGTAGCTAACAGCAGCATTCTGTCCCAGACATAAAGATGAGTTTATAATGCAAAATAGTTTCCCAAAGGATCAGAACCATGGCCCACAAGTTTTTTCAGCCAGCTGTGTTGCACAAAAGGATCAGCTTCCTTTAAAACAGGATCCATGGCTACTAGAGCTGTAATTTTAGTGCTAGTAATGCAAAAGCCCTCAACAAAATTTTGAGTTTCCTGATCTAAATGTAAATAAAGTAATTTGTCAATCAGCAAGTACAGTAAGGCGTCAGCATTTGTATGTCATGACATAGGTTGAAAATGTATCTCATAATTGTATTGCAAGTGGACAAGAGCCCACTGCTGTATGTGGTGTGTGGCTTTGTATGGCAAGGATGTCAAAAGGTTAAAAAGAGACATCAGTGATTTGTGGTGTGTGGTTGGGTTAAACTCAGACACATACAAAAAAACCATGAAATTTTTTTTGAGCATACATGATCATCAAAGCCTCTCTCTCCTTCTGAGAATAATGCTGTTGCACTGAATTTAAGGATTTAGAGCCACGTGGAATAGGGCATTCAGATCTGTCCACATACTTATGGGCAAGGATGGTGCCAATGCAAAACTGAGATGTTTCCATCACTAACACAAGGTGCTGGCCTAGCTGTAAAATGACTGAACGAGGGGCTGACTGCAGCTTAGATTTCAAGCACTTGAATGCCCAGTCACAAGCTGAAGACCAGTGGAAAGGAACATCTTTACAATAATATATGGAGTGTGTAGTCTTCCCTCCCATGCATTACCATCAAATTTAGCTCTTTCTTTGCAAAAGAATTTTGAAATCTCCAACGGGCATAAGACACACAAAAGAAAACTTTTTTACCTATTGTGGTGTCACCGCCAGACACCACACTGCTAGGTGGTAGCTTAAATCGGCCGCGGTCCATGTAGTACATGTCGGACCCGCGTGTCGCCACTGTGATCGCAGACCTAGCGCCACCACCAAGGCAGGTCTCGTGATACGAGAGAGGACTCGACCCCAGTTGTACGAGAACCAAGCTACCGCCCAGTTGTACGAGAACCAAGCTACCGCCCAGTGGTACGCGAACCTAGCTATCGCCCAGTTGTACGAAGCCTTTCTCTCTCATTAGCCGAGAGACAGAATAGCCATCAGAAGTTAATGGCTACGAACTAACAAGGAGCCATTTGTATCAGTGCCTATAGCTTCGAGTATTCAAGAGAGATGTATTCCAAGGAATCAATAAAAGTTAAGTAAAAAGCATCTACATACTTTTCTTCTTATTCATTCATAAGTTCTCATGTTCCAGACTTCACGCCCGTCTGCTTATTGCCGTTCGTGCACCATCGGCCACAGCGTTAGTTTAGCATTCCTTTTCAGCAATCCACATCACGGTGTCGGTCCAGCTACCGACACTACACCTATCATCATTTTCTTTTGTTGTTGGCTGCAGTTCTCACATATAGGAGTACATTCTTGAGGCTGAAATTTTGATTTTGTGGGTTCCAGTTGGCTAAATATCTGATGAAGATTTGCCTGTCTTACTCTTTAATTTTATTCTTGTCACATTTTTCAATATCGCACCATCTTTACAATTTCCGCTTCTATAACGCCACAAATTACATTGTTTGTGTCAGTCATAAAAATACGTCTGATTCCATCAGAGGCATGCCCACTACTACTTACATTCTGCAGTACTAACAATATTCCAAGGAATTTACAAAACAAAAGTGTTTATAAACTCTCTTGATGAAAGAAGAATCTTCACCAAGTTATATCATTATTTTGTAAATGAATCCAGAAATAAATTTAATAATTAGCAGTACATTGAGCAATTAATTATATGAATTTTAAATATGCCAGACAATTATTTAATTTCAAATGTTTTTAAAAGAAGAATAATTTTAACTGTTGGTACACATTGAAACTTCCTGGCAGATTAAAACTGTGTGCCCGACCGAGACTCGAACTCGGGACCTTTGCCTTTTGCGAGCAAGCGCTCTACCATCTGAGCTACCGAAGCACGACTCACGCCCGGTACTCACAGCTTTACTTCTGCCAGTACCTCGTCTCCTACCTTCCAAACTTTACAGAAGCTCTCCTGCGAACCTTGCAGAACTAGCACTCCTGAAAGAAAGGATATTGCGGAGACATGGCTTAGCCACAGCCTGGGGGATGTTTCCAGAATGAGATTTTCACTCTGCAGCGGAGTGTGCGCTGATATGAAACTTCCTGGCATATTAAAACTGTGTGCCCGACCGAGACTCGAACTCGGGACCTTTGCCTTTCGCGGGCAAGCGCTCTACCATCTGAGCTACCGAAGCACGACTCACGCCCGGTACTCACAGCTTTACTTCTGCCAGCTTTACTTCTGTTAGTACACATTGATTGCAACAAATTAATTTCTTTTTATACATTTTAGCCTGAAATATAATACATCGTATACAAAATAATATGAAATTCATTTAGTTAAACAGCTGAGATAATGTTCAGCTATACAAGTTTTAAAATACTTTTTTTGTATCGCCTATTTCTATAAATAAAGGTAATGTCAGAGGAGAGTGTCCCATTACAAGTGGTTGTGCCACAGTAGCACCATCACTGCTGACACAATGTTCACATCCACATTTACTTCATCCTCACTCTGGTGTGGAATTTGTGGTAGTATGCAATTTTGCCTCAAAATGCCTGTAATGCCTTGACGGATGTGGGGTGTGGCAACATGGCAATAGCATCAATATGCTGGTACAATGGTTTCATGGCAGCATGCAACACTTCAAAACCCAAATAAATAATCAATGGTGGAGAAACTGTGTCTTGTCCAAACTGCACTTTATCTGTGCAGATTGTAAAACCGAAAATAGAGCATGACGGTTCTGCAGATGTTCCTCTATAGAACCACCAGACTCTACTGTGTCATTTAAATAGTTGCTGCAACTTGGAACTGATGCAATAAGTTGCTCTAAAAAGAAGCTGGTGCACTTGCCACAACAAAAGGCAAATGCTGGTATTGATCAAGCCCAAATGGGGTATTGATAACTAGAAGGCATTTAGAATTCCCCATTGAGTGGCATCTGTAAAGATGTCTCTGCCAAGTCTATCTTTGAAAAATAATGCCCCCTCCTCCCCCCCCTCCCCCCCCCCCCCCCCCCCCCCCCCAACTGCTCATCAGTGCATGGCAAAGGATAGGTATCAATGATTGATTGGCCATTAATAAATTTCTAGAATCACTGCAGAGGCATAATTTACTGATAGGTTTTTTGACTAGCCCAGGTGATGATGACTATTCACTGGAAGAACGATGTCAAATAACATCAAGGGATCAAAGATGATCTAATTCTGCTTTTACTTGATCCCGTAAAGTTACCAGTACCAGGCGGGCTCGGAAAAAAACAAGGGGGTGGGGGTAGAGTGTTTCATCATAATATGAGCCTGGAATTCTATTGCACAATTCAGTCCTGGAGAAACTAGAGAGGCAAATTTCTCACATAAAACATCTAACTGTTGATATGGAATTTGATCAGATGATCAGAAACCAAATGCACTTCATCATCAATGGAAAATCCAAAGAGTTTAAAAGTGTCCAAACCAAACAGATTTTCAGTGTAAGCATCATCCACAACTAGGAAGGCTAATGAACGAATTACAGCCTTGAAAGTCACATGTGCAGAAAACTTGTCAAGCATGAGAATCTATTGTTTCTTAAAACTCACTAGCCTCCAAGGCATTGGAGTCAAAGGGGAGAACACAAATCCACATAAGACTGAGAAGTCAGTAACACTGCTGCTGCATCTGTGTCCACCTCATTCTCAGTGGTTTGTTAGACACACACATTTCAGTGTGTAACTTGCTCTGAAGCACCATCACTGCTGACACAATGTTCACATCCACATTTGCTTCATCCTCTCTCTGGTTTGGAAAGGTGTTACATACAGAAGCAATGTGTCCTTTCTTATGGCACCTATTAAGCATTGCCCAGTGCATGGAACATGCAGTCCTTTCTTGTTGAATGTAGCAGAAGGACCACGAAAGCAGCAGAACACAAGGGTGTTGCTGTTATGACACAGACTGTTGTTGTGAATGACATTTAGCTACATGACACTGAGACAGCTGCTGGACTGCTGCAATAATATCTACACTCCTATGTTCCCTCGCAAACCGACTGAAGGCTGGGAGGGGTGAGAGGAACTAATTTCTGAAACTTCAGAGTGGTATTCTGTCTGACTAACTTCAGCCTTTGAAACTTCAAATGACTGAACTATGTTCAATACTTCCACAAGCATAGGATTTTCATGTTGTAGAGCTCACACTCAATCTTCCCTATCGGGAACGAAACGTGATTGTTCCACAAAGCATATGATCTGCATAGGATTCCTTATGAGCTTTTGCCACAAAATTACAACTATGGCTAAGTCCATCAGTTCGTTGAAATAACCAGTTCACATATTATGCAAAAAACTGGCGATTTCTCAAACTGTGGAACAATCAAGAATGGGGTGCCACAAGGTTTGGTCTTGGGTCCTCTGCTGTTCTTAATATATATTAATGACTTACCTCTCTATATTCACGAAGATGCAAAGCTGGTACTTTTTGCCAATGATACAAGTATAGCTATTATACCCAACAGACAAGAATTAACTGGTGAAATTGTAAACGATGTTTTTCAGAAAATCATTAAGTGGTTCTCTGCAAATGGGCTCTCATTAAACTTTGACAAAATACAGTATATACAGTTCCACACAGTAAATGGAATGACACCATTAATAAATATAGACTTTGATCAGAAATCGGTAGCTAAGGTAGAATATTCAAAATTCCTAGGTGTATGCATTGATGAGGGGTTGAACTGTAAAAAACACACTGAGGATTTGCTGAAATGTTTGAGTTCAGCTACTTATGCTATTAGGGTCATTGCAAATTTTGGCGATATACATCTGAGTAAATTAGCTTACCACGCCTATTTTCATTCTCTGCTTTTGTATGGCATCATATTCTGGGGTAACTCATCATTGAGTAAAAGAGTGTTCATTACACACAAGCGTGTAATCAGAATAATTGCTGGAGCTCATCCAAGATCATCCTGCAGACACTTATTTAAAGAGCTAGAGATCTTCACTGTAGCCTCACAATACATATATTCACTTATGAAATTTGTTATTAACAATCCGAATGAATTCAAAAGTAATAGCAGTGTACATGGCTACAACACTAGGAGAAAGGATGATCTTCACTACTGAAGGTTAAATCTAACTTTGGCTCAGAGGGGGTAAATTATGCTGCCACGAAAGTCTTTGGTCACTTACCTAACAACATCAAAAGTCTGACAAATAGCCATATAGCATTTAAAAGGAAATTAAAAGAATTTCTTAATGGTAACTCCTTCTACTCATTAGATGAATTTTTGGATATAGTAAGTGGGTAATTTCCCCAACACCCCCCCCCCCCAAAAAAAAGAAAAAAAAATAAAAAAAAAATAAAAAAACATAAAAAAATTAAAAAATATTAAGAGTCATGTAATATTTTGTGTAATGTAGTATCTTGTATAGTCACCTTTTACTAACCTGACACGTTCCACATCATTACGAAGTGTCGTATTCATGATGTATGGAACAAGTACTAATCTAATCTAACCTAATCTAATCTAATCTAATCTACTGCTCATGCCCTATATGACTGTTTTGGCCACTTTTAGCAACGGTAAAAATTCACACAAGAAGCAATAATGTATGTTTACAGTGATAGATAGAAAGTAAAAAACTTCCTGGAAGATTAAATCTGTGTGCTGGACAGAGATTCAAACTCAGGACCTTTGCCATTTGACGGCAAGTGCTCTTCCATCTCAGCTACTCAAGCAAGGTTCATGAACTGTCCTCACAGTTTTACTTGTGCCAGTACTTTGTCTCCTACACTCCGTCTCCTAAGCCATATCTCCACAACATCCTTTCTTTTAGGAGTGCTAGTTCTGCATGTTTTGCAGGAGAGTATCTGTGAGGTTTGGAAAGAAGGAGATGAGGTACTGGCAGAAGTAAAGCTGTGAGGACAGGCAGTGAGTTGTGCTTGGGTAGCTCAATTGTTTGGAGCACTTACAAAAGGCAAAGGTGCTGAATTTGACTCTCAGTCCGGCACACAGTTTTAATCTGTCAAGAAGTTTCATATCAGTGCACACACTGCTGCAGAGTGAAAATTTCATTCTGGAAACATCCTTCAGACTGTGGCTAAATCATCTCTCTGCAGTGTCCTTTCTTCGAGAAGTACTAGTTCTTAAAGTTTTGCAGGAGAGCTTCTGTGAAGTTTGGAAGGTAGGAGACTTGGTACTGGCAGAAGAAAAGCTGTGAGGATGGATTGTGAGTCACACATGGGTAGCTCAAATGATAGACTACTTTCTCACAAAAGGTAAAGGTGCCAAGTTTGAGTTGGAGTTCAGCAAACAGTTTTAATCTGTGAAGAAGTTTCATGTCAGTGCACACTCTGGTGCAGAGTGAAAATTTCATTCAGTTAGGAAGTAACTCTAACAGCGGATAAAGTGAAGGATTTGCTGGTTCTTGTAAGGGAGTGAGCGCACGCAACAGCTGATATATGCACAGTGAAATCCAAGAAAAAAAAGTCCTTGCACAAGTTTACATCTATTAACAAATGCCCAGAAATATTGCCATAGGCATTTTCTGTATGTGTCTGAGTCGTCTTCTGCATTGTCATATGCCAGGAACAGCGGCGGATATGTTGCTGTCAGGGCCACAGGGTGTGCCAGTGTAGTTGTTAAACTGGAAATAAAAACTGTCAGTGCCTGCAGTTGCTTGAGAAGAGATTTAAGCACTGTCTCCACGGAAATTAATCTCAAAAGACCAATGACTGAAGTGGAACACATGAAGTCAAAAACAGTACAATTAGCAATACACAAGCGGCGAGCAGAGCATTGCATTCTGGCCTATAGAAACATTAGGTCCAACTGGCAGACTGTGTATGCAACTGACATCGTATCACCAGGCCAGGTAGCCTCTAGTGGCCAAACCATGCACAAACTTTGCGCACAAACTATGAGACAGTGCATACACAACATTGGTAGTTACAGCAGTGAGGAATTATTCTTGGGAAATCAGGTGAGTAACATGTTAATTTAGTAAGTTTTGATGCATTTCCTACATTTCACCTTGTGGCAATACTGTATGGCTCTTGTAGATGCTATTATCTATGTACTGGGTTATGTCTTTCATTTGGATTTGCACCAGAGAGATGAATCATGAGTGTTCAAAAGTTACAGACCCAGAAAATGGTGAGAGAATGACTGCATACTGAGTGACTGAGCTGCCAGTCCATCCTGTCCATTGCTAGAATTCTTACTGCAGTTCACAGAATTGTGGCACCCAGGACAAGATGAGTTTTATAATGAAGTGGTGCGGCCTTAGTAAGAAAGCATATCCAAGATATGAGAAGAGCTGCTCAAAAATGCTCTACTCAACTGCTGCTTTCAACTTGCTTCTGTCCTTTTAGCCTAAACATGGTAGTGGGCAGATAGAAATGCATGTATCTCAGGTAGCTCTGCAAATGAGAAAGCACAAAAAACAGAGCACACAGTCTCAGTTGCTACCTGAAGTGTGCCTACAAGGAGCTGACATGACAGGATGAGGACCCACATCTGCACTCAAAAAAGAACTCATGTAACACCAGTTCTAAAATGCTCTCCAAATGTAAATCACTGCAGTATTGAACACAAAGTCTCAGGGGAAATCAAACTGTGGAAAATTGAAAACTTCATAGGAGAATACAGTGCAATACATGTTCTCACACTGACAAAGACTTCTGTGTCTTAGCGGCAGGTGAAGACACTTCTATTGTATTGCTGACAACAGAAAATTGGGATCATACTGCAAAAAACAGTGTACAAACAAGTGATGAAGGATCCTACACCAGGAGTGTCACAGAAGACTATCTCACTCCTCAACAATTTGTGCTTAGATGAGGAGATTTGAGAGTATTAAAGTCCTTAGAAACAGTTCCACTTTGTCACTTCCAAAAATACATGAAGAGTGAGTGCTACTGTGACTAACAATGTGTAGCATTAATGCTTAATCTGTGGTTTGGCTAAATATCTAGCAATGCTTCTGAAGCCTCTGGTGACACAATGTCAAAACTCAAGATGGTTTGTGGCAGTTCTCTGAGATAAATACCTGGATAAGAGTTGATTTGCTGTCAGCTTTAATGTCATGTTGCTCTGCACATGAGTGCAAGTAGAAGACTCCTTACAACAGCTATAGAATCACTATGATAAGGAGACAATAGAACTACTTTGACATGTACTAATTATGATGTATTTTCAATGTTGTTTCAAGTTCTGTGTATGGACAGATACATTCTCCTCTCCCTACAGTAATCATCAACTTTTACACAGAGCACTTCAAGGATACATCACTTGACGTTAATTGGATCAAGCCAATTTTCTCCTATAAATTAAGAAAAAAACACCTTTATGTTGTGACCACAAGTGAAAGGAAACATCTTGGAGTTTCTGCAGCATGTTAACAGCATACATTAAAGTGTAAAGTTCACATTGAAGTAGAGAAAACTAATTGTTTTCCTTTGTTGGAAATTTTAATAAAGATAAAAGAACCGATGATGTGCTTGGGCTGTCTGTGAACCACAAGAAGGTGCACATGAACCCCAACTTAAATTCTGGATGTCTGTCACCATCTAGTGCCTCACTTCTTGGTAATCATGACTATAGTGAGCAGAGCCCAAACCATCTACAACAATGAGTTGCAACACCTTTGTGAAACATTCTATAGGAACGTGTACTCACAGGCAACAAAAAGATGTACTATCAGGGTGGCTGATTGGAAGAAAAAGTAAGAGATGAATGAATGCAGCAAGGTATTGTGCTCATCCCATACGCTGGATAGCCCAGTGCCAAGATTGCCAGTTTCCTGAAAAACCATAACATGAAGGCAGTTTTCTCCACGTATGCAAAATTAAGAGCATGCTGGGCACCATAAAAAATTCCTTAATTCTGAAAACACATGGTATGTATTGGATCATGTGCAAGAAGGGCCACCAATACACAAGCAAAAAGGAATGCTGCACCCCAATGAATTGTGGAGCACATCGTCGAGGATACACATTCAACTAAACAGACCCAAAGATGCTATGTTTTGTCAGGGGTTTCTGTAATTCGATAATCAAGAAAGCTTTTGAAATAAGAATGCGTGGAAATCTAGTGAACAAGAACAGCAGCTTCTACCTCACCCTGCACTTGGGATCATGTAACATCAAACACATGCCAGAAGGAATTCCTACCTGGAGTGCCGTTAATGGACAGGATGGAATAGTGACCCCCCAAGACACAAAGTGCAGACATTTTCTCATGAACTCTGTCCCCACTGCCCAAGACTCTCATTTCACTTGTGATTGACCAAACTGGTGGTACTCCAGAAGCTGTAAGACATGACTTGGAATATACAAGTAATAGCATCTGACAGAATCCCAACACTTCACCGGAAGACAACAAGAAACTTCTCAACCTACTCACCTAATGCTCTGAGAAGAGTTGATCAGTGCAATTTATTAAGAAAGCATACAGCTTCATAGGTGAAACTGAACTCTCATTGATGTGGAGAATCTTCAACCAAGCATGGTACACATATCATATAATATCTGAAAAAAATAGTGCTGTAGGACCAGGACAATCTTAATACCTCCAGGAAAGAGGGTGGGGATAGAGGAGGAAAGTGAGTGATATGTAGGCATAGTGTGTTAAATGGATCTGAGAAAAAATGTTTCTCCCACGAGCAAATTTACATTTCTCATTCAAGAGTGGGTTCACATGAGAATTTATTTATTCTTTCACTTGGAGGGTAAACTAAAAATATTGTATTCAGCCAAGTTTTATGTTTAATTAAGATTGCAATTAATTTTTAAAGGATTTTACTTTATAATTTGCGTATTGTATTTTTATTTTAAAAAAATGTAGATGAACTATGTCTGTTCATGCACAACAGAAGTAGCTAATTTCTCTTCCTATCAACTACATAAGTTAGTAAATGGGAAATCAGTTGTAAACGAGAGTGGCATATCTATTTTTACAGCAATTCAGATTTATAATAATGGATTTTATTTTTGTAAACTATAACCACTGTTATTTTAATGTTTACTCATTTACAGATATAATTAATTTTAAGTAAATCTATTCCTTCCTGTTTAATGCTACCCTTATAAACTAACAATCCTTTTGCACACAGGGATTACCACAGTTTGTACCATTCCGGAAACAGAAGAATGCATTTGGTGGCTCGAGACATCTGACACATGATCTTCCACTTCCAACAGATGAATATCAAGATGAATTTATCTGTCCAAATGAACAAGATATTCTTCGTGGAAGGCGAGCAAGGGCATCAACATTAATAGAACCTCCAGCACGTCACAAAGTTGTCCTTCGAATGTCCTCACTGCAGGCCAATAGAACAGTGGAAAATATTCCTTTCCCTGTTATGAGGCAACTCTCATCTCCAGCTATTACTAATGGCCAGTTTATACCAATACTTTCAAGGTAAATCATAGCAAATAAGTTTTATATGAACACTTACATTCTGTATGATAGTAACTTATGCAACAATAAATTGTTGTATAATCCTTTACCACATTTACATTTACAGTTACTCAGTAGTATACATAATTCAGTTTTAAATAAATCTACTTTCTTGCTATATGCCTAATGAGAGGTTGCTGAAGACCTCTGCACCAGATTAAAAAATACCCATATTCAGTCCTAGGTAAGAAGGCAAAATCCACATGGAAATTATTTTTCCATCCTGTATTATTGTTACAGAAATCAAAGAAAAACTCAGAAGGACTTTTATTAATAGCAACAAATACCATTCATGGGTAAATGTGTTGGGAAGTATGTGTTAAAATTTAACAATCTTCAAAGAGGCCTCTGCAAAATGCTCAGTTATCTAACAAGTTGTTGTTGTGATCTTCAGTCCAAAGACTGGTTTGATGCAGCTCTCCATGCTGTTCTATTCCGTACAAGCCTTGACATCTCTGTGTAACTAATGTAACCTACATCCTTTTGAACTTGCTAACTGTGTTCATCTCTTGGTCTCCCTCTATTATTTTTACCTCCCACATTTCTCACCAACTCTAAACTGATGATCCCTTGATGTCTCAGACTGTATTCCCTTAACTAATCCCTTCTTTTAATCAAGTTGTGCCACAAAATTCTTTTCTCCCCAGTTCTGTTCAGTATCTCCCAATTAGTTATGTGATTTTCAGCCATCTTCTGTAGCACCACATTTCAAAAGTTTCCATTCCTTTGTTGTCTAAACTGCTTATGATCCACTTGTCACTTTCATACATGGCTGAACTCCAGAGAAATACCTACAGAAGGTAACTTCCTAATGCTTAAATTTACATTTGATATCAACAAATTTCTCTTCTTCAAAAACATTTTTCTTGGCATTGCCTGTAAACACTTTTTATCTTGTTGACTTTGGCTATAATCCATTTTTCTGTTGCCCAAATAGGAAAACTTATCTACTAGTTTAAGTGCCTTGTTTCCTAATCTAATTCCCTCACAAATACCTGATTTTATCTGACTACATCCCATTACTCTTATTTTGCTTTTGTTGATGTTCATCTTATATCATCCTTTCAAAACATTGTTCATCCCATTCAACTGCTTTTCCAAGTAATTTGCTGTCTCTGACAGAATTTCAATGTCTTCTGCAAACATCAAGGTTTTTATTTCATCTCCCCGAAGTTTAATTCCTTCTCCAAATTGTTCTTTGGTTTCCTTTACTATTCACTCACTGATACCTTCAAAATATCAATGAGTGTATTTCAGTTGACATTGTCTAAAGAAAAGCTTTCTCCAAATCTAGAAAAGCTTTAAATCTAGGTTTTCCTTTCCTTAGTCTATCATTTAAGATAAACTGATGTTCCCTGACGTCAGCTTCTACCAGTTTTTCCAGTTTTCTGTAAAGGATTTGTGTTAGTATTTTGCAACCATGGCTTATTAAACTGATAGTTGGGTATTTTTCTCACCTGTCAGCAACTGATTCTGTGGAATTGGAATTATTATGTCCTTCTTGAAGTCTGTGTGTATTTTGCCTGTCTCATATATCTTGCCCACTAGGTGGCTCTTCTAATGCTGTTAGTAGTTCTGATGGATTGTCGTCTGCACCCAAGGCTTTGCTTTGACTTAGATCTTTCAGAGCTCTGTCAAATCCTTCTCATAGTATCATATCACCTTCATCTCCAACCACTAGCTTTTCTATAATATTGCCTTCAAGTTTATCTCCCTTGTATAGATCTTCTATATATTCCTTCCACCTTTCAGCTCTCCCTTCTTCACTTAGGACTACTTTTCCATCTGAGCCCTTGATATTCATACAGCTGCTTCTCTTTCCAGCAAAAGGGCACTTTAACTGTCCTGTAGGTAGCATCTATCTTTCCCCTAATGAAATACATTTCTAAATCCTTACATTTGTCCTCTAGCCATTCCTGCTTGGTCAGTTTGCACTTCCTGTCAATCTCATTTTTTAAATGTTTGTATTCCCTTTCACCTGCATCATTTGCTACCTTTTTATATTTTCTTCTTTTATCAGTTAAATTCCTTTTCTCTTATATTATCCAAGGATTTCTAATAGGCCTTGCTTTTTACCTATTTGATCCTCTGCTGCCTTCACTATTTCATCTCTCAACACTACCTACTCATCTTGTACTGTATTCCTGTCCCCTGTTTCAGTGCCCTGTATTCCTGTCCCCTGTTTACCGCTGAAACTCAACAAACTCTGGTTCTTTCAACTTATCCAGGTAACATCTACTTTTTTGTAATTTGTTCAGTTTCAATATATCATTCACAACCAACCAATTGTGTTCACAGTTCACATCTGCCACTGAAAATGTTTTACAATTTGAAACCTGGTTCTGAAGTCACTCTCTTGCCACTGTATGATCAATCTGAAACCTTCAGGTGTCTGCAAGTCTCTTCCACATATATAAACTTCTTTCATTAATCTTAAACCAAGTGTTAGTGATAATTAAATTATGATCTGTACAAAATTCTACCAGGTGTCTTCCTCTTTCATTCCTTTCCCCCAGTCTATTTACCTACTATTTTTCCTTCTCTACCTTTTCCTACTATCAAATTCCAGTGTCCCATTCACAACCGAATTTTCCTCTTTCATAACTATTTTATCTCATCATGCATTTTTCCTATCTCTTCATTTGACAGTGGAGGGTGTTGGTTTCATGTCTATCTTGGCTGTGATAATGCATTCACTATGCTGTTGATAGTAGCTTACCTGTGTTCCTATATTGTTATTAATTACTAGACTAAAATTATCCATATTTGATTGTGTATTTATAAATCCATACACATGTGATCAGAAGTCCTGTTCCTCTTGTCACTGAACTTCATTAATTCCAGCTATATCTAACTTCAACCTATCCATTTCTCTTTCTGAAGTTTCCTAAACAGGTCTTGCAGGTTGGAGATTTTTTGTGGTGTGGAAGCTAATTCCCAGTACCTTTCAGAATCCATAATGAGCCTGTTGGTTCTGAGTCACTGTGCTGAACTATGTGAAACTTATGTTGCACTTTCCTGCAGATTTTTCTCACAGTGTGATTTAATTAGGACATTAGTTTCACCTGCAAAGAGTACTGGGGTCCTATCATGTATTTTGTCAGCCAAGTTATTTACATACAGCAGAAATAGGACAGATCCCAGAACTAACATTGTGGGACCCCATACTTGGATTTTTCACTCATTACTGCAAAAGCTAGAAATTTTTCATGTTTCACTGTCTTTTTATTTGAGGACAGGTCCCAGAACTGACTGTTGTTCAATTCCATAGCTTCTTTTTTTGCTTGTTATTGCGAAAACTAGAATTTTTTTGTGTTTCACTGTGTTTTTTTAGGTCAGGTCCCAGAATTGACCCTTGTGGAACTATATACTTGATTATTTTGTGCTCAGCATTGCAATAACTAGGTTTCAATGTATTTTTACTTTATTTCTGTAACCTATTGATGACTATTGACATATGATTGCCACCTTTTAGACTGGCCTTTAATTCCATAGTCACTTAACTTATGCAAGATATTTCATGATCAGTAAAATGAAAGGCTTTACTAAGGTCAAGAAATATTCCAGATACATGTTGCTT
Organism: Schistocerca piceifrons; assembly: GCF_021461385.2. Lineage (NCBI taxonomy): Eukaryota > Metazoa > Arthropoda > Insecta > Orthoptera > Acrididae > Schistocerca > Schistocerca piceifrons. The sequence continues at coordinate 590,145,352 of NC_060138.1, read as the reverse complement.
ATCATTACTGCTGTTAGTATTTAATTTAAAACGGCAAAAAAATTGCTGATTGGGTTGACTTTCCAGCTGTGAGTCATTTATTAGCCTTTCTTTATTTATGAAGGCTGTTAATCTTCTGAGGAACATTTTTTCCTAAATTTGTGTCATACAGAATTTGTAGGTTTACATATTCAGGAGGATTTGAAGTGGCCCTGAAAAATCTAAATAAAAAACTGAATATGCGTATGTATGCTGTTAGGATTCTTGCTCAAAATATAAGCTACTCATCAGTGATAACAATGTTTCAGGATAGTACACAAGCAGTACTAAGTCGTGGAATAATTTTTGGAGGAATTCCACAATTTACAAAAAAGAAAAAAAAAACCTTTTAAATACACAAAAAATTATCAGAGTGATAAATGAAGCAAACTGCAGGGATTCCTGTTGAACTCTTTCTCAAATTCTGAAAATACTGCCTCAACCATGTTTGCTCATTTATGACATACTAATTTTTATGAAATAGAGCCTCTCAAAATGGAAAACATCTTCAAACATAACTATGATTTATACCTGTGTGAAACTAGGCAGGATCTTAACCTAAATGTAAACACAGTAATTACAAACTTATGCAAAATATGAGTGTAATAGAGTGGAGTTATGTTGAATAATGATATGCCTTCTTCCCTGAAATGCTCACTGACATTAAATACATTGAAGCTAAAGTTGAAACATTTCTTGCTTGACACCTGCTTCTACTCTGTCTCTGAATTTCTGGAACATCATAATAAGGAAACCTCATTTATCAAATATTGTTGATTATTGCATGTGTCATGCTACATTATACTGTAATTTAACAATATTATGAACAGGATATTTTCTGATCAACATATAGCACAAATGCTGAGTCATAGATAGGCACAACAAAAAGACTGTTTGTCTTTTTGTTGTCCCTATCTGCAACTCAGCATCTCTGGCTATATGTTGAGTAACAAGTATCCTTTTCATAATATTGTTAAATTCCATCCTGGATTTTCCATTGTTGATTACACAATAATTTACTTTGATTGCACTGATGAGGTAGTCTCACTTAATAACTACTGCTATCAAATGTACAAGCTAGGTAGTTTGTCAGTATTTATTATTATGTGACAATATTTGAAAAGGAAAATTGCTACTCACAATCTAGCAGAGATGCTGAATCGCAGGTAGGCACAACAAAAAGACTCTCACAATTAAAGCATTCAGCCATTAAGGCTTTTACAAATTAATTATGTTTATCCCTTTTCCTATGCCATATATACAAACAATGTATTATAAATTATTTTCTGTTCCAAAATAAAATAAAACAATGATTAATATCCAAATGGTCCAAATGGCTCTGAGCACTATGGGACTTAATTTCTGAGGTCATCAGTCCCCTAGAACTTAGAACTACTTAAACCTAACTAACCTAAGGACATTACACACATCCATGCCCGAGACAGGATTCGAACCTGCGACCATAGAGGTTGTGCAGCTCCAGACTCTAGCGCCTAGAACTGCTCGGCCACTCCGGCCTGCAGGGATTAACACTGCAGAGACATGGCCCACATGTAGAACCAGAGACACCATACTCTGTGCAGCTGGAGAAGTCTGTCACACTGCTCAGAAAATGTGAACAGCCATCAAATAAAACAGAAATGTGAAAATAAGAGCCAGTTTTGCTTGTTGATGTGAAATGGTGCAATAACATTATGTTTGTGAGTGTGAACACAATAGAATGACCATCTCTGGAAAATAAGCTTGCCAAATGTGAGACTTCAGCTTGTACAGGCCATGCTGATATGATTATTATCTATGTACATAACTAGTGAGTGTAAGCAGGTTATCCACAATAAGAATTAGATATTTGTCCACACAGTGTGACCACATAGAGGAGTGAGTGGTACCTTGTCAGCATGGCCGTAACAGATCATACAGCTGGTTCCACACTTTTGTCTCCATGTCAGAGCACTGCAATGGATCTGGACCTTTTCACATCAGTGGCTCAAAACTCCTTGCAGTAGTCCATACTGGTGGCACATGTGCTAGCTTTAATCATCAAAAATATTCATACTGTAATGGGCATGTGGGTACTGCCACAGACATGCTGAGTGGAAATACATTGTTTTTACTTCAACTTGTCCTACAGTAATGACCAATATATGTTAGATTCTACCATGGTGACAGCAGTCTGGCAGCTTGCATAGCGGAAAGGCATATCACACACACACACACCAAGTGTGATGGTTTGTGATAGGCCCTCTTTGAGTCCTAGCCACAAGTTTTAGGAGTACTGATTACAGCTGATTAGGGCAGATTAATTCTAATATTTGGGTATTGTAATGTTTTTGATCTGCGATATAATGTTCATTTCAGACACATATGTCTTCTGTATCTTCCAGATGAGTGAAACCTTGGAAAGTATTTTCATTGAACTGCACACTCCTTCATCACACATTGCACTATTACTCACACAGGACATCAAAATAAAATTATGTACACCTGTTTCTTAGCATGCATTGTTATTGCTGTCCCCAAGGAACTTGCATTATGATATAATACATGTAGATGTCATTCACTATTTTGTTCTTTCTTTTTTTAAATTGAGGCCAGTTCCTATTACTCCTCTTGCTGCTGCGAAAGATAAGGGTGTCCTGAAGAAACTGGCATCATCTACTTCATTTAAGTGAGTGTAACATGTGTTTTTAAATTTAAACTTAAGTATTCAATGCTTTTTTGAATTAATTTGAAATTAAATTATTGTCAAACTCATGTTTTCACATAGTGGAAAATCTTTTTTGAATATGTAGGTCTTATAAATTATTTCTTACTGTTTCTGTATTTTACAAAAAATCTAGTAACTTGATAAAATATTTTATGATACTTAATAAGTACAGGATATATAACTCAGGTGTTCAGTATTATAAATATCATTTTGATATCTACACTTGCTTAAAAATACATGAAAGCTTTTAATAGAGAAATCATATGTAAAAATTAACACATTTCGTGTTTGAAATCTTGTAAGTGATAAATAGTTACTCTTTGACAGATCCACGACATCAGTAACAGAACAGGAGCAACAACCAGCTAGACGGCTACTCTCAACAACTTCTAGTTTGAGTGATGACTTAAGTGAAGATGATGATTTGTGTAAGTTGCACATTACTTGTTAATATCCAAGCGGCTCTCTAACAAATAGTGAAGGTTTGTGACTTTTTGATGTGGATTGCTGATGACAAAAAGAGTGATGCATGAATAATATTTTTCTCTTTGCTGGATATTACATTTATGATGCAAACAGTGCCAGTGCATTTCAAGGGTTCTAATTTGAATCTGTTTGGAATATGTTTTAATTTGCCATTAAGGTTAATAACACTGTGCACTCCACTGCAGAGTGAAAGATTCATTCCATGTATAGGCTATTTATAAGCCGTCTTATGCACACCACTTCACTCACTCCACTTCTTCCTCTGCATGCTTTCTTCAGTAGTGTATTGTGTACTTGCAGGAACTGAATTAAGCACTGAATTTCAAGCTGTAGTGCTATGTTCTTTAAGCATGTTAGTTGTTTCTTTTATGTACAATGAAGGGACAGTCTACATGTACAGCTCTAAATAACAATGGCTATTGGGGTGCCTTCTTTTGTAGCTTCACTAACCAGTCTAATTGCTGCATTCTCCAAATTATGATGAAGTAAAATAGATGTGTATGCTGGTATTTCATTATTATAACCATATCTGCAATTATTATTCAAAACATTCTAAGTTGGCTGTTCCAAATTTCATTGATGTCATCAGAGGTTATCAGGATGCCAAATTAATTAAATTCATTGCTCTTAGCAAAAATTGTGTTATTAATTGGCCATGCATCATTAGTTTTTGGGTAACAAATTAAGATGAAGTACATAGTTTTAACTCTATTCTTCTGAAGACCTACAACTTCCACAGCAGTTATTAATTGTGTTGTAAGAACTTTAACTCATTCTCATTGTCAGCTAATAGAACAGTGCCATCAGTATATGTGAAGATCTTAATATTGCTCCATTTTGTAATAATTTTACTTTTTCAGTTATTTTGATAATTAGGGGCCTATAATATTTAATACAAATGGAGATAGTGAATTGCTTGTTTGACTCATGTTTTGACCTCAACTGCAACTTTTATTTTGTATTTTGAGTTCAAAGAGCAGAATTTTATTAAAATCATAAATTTTATTGGAATACCAAGTCACCTCACACATTTCCATAAATTTTTTATGTTAATACTATAAAGCAATGGAAAGACCTGGATGAAACAACAACAATATGGAAATTGTAGACAGCTACTCATCATATACAGGAGGCATTGAGTTGCAGACAGACACAATGAAAATGACTACTAAAATGTTAAAGTTTCCAGATAAAGTCCTTCTTCTGCTCTAGAAAACACTTGCACAGAAACACAACTCATGCATACGTGGTAACTGTCTCAAAGCACTAGAGCTCCGAGGCTCTAGTGCCCTGAGACAGTTACCATGTATGCATGAGCTGAGCTTGTGTGAACGTGCATGTTTTCTGTTGCAGAATGAGGTCATTATCAAAAAGCTTTAATATTATAGTAATATTTTTAATTGTGCCTGTCTGTGACTCAGTGCCTCCTCTATATGGTAAGTAGCAATCTCTCCTTCTCCCATTGTTGTTAATATTATGAAAAGCTATTTTAAAATTGAACAGAGGTATATGTATATCTTGACTGAATTCATTTTCTTGCAACTTCCTTAGCAAGTATGCACTGTGAATTATGGATCTGTCTGATCTAAACTCAAATTGGGCATCATTTAGGGAAACTTAAGTATATAGTCGTATCTTTGCTAAAAATAAATTTTTGTAATTTGTGTTCAACAACACAAATCCTTCATAGTTTGAACAATATGTTAGATCTCCCTTTTTATATGCAGGGTGCATACCACCTAAAATCAACACACACTCCAGCACAGAGTGAAAATTTGTTCTGAAAATACCAACTTCTTTTTAATTCTTTCAGACAGTAGTGTAATAATTTTTAGAGGCTGCTCTTAAACACAAATTCATTGAACTTCCAAACCTCTTTTTTCATTTCTCATCACTTCCAGTAGGTTTATGGCTTTTAATTTTCTTATGAATTTCTTTATTTCCTACTAAACTGGGTTCTTCAAATAGAATACTCCCTGTTCTTTTGATGATAGCTCTATACTGATGTACAATTCAAAATTTGTTAAATTACCCTTTCAATCTGTTCGCAATCCTGCTTTTTTAATTTTTTTTATTTTTAGAAACATATTGTCTTGGGCTAGTATGAACTGTCCTAGAGCTTTTACATTCTGGAGTTTGTCATATGGTGGTTTTCTGTCTTATGTATTTTGTAATTGCAATAATATTTTTTTCTTTTACATAAGAATTTCCCTGGAATGTTTCTGCTTTTTTTCAGCAATAAGACTGTTGTGGCTAACGCAATCAACTGGCTTTGAAATGTCAAGGAACAAAGCACAGACTTTCATATGCTTATATAGTCTTTCTATTACAGGAACTAAAAAATTTGCTGGTATATCTACTTTAATAAACAAATATGTACCTCATTCAGAATGTTGTTTTTGTTTCTGTGAAATTCTACATTCTTTCTTAAATCACAATTTCCACTATTTTAGCAACGATTTGTTATTACTAATTGTCCTATCACTCCAGGGTTTTTCTTATACCTATAGTTTTTTAAAAGGCAGTAGAAAGTGCTCTACAATGATTGCATTAATCAGAATAATCATTAGCCTGATCAGCAAACATGATCAACCATTTGTTGACCTAGATGATGTACCTGCTAGACCCTCAAAATTTTATTTTATTTTTGAAAAGTTGGCTATTTTTACTACCTTCATTTGTTGGAAGCAAGAGTAAGAATTCTTTTACAGTGTGAATGCTACTTGCCCTACTTTACTTTTGGAGAGCTGTCGTTTGTGAGGCTGTCAACTACTCCAACATTGTATACATTAAAAACGGGACTAACCTCAACTTGGCCCCTCCTCTCATTCTCTGTCTTCCCCAATATAATATCACCATTGTCTCTTTGAATTTTGTGTCTGTATTTGCATGAGACCATGAACTCTCCAAAATATTACTTGAGATTGCAAGTTCATTTTAGCAGAAGCTGGATTTACTTTCTGTTATTAACTTTCTGTGTCCTTCTTTTCCTTCCTGTAAACATAAAAACTGTCATGGGTTTTCATGTGCTCCTGTTACTGTTGCCCTTGACTTTATAATATTTGTTACACTGCATTTTTGCTCTTCACTTTATTTACAACTGTGTGTATAGTTAGCTGCTTACTCGGTGTTTATATACTAGTTTAATGATCAGCAGAAGACTTGTCATCCTTTCTCATGGTTTCAGATAATCAAATTCCTCTCTAGTTTTCTGGCTTCATTAACATTTGTAATTTCCTTAAGTTTTCTGGTTTTGTCTATCTTCCCTCCACAAATTCATTTTTAGTCATGTTGGCATCTGTTTATTAAACTGTTTTACCATAATAATTCAAAATTTCTGTATTTATTGCTTGCAAATCCTGCTTTCCCTCTAGTACATAAATAATTACATCTACATGTACATTCATCCTCACAAACCAATGTGAAATGTTTGGCAGAAGGCGCTAAGCATTTTCTACATGTTAGGGTTTCTTCATATTCCAATCACACATGGTGCATGGGAATAAAAACTGCTAAATCTGTCTGTGTAGAGCTGAAATTAGTTTACACTTGTCTTCCAGGTACCTACAAGTGTGATACATTGGCAGCTGAACTATCATTTTAAATTCTTCATTTCCGTTTGTTGAGGCTTTGTATATTGGCTGTTGCAGGATAATTAGTGTCTGTCTTCATGTATCTGCCAATCCAAGTCAACATGATCTAGCTGCAGTCCCAAAACACATCTTTGTGTATCGGCTAATCCATGTTGTTCAACATTTCTGTGATGTTCTTCCATCTGTCAAACAAACCTGTGACCATTTTTTGCTGTCACTTCTTTGAGTACAACTGATATCTCCTGTCACTGCTGTTTGGCATGGATCCCACAAATGTAAGCAATATTCTGAGATTAGATACACGAAGTCTGCCACTACCTATACCTAAGCCTATGTGATCATTCCATTTCCTATCCAGACAAACTGTTACCCTCGGGTGTTTGTAGGAGTTGACTGAATATAGTGATGACTCACTGGCATTTCAGCCATAAGATACCACATTTTTGTGTTTTGTGAAATGCACAGTTTTACATTTCTGTACATTTAAAGCAAGTTGCCAGTTTTTGCATCTCTGAAATCTTATCAAGATCTGTCTACATATTTTTTAATCTTTGATAACATATTGTTGGACTATGCAGTGTTAATGTAAAGTTGTAAATCTCATAGAAACCTTTTGTACAATTGTTATTGTCCATTTCATTTGTATTTAGATCAGCTGCGATTACTGTATATTGGGATTCCTTAAAAGCAATTTTAAAACTTTTATTAAACTGTTTAAATTAACCTAATATCAGTCATTTACCTTTTTGGAATTTTCCACTGTCCACTGAGTTTTGTCCTTAACTTCACTGCTATATTCCAGTTTGCCATCTGTTATCTTCAGAGATATATAACTGTATTAGTGTTTCTGTAGGCTGTAGACCATTCATTTTCATTCAGCATATGTTCTGTCTAAATAAAAACATCCGATGCCTCACTCCTCATTGATGTGTCTCACCACTCATTGATATTTCTATTTCTTCTCATGATCTTGCTGTGTATTAAATATTTTGGTGCTAAATCATACAAAAAGGTATGGATGTCCTAATTGTAAGAACATGAAGTTAAATTTGACCATGTGTGTTTCAAGATTTATGCAATATTTGGCTCCAATTAACACTACCAGTTTCCCCTTCTCATCCCCATTGCAATATAGGTCATGCCTGGTGAAGCCGCATCTGCTGATAGTTCCAACATGTAAAACAGCAGTGTGTGCTAGGTCAGCCTCCATCAGCTTTGTCATCTCCGACTGTGCATTAAAAGATTTCACAGTTAGTTTCTATTAGGTTGGTGCATGTGTTTGTAGCTATTGTTTTAGGTTGGTGCATGAGTTTGTAGCTATTGTTTTAGGTTGGTGCATGAGTTTGTAGCTATTGTCCATAAGTTTAGTAAACACAACAGATGAACGGAAGGCTTTAGTCATCAATAATAATGTATTCCCCTTCACTGTTTACAACAGTCTGCCTATCCTGGGGTAACTTTTTGATTCTGCAACTGTAGAAATGTGGTTTTGAGGCCAAGAACTCATCAAGGCATCTTTGGAGCAAATTTTCATCCAGAACAGAAGTTTCTAGAAGGTTGCTTGATAGAGAGTGAAAAAAATGAAAATCTGAAGAAGGCACAAAACCAAGTGAATAAAGAGGGTGTGGAATGACTTCCCAACCAAACTCCTGTATAATGTTTTTTGTCAGTTTAGCAGAGTGTGGCAGGGGTTATCGTGGACTGTTATTGGACTGCAGTGATGGATACACATTAGGTAAGCAGTTTGTAGTATGCCGCACCATCACTGTTCCACCAGGTGTATAATGTTATCCTTTGTGGATGCATACAGGTCTTTGTACAGGGAGTAGTTGCTGTATTTGGGTTTACTTATTCCTTTCTTTTTTTCTTGTGTCAGCATAAAGGCACCATTTCTAGTCACCTTACAATGATACAGGATTGGTATAGATGGTGCTGTTCATGAGTACCCATACACCCAAATTTGAACATTCCCCACAGCATACATATGCTACATGATGGTGGAATGATCACAGTTCATCACATTTGCCAGTTCTCAAGTACATTGATGTGGATCATTGTGGATTAATATGTTTAAATGGTCTTCATCAAACCCCCACAGAACTTCCTGAATGTGGAGAGTCACTAATATAAAAAATGATCCTCCTGAAAATGAGAAAACCATTTTTCTGCCATGCTTTGTCTGATGGCATCATCCCATCCTTGGAAAAATGTTTCTGGAAGCCTCCACCACCATCACACCTCTATTTAACTCAAACAGAAAACTATGTTTGAAATGTACCAATTTCTCCACCTGGCACTCCATTTTCTAGTGTCCACCATTCACTCACTTTCTACAAATGACATAATGAACAAATGTAAACTCACATAGCAACAGGGAACTACAAATAAAAAAGACAACCAACAAATAAACCCAGAGCACCTGGAATACTAACATGAAAAACAAAAACGCTATGAACTTATGCACCAACCTAATACAAACTTTATCATTATACCAGAACAATTACAAAAATTTATTTTGATATAATGAGTCAAGGAAACCATCATGTTCAAGTCAGCAATTGTGTTTTGCATCCCTTGTCCAGACAGAATTTACAACTGAACTCCATTTTATGCCATCCTTGGCATGTGCGGTATTGATTACAGGGATAAGAAAGGTAAGCCATTCTGTTATGTGAAGCAGACTGGAATAATCAACACTGGTGGCATGATAAATAAATAAATAAATAAATGAATAAATAAATACATGAGAAGAAAATCAAGGAAAGTTTGTCATCATCACTGTTGACATTTAATTTGCGTATTGATGGAGCAAAGAGGGAAGTATAAATTCAATAAATTACACTTAGCCTATTTACCTGTAGCTGAATTGAAGAACACAGATAGAACATAAAAGAATAGGTAATGATGCTGTAGTGTATACATATGTATGAGTGCTACTGTGATTAGATGTACTGAAAAATAAGCTTTTTCTTGTATCATATTTATTAAAAGCTTATTATTTCAAGTTATAATTCTGAATGTTTCAACTTGCTGGAATATTACAAGAAGTGTGATATCATGAAGGAAAATATATGCTTTATTCTGTCACTGAACCTTCTGACTGCCCTCAGGTTTGAACTTTCACCATTGAACATTTTCCAACTAAACAGAACAAGAGAGAAATGTGCAGAGCACTTCAACAGTGGTGTTGCATATTAGAAAACAGAAATATATAGCAGATCAATGCATGGAGCACAGAAAAGAGATATAGGAAGAGGGAGAGGAGAAAAATGGGAGGTGGCACAGGAGAGAAAGGAGAAGATGAAGAGGGAAAAAGGGAGGGGAGAGACAAGGGTAAAGTGCTGAAAAGGGAGAGAGAGCAAGAGAGAGGGAAGGGGAGGAAGAATGACTGCATTTGGGGGGGGGGGGGGGGGCTGTGAGACAGGGAGAAGGTATGAAGAAGGCAGTTCACTTTCTGGATGGAAAAGGAGTGGTGTGGACAAAAGAGAGAAGGGAAAAAGCAAGATGAGGCAGTGAGAGCATGTTAGTGAAGGTTTAGGCCAGAGCAATTGTGAGAGCACGGGATGTGTTAGAGAGACAATTCTGATCTACACAACTCAGAGAAACTTTTGCTGCAAGGGAGTATCCAAACAACATGCATAGTGAAGCAGCTGTTGAAGTCATTTGTGTTGCGTGTGCAGCATTTTCGGCAACTGGATGGGCGAATCTGCAGTTCACCACAGTTTGGCGATGGCCAATCATGCGAGTAGACAGTTGGTTACTTGTCATGCCCTGTTCAGTGATTGCAGCATAGCTGATATATACCCTTTATTGGGTAGAAATGCCTATTACTGGACTGTGGTAGGAGGTGGTGTATTTATGGACAGGCCTTGGACCTGGGCTGAATGCAAGAGTTGTTCCAAGTAACCAACTGTCTAATCACATGAATGACCATAATTAAACTGCAACAAAATGCAAACTTGACCATCCAGTTACCAAACTTATTGCACACCACAACACAAATGACTTCAGCAGCTGCTTCATTATACAGGCAATTTGGATACTCCCTTCCAGCACAGGTTTCTCAGAACTATGCAGATGGGAATTATCTCTCCAACACATACAGCACTCTTGCAATCCTCCTGGCCTAAACCTCTGTCAATCTTTTCACACTGCCCCACTTTGGATTTTTCCTACTCTCTTCTGTCCCCACCTCTCCTTCTCCAGCCATATCATGCACTGTCTTCTCCCACCACACTTCCTCTCCCCACCCCCCCTCCCCATCCAGACATTCTCCCACTCCCTTAACCTCTCATCTCCCCCCTTTTCAACCCCTCTCCCTTCTCTCTCCCCTTCCTTTCTCCCTCTTCATCTTCACCTTTATCTCCTTTTGCACCCTCCCCTGTTTTCCCCCTCTCCCTCTTCTTACATCTATTTTTGTTGTACCCTCTGTTCTCCTTTCATCTTGTTGTGTGGTCACAAAGTCATCTGTCCAAATGTCTGGCCCTTTCCCTGTACCCCACCTTGTGTTCTTCCATACCTCTTCCCCTCCTTCATCAGCTCAGTTAACTTCTTTAAGTAATCGAGTATCAATAATTAGTATTGCCATTTGTTGCATTTGGGTGTCTGTCTGGCTTTGGGTGTGAATGTGTGCACTACTGTTAGAGAAAGAGCTAGCACTCAAAAGCTAGAGGGAAAGGTGTTTTCTATTATGTTTCTGCCCTCCGCTCATCGATCCACTATAGGTGAGTAGTTGCCTTTCCTTTGTTTCACATGTTGCTCCATCCAGGAATTTCCATTATTGTTATTCAAATTTGGAGTTTGCTAAATAATTTTTTGACTAGCTATCATTATACAATTTTTATCTAAGCCAAGTTCTGTTATTATGCTTGAAACTGACTTTGCTGTGTGCATGGTGGGCATTATATAAGAAATCAGAGGTTCAAAAATGTAGAAGGAAATAAAAGTTAAAGATTTCATGTTTTTAAGTAAGAGTGCCCCCCCCCCCCCCCCCCATGAACCATGGACCTTGCCATTGATGGGGAAGCTTGTGTGCATTGAGAGGCCACATGAACGTGTGGTTCCTGAAGAGGGGCAGCAGCCTTTTCATTGACTGATCTGGCCTTGTAACACTAACCAAAATGGCCTTGCTGTGCTGGTACTGTGAACGGCTGAAAGCAAGGGGAAACTACAGCCGTAATATTTCCATTAGAACTACTGACAGCCTTGGGTGAGACAGGCCTAACAAAGCTCTACCATCTAGTGAACAAGATGTATGAGACAGCCGAAATACCCTCAGACTTCAAGAAGAATATAATAATTCCAATCCCAGAGAAAGCAGGTGTTGAAAGATGTGAAAATTACCAAACTATCAGTTTAATAAGCCACGGCTGCAAAATACTAACATGAATTCTTTACAGATGAATGGAAAAACTGGTAGAAGCTGACCTCAGGGAAGATCAGTTTGCATTCTATAGAGATATTGGAACATGTGAGGCAATACTGACCCTATGACTTATCTTAGAAGATAGATTAAGGAAAGGCAAACCTACATTTCTAGCATTTGTAGACTTAGAGAAAGCTATTGACAATGTTGAGTTGCATACTCTCTTTCAAATTCTGAAGGTGGCAGGGGTAAAATACAGGGAGCGAAAGGCTATTTACAATTTGTACAGAAACCAGATGGCAGTTATAAGAGGTGAGGGGCATGAAAGGGAAGCAGTGGTTGGGAAGGGAGTGAGACAGGGTTGTAGCCTCTCCCTGATGCTATTCAATCTTTATATTGAGCAAGCAGTAAAAGAAACAAAAGAAAAGCTCAGAGTAGGTATTAAAATCCATGAAGAAGAAATAAAAACTTGTGGTTCGTGATGACATTGTAATTCTGTCAGAGACACCAAAGGATTTGGAAGAGCAGTTGAACGGAATGGACAGTGACTTGAAAGGAGGATATAGGATGTACATCAACAAAAGCAAAATGAGGATAATGGAATGTAGTCGAATTACGTCGGGTGATGCTGAGGGACTTAGATTAGGAAATGAGACACTTAAAGTAGTAAATAAGTTTTGCTATTTGGGGAGCAAAATAACTGATGATGGTCAAAGTAGAGAGGATATAAAATGGTCTGGCAATGGCAAGGGAAGTGTCTGTGAAGAAGAGAAATTTGTTAACATCGAGTATAGATTTAAGTGTCAGGAAGTCATTTCTGAAAATATCTGTATGGAGTGTAACCATGTATGGAAGTGAAATGTGGATGATAAATGGTTTAGACAAGAAGAGAATAGAAGCTTTCAAAATGTGGTGCTGCAGAATAATGCTGAAGATTAGATGGGTAGATCACATAACTAATGAGGAGGTATTGAATAGAATTGGAGAGAAGAGAAATTTGTGGCGCAGTTGGACAAGAAGAAGGGACCAGTTGGTAGGGCATATTCTGAGGCATCAAAGGATTACCAATTTGGTATTGGAGGGCAGCGTGGAGGGTAAAAATTGTAGAGGGAGACCAAGAGAAGAATACACTAAACAGATTCAGAAGGATGTAGGTTGCAATATGTACTGGGAGATGAAGAAGCTTGCACAGGATAGAGTAGCATGGAGAGCTGCATCAAACTAGTCTCTGGACTGAAGACCACAACAAAAACAACAAGTAAGGGTGACATGAATTTTTTTGTGTCCTATTTCAGACACTCATTTCTGTGATATTAGTAGCCTTGTAAAATTAGCTGAGTTTCACCAGAAAATTACTACGTAATCAGAAGAACATCAGAAATTATCTGATAAATGGCAGCATTCATTATAATTGAACAAGAGGCAGACTAACATAGAACATCATTTTCTTCAAGGGAATAAAACTGTGCAGTAAATTTTCCAAGGAGGTGAAAGGGACAAATAAAATCAAAATATTTAAAAAGTTAGTTAAAGCGTATGTCTTAAGTAAATCATACTACAGAGTTAAGGATTATTTAGATGACACAGAAAAATTGATATTATTTCATAATAAACAACTGGAATTCTATAGTAAACTTTCATGGTTTATTGGTTATTATCATAAAATCCTGGACCCAGAATTTTGCCAGAAAATTGTAACCCTTTTCCATTCTCTTGACCTCAACACCACACTCACTGTGGTCAGGTGTTAAATCAGCTTTTTCAGATGAGCCAATGGGACAAAATGAAAGATTTGGTACAATGGTGATGTAGCATAAAAAAAAGGAAATTTCACAAGAGAACAAGAGTAGGTTAGCCAGTCCCTCCCCTCCATCCTCTTCTCCTACTAATGTAACTTTTATTACTACATCTGTATAATATTCATCACAAAATATGGATTTCTGTTAATTTGTAGCTTACTATACAGCAATATTTCTCTCACATTAGAGAATTTTATTCTTGGAGTGATCTATTTCATTTTTTCTTTTATAATGGTAGATATTCATTTAACTTTTTCATTGATAAATTACCAGAAGAAAGTAAACTAACTCACCTAAGCTACACCACTACTTCATTATACTCCTATACTGAAATGAGTGAAATTATTGAACATAAGAAAATACAGTCTTTTTTATAACAACGTTTTCAGCATGAAAATATTAGATAAGGAAAGAGAAGGGAAATGTCTGCTAAATATTGTTGGCAAAGTAAAATGCATTAGAAAAAAATTACTAGATAATACTGATGAATGTAAATATATGAGGTAAACAATGGATATGGGTGGAATGCAAACATGTGATTAAAATGTACTTCTTGTACTGTATTTTCTCAAAAGCTAGTGTTCTTTCGCCACATTTACATTATCTTTTAATTTCACTGCATGTTACTTAGACTATTATGACTTCTACAGGATTTTTTTTTTATTCAGGTGATGAAACTGCAGAAAATTCAGGAAGATTAGCTTCAGATGAGGAACGAGAATATGGAAAAATTCCCAAAAAGCTTTACATTGAATATCTAAAGGCCTGTGGGATTCTAGTGGGTGGAACTTATTTAATTCTCACTTTTTCTTGGCAGGGTCTAAGAATATATACAGACTACTGGTTAAGTGAGTGGAGTGAACAGGCAGATGCAGCTGTTGATAATTTTGAAAATCAGGTTTGTAAAATACACGTGTACCTTAAAAACTACTGTTTTATTTTGATATATTGACTTAATGTAACACATGATTCTTTACATGATTAATTAGTTATGTAATAAGAGTTTATCAATCATTTCACAATGTATTTCTTGTAACTGGTTATGTGCATTTCACTTCTTCAATATTCATTGTTGAGGGATCTGTGTTTTACTTTACCTTATGTTATTTTTTTGGTTATAGGCTTCCATAGCACACTACTTCCAAATTTATGCAGGGCTGTCCATATTGTCAATTGTGTTGTCGCTATCTTCCAATGCAATTGGGCAGTTGTCAGGCTCAAGAGCAAGAAGAATTTTGCATGAAGCAATGTTATTCAATATTCTCAAATGCCCACTTAAGTTTTTTGAAACAACTCCTGTTGGAAGAATAATAAACAGGTTCTCAACAGATACAAATGTCATTGATAAGGTAAGAAGTGAGACAGATCGTAAAAGTTAGGCAGAAATATAACATTTTTATTCTTATAATAAAATAAGAATGTCAGTTGTAAATATTAAAGTTATGAAGAATAATCTATTAACTAAATGCTAAATTCATTTTGTGGCTGTGGAAAAAAGAAATCAAAGTACAAATTTGAAGGTATGATCTTTTTTCCCTTATTTGATCCTTTGCTTTATACTGACTATGTTATTGTGACTCTCACTTATGCTGTATGTCTGTGAAAGAATCAGAATCACATTATGCTGTGCTTTGAATTTCATGTTGCACTATAGACTTCCTGTCACTAGTCAGCCATTCCTAATTCAGTGGTTTTTGTGGGTATTTAACCATAATAATACAGCTACCCAAGAACAGTAATATTCAAACCAGCCTTTGAGTAATGACTGTTTTTAATTGCAAGATATAGTATTTTTTCAACCAGCCATAAACAGTTTCTCAGATGTCTTCTAAATCTGTGTTTAATTTGAAATAGTTTACCCTTGATGTCATAAGTTCATTCCCGCTGATTTAAGATCGAAGAAATTAGTTACATATGGGTACAAATTTTATATCATGAGTCAACTACACTCCTGGAAATTGAAATAAGAACACCGTGAATTCATTGTCCCAGGAAGGGGAAACTTTATTGACACTTTCCTGGGGTCAGATACATCACATGATCACACTGACAGAACCACAGGCACATAGACACAGGCAACAGAGCATGCACAATGTCGGCACTAGTACAGTGTATATCCACCTTTCGCAGCAATGCAGGCTGCTATTCTCCCATGGAGACGATCGTAGAGATGCTGGATGTAGTCCTGTGGAACGGCTTGCCATGCCATTTCCACCTGGCGCCTCAGTTGGACCAGCGTTCGTGATGGACGTGCAGACCGCGTGAGACGACGCTTCATCCAGTCCCAAACATGCTCAATGGGGGACAGATCCGGAGATCTTGCTGGCCAGGGTAGTTGACTTACACCTTCTAGAGCACGTTGGGTGGCACGGGATACATGCAGACGTGCATTGTCCTGTTGGAACAGCAAGTTCCCTTGCCGGTCTAGGAATGGTAGAACGATGGGTTCGATGACGGTTTGGATGTACCGTGCACTATTCAGTGTCCCCTCGACGATCACCAGTGGTGTACGGCCAGTGTAGGAGATCGCTCCCCACACCATGATGCCGGGTGTTGGCCCTGTGTGCCTCGGTCGTATGCAGTCCTGATTGTGGCGCTCACCTGCACGGCGCCAAACACGCATACGACCATCATTGGCACCAAGGCAGAAGCGACTCTCATCGCTGAAGACGACACGTCTCCATTCGTCCCTCCATTCACGCCTGTCGTGACACCACTGGAGGCAGGCTGCACGATGTTGGGGCGTGAGCGGAAGACGGCCTAACGGTGTGCGGGACCGTAGCCCAGCTTCATGGAGACGGTTGCGAATGGTCCTCGCCGATACCCCAGGAGCAACAGTGTCCCTAATTTGCTGGGAAGTGGCGGTGCGGTCCCCTACGGCACTGCGTAGGATCCTACGGTCTTGGCGTGCATCCATGCGTCGCTGCGGTCCGGTCCCAGGTCGACGGGCACGTGCACCTTCCGCCGACCACTGGCGACAACATCGATGTACTGTGGAGACCTCACGCCCCACGTGTTGAGCAATTCGGCGGTACGTCCACCCGGCCTCCCGCATGCCCACTATACGCCCTCGCTCAAAGTCCGTCAACTGCACATACGGTTCACGTCCACGCTGTCGCGGCATGCTACCAGTGTTAAAGACTGCGATGGAGCTCCGTATGCCACGGCAAACTGGCTGACACTGACGGCGGCGGTGCACAAATGCTGCGCAGCTAGCGCCATTCGACGGCCAACACCGCGGTTCCTGGTGTGTCCGCTGTGCCGTGCGTGTGATCATTGCTTGTACAGCCCTCTCGCAGTGTCCGGAGCAAGTATGATGGGTCTGACACACCGGTGTCAATGTGTTCTTTTTTCCATTTCCAGGAGTGTATATATGTAATTTCATAAGATATTTGTAAAAACAGTCACTGTCTGTTGCACATGCTGAAAGACAGTCCTGAAAAGCAGTGCTTGGGTTCAAGTCCACAATCAACAGAACATGTGTTCCACAAAGAGCTGTTCCAGCCCTTCTTGTTGTCACAGGAGGACAGAACAGCTGTAGTTCCAATTGCATCCCATATACAGGAGAGCCTTTTACCTCAAACTCATAAGTAGTGATCTACAGTTGTTGGATGAAAATATGGAAACACCACAAGAAATGCAGGTTTGAACATAAACACAGATGCTAGCCAAGCCTGCAGGTCATACTGGTGTGTTTGATCATGAACAGCTCCTGTGCAATGTCCTCGACACATTGCGAGCGTCAGTCATGGTCAGAACAGTGTTCTGTGTAGTTGTGATTCTATTATGTCAGAGCTAAGTGAATTCAAACATGGGCAAATGGTTGGTGCTTGTATGGGGGGTGATTCCATAACCAAGGTAGCTGAAGTGTTTAGTGTTTCAAGAGGCACCATACTGAAGATTTATACTGCATATGGGGAAAGTGGGAAAAAATCATCTGCTAAGTCACAAAGCAGATGAAAGAGTTTGTCAAGTGATTGTGACAGACAGTTTTTAAGGAGGATTGTGATGAAAAATAAGAGGATGACAGCTGCAAAAGTCACTGCAGAACTGTATGTCACACTCATGAACCCTGTCAATCTGTAATCTTACCCTCCTACGCATCACTATTAAAATTCTCTGTATTTGCACAGATTTCGAAAGCCTCAAGAGGTGTAAGATGTACAAGAGGAAAACTTATTACTTATCTTGATTTTTATCTTCTTATTGTTGGCTCTATTTCTTGTTGTGTGTAGGGGTACATTCTTGAGGCTGTAATTTTTATAACATTGCGGGTTCTTGAAGACGAAATAACTGATAAAGATTTGTCTGTTGCTATGAACATCTTTTTATTTTATCCCATTCTTTTATATCATACCGACTTTACAATTCCACTTTTAGCTATCACACCACAAATTACATTGTTAGAAACACAATCAAAAATGCAGATGTATGCCCACCACTATTTACATTCTGCCATACTCACAATTTCCAAAGTGTTTACTAAGCAAAAGAGTTTACAAAAGAATCTTTACTAATTTATATCATTATTTTATAAATGAGTTGAGAATTCAATTTAATAATTAGCATTAGATTGTGCAATTAATAATATGAATTTTAAGTATACCAGAAATTCTGTAATTCCAAATATTTTTAAAAGAAGAGTAATTTTAACTGTTAGTACACATTGATTGTAACACACTGATTTCTTTTTATATGTTTTATCCTGAAATGTATTACATTGTTTACAAAATCATGTGAAGTTCACTCAGTTAAACAGCCGAGAATGTTCACCTATACAAGAATCAAGAGTATACATGGTATCGGTTATTTCTACAGAGAAAAAGGTAATGTTAAGGGGGGGGTGACCCATTACAAATGCCCCATAAGCTCACAGGGTGAGCTGGAATTCTGAAACCACTCGTCAGTGATGTAAATGCCCGCAGGAAAATGTGGTGCTGAAGCCATAAAACCCAGACTACGGAGCGATGGAAGAAAGCCATCTGGTCAGATGAGTATTTTTGCACACTATTTCAAACTTCTGGCCGAGTTTATGTCCCAGGATTGAAACATGGAAGGGGTTCAGTGATTATTTGAGAAGCCATATTGTGGTATTCCATGGGCTCCCTGAGTACTCTGCAAGGCCACATTACTGCCAAAGATTATGACGTAATATAATAGTTATAAAATTTAATATATTTTGGTTGATCATGGTATTAGTGATGCTGTGTTCAAAGATGACAGGGCCCCTGCTCACACAGCTCATTACCTCCAGGACTGGTTTTGTGAGGGTGTCTCCTTCATCATTATCTGAACTTGCCACTATTGTGCATGATGAATGGTATAAGATTCTCTTGCAAACCATGTATTTATCCATTTCAAGATGACTGGAAGCTGTTTTGAATGTCAATGGTTTTCCTACACCATGTTAGGCATGGTAATGTGTTGAATTCTTGGTGTTTCCATAATACTGTCCACCCCTCATATCATTATTGTGTTAGACACATAGATGTTGGAGGGATCTTAAACTCCCTTCATCTGCTGAAGATAAAAATTCGTTATAACAGAAGGAGTGATGTGGAATTTTACATTTTGATTCCAGAATTTATAAATAATTTCTCTACTTTCTTTTCAGCAAAATTTCTTTCATCTACACAGAAGAAATATCTGTTATTTCTACCAGTTCTGAAGTACTTATAAAAATACACATTCTGTTTTTTCCCCCTGATTTTTAGGTTATGTTGTGCATGTAATTCAACTATGACTCCTTCAAAACACTCTGCTTTGACTGAGGGTGCTGTGTGAAGCAAACATGGAGGACTTTTCTGTACTATTTGCTTTTTTAAATCAGAACAAACCTACTGTTTACATTTCTTTTGAAGAGACTGGGTTTTGTAACTGTGACTTGGTTCTTTGAAATGCTGCATAACCAACTTTCCTGTTTCACTTTGTCTTGTTTCTTATTAAAATTTTGACATTTCAAAATCTGCTTATGACACACAGAAAGGACAGAGAAGATTAATAGCATGTCTGCCTTGAATGTGTGAAAAAGTCGTCAAATTTATCAATTATACTCTATTGGCTCTCCAAACTTGTATAATATATATTATAACTATTTTTATCAGATGAAATTATGGTGGATTTTCCAGTAGTTTATTGTTTCTATGTGACCTAGTGATTTTTATTGACAGATGATATAGTGGAGTTTCCAGTACCCTATTGCTTCCATGTGACCTAGTGATTTTTATGACTTCTTTAACAGTTGAGTTGGCAAAACTGAGATCAATAAGTTCAATAAGCAAAGCTTATTCAAGGAACTGAATGCAATTTTGCTTACACAGTTAACCTGTTATATAACGATCCAAATTCCCTTTGATCTGTTCTTGGAACTCTCTCTCTCTCTCTCTCTCTCTCTCTCTCTCTCTCTCTCTCTCTCTCTCTCCCTTCGTCCCTTCCTCCCTCTATCTCTCCCTCCTTCCCTCCCCTTCTCCTTCCCTCATCTCTTCCCCCTCTCTTTATTGCATAAAGCAAATTATTTTTGGTTTTTTGGTAACATAATAAAGTATATTGCAATATTGCCTGTAGTGCATCTGTAAACCTTTCTCCTGGCTTCCACTGTAATGGTCTGTGAGCCTCTGTGAAGGAATACTGAATTGATAGTGTTGTAGGATCATTTTTAGGAAACAATTTAATTTCCTACTTTATTGTCACAGTAAAAAAATTGAGTAATTAATAAAAATCTGTAACCAAGATTCAATGGACATAGAGATTTAATTCTTGTCATAACTGTTAAAGGAGAACCACAAAAAAACAAGATGCTAAAGGTCAAATGCAGGTATTTCACTCAAGATAACATTAACAATATTTCAAGAAAGGAATTTTCACTCTGCAGTGGAGTGTGTGCTGATATGAAACTTCCTGGCAGATTAAAACTATGTGCTGGACTGAGACACAAAGTCAGGACCTTTGCCTTTCATGGACAAGTGCTCTACCAACTGTGCTACCATGCATGACTCATGACCTCTCCTCAAAGCTTTGCTTGTGTAAGTACCTCATCTCCTACCTTCCACACTTCATAGAAGCTCTCCTGCGAAACTTGCAGAGCTAGCACTCCTGGAAGAAAGGAGGTTGCAGAGATATGGCTTAGGAGATGGGAGGTAATAGATGAGATACTGGCAGAAGTAAAGCTGTTGAGGAAGAGTCATGAGTCATGTTTGGGTAGCTCAGTTGGATGAGCACTTGCCTACAAAAGGCAAAGGTCCCAACATTACATCTCGATCCAGCACACAGTTTCAATCTGCCAAGAAGTTCCATATCAGCACACACTCCACTGCAAAGTCCTAGGCTGTGACTAAGCCATATCTCTGCAATATCCTTTCTTTCAGAAGTGCTAGTCTTGCAAGTTTAACAATATAGCTTCTCTGAAATTTCGAAGATACTGGCAGAAGTAAAGCTGTGAGGACGGGTTGTGACTCATGCTCGGATAGCTCGGGTGATATAGCACTTGCTTGCAAAAGGCAAAGTTCTTGAGTTCCAGTCTTGGACCATCACATACTTTTAATCTGCCAGAAAGTTTCATTAACCATCTTAATGCATTACTAGTAGTATGAAAATGGTAGACTGTTACTCGTCACATACAGGAAACATTGAGTGGCAGAAGGGCACAGTGAAAAAGACTGCTAAATATTATTCAGCTGTTGGACTAAGTCCTTCATCAGATGTAGACACAAAACTCACAACGTGGTCACTGTTGTCTCTGGGAACTAAGGCCCAAATGTGACTGCATCAGAGGTGTGTCTTTGTTAGGTTAAGTAGTCAGGGTACAGAAGAGTTATGAGGGTGAGGATGAGGAGAGAAGGCAAAAAGTATTGGTGGAAGAAATTCCTAGTGGCACAAAGGGGAGAGGACAAAGTAGAGAATGGGGGAAAAGACTCTGCAAACAAATTGTAGGTATAGAAGGCTTGTTTAGGGCTGGAGTGGGAGTAGGAAGGGGACAGCAGAGGTTGTGGATGTGGCTGATTAGAGGAATGAAGGATATTGCAGGGAGGGTTTCCACATGCACAAATCAGAAAAGCTGGTGTTAGCAGAAAGAATACAGGTGATGCAGGCTGTGCAGCAATCACTGAAATCAAGCACATCATGTTGAGCATCATGGTCAGCAATTGGGTGTATCAGTTTTTGGCCATAATTTAATGGTTGCCATTCACACGGACAGATAGCTTACTAGTGATCACGGCCAGATAGAACGGAGCACTGTGGTTGCTGCAGAGTTGGTAGATCACATGTCTGCTTTCACAGGTGGCCCTACCTTTGTGTGGATAGGGATTGCCTCTGACAGAACTGGAACAGATGATAGTAGGAGTATATATGGAGCAGCTCTTGCATCTAGCATTTTTACAGGGATGCAAGCCATGGGCCAAAGAGTTTGGAGGAAGGGTAGAATAGGGACGGACAAAGATATTATAAGGTCATATGTAGGTGGGATGAGCAGTGGAATACCACTGTTGCAGGGATAAGGACCGAGCGAGGTGGCGCAGAATACTTCCACTGTAGCATTCGGGAGGACGACGGTTCAATCCCGTCTCCGGCCATCCTGATTTAGGTTTTCCGTGATTTCCCTAAATCATTTCAGGTGAATGCCGAGATGGTTCCTTTGAAAGGGCACGGCCAATTTCCTTCCCAATCCTTCCCTAACCCGAGCTTGCGCTCCGTCTCTAATGACCTCGTTGTCGACGGGACGTTAAACACTAACCACCACAAGGGATAAGGAGGATATTTCTGATGTCATGGTAAGATGACAAGTAGTCAAGTCACTGGTGGAGAACAGATACAGTTGCTCCAGTGCTGGGTGGTAATGAGCCACAAGGGAGGCATTCCTTTGTAGTCAGTCAATGGGGGTGGGGTGTGGATGGAGGTAACTGGGGAGATAAGGCATAGGATTCTTGTTTCTGGACATAGCGGGGAGTGTGAATTTGGTCTGTGATGGCCTCAGTGAGGCCCTTGAGATATTTTGAGAAGGATTTCTCATCACTGTAGTTGGCTATGCTTATGGAAGGGACTTATTGTTGTGGAATGGATGGCAGCTGTTAAACTGGAGAGATTGTTGGTGGTTGGTAGGTATGACGTAGGTGCAGGAGCAAATTTAGCTATTTGCTGCCCCTAGACAGAGAAGAATACTTCCACTGATCTCTTTTACGTAATTGTACAACCTAGTAACTTATATTTGTACATAACTGAATACTATGACTGTTCCTGCTCATAATAATAATAATAATAATAGTAATAATAATAATAATAATAATAATAATAATAATAAATACACGCATATTGAACTCACCAAACCCAAGTTAGGCAAAGCTGTTTACAGCATACTTTTTTTGTAGCCAGTTTATCAATCTCATCTTCATAGTACTCGTATAGATGCTATAGTATTCAGAATTCATGGAGAGGATGCCAATACTATTGACTGAATGCTCTAATATGGATGACTGCAAGTAATCCTTGAGTCTTTTGAGGGGTGAGAAAGAGCACTGGGTCAAACAGTTGGTTGCAGTGGTTGACAAAAATATTCTTAGGGCAATCTCCAATTTAGGAAACATTCTGTGAACATGTTTTTTCGTGCAACATGCTGTACAAAGTACTTAGGGAGGAGGTTTTCATTTTGTTACTTTTCAGATATACTTTGAAATAAATAACCCCATCACTCAAAAATTCTTCCAAGTCATCTTTTTAATGCTGTTGCACCTTTGTAGCACATTTCAGTAGTTCAGTTTTGTCTCACCCAGAAAAAATGCTTAGGAACTCAAAATTGCTATAAAACTCTTTCAGTATTTTTTTTTTCTTTTCTCAGATTCAGATCTCAATCTGTCTATAATAAACAAAAATGTATTCACCCAAAAATCTTCCTTCCCTTCAAAAGTTTTATCAAGTTTGGCTATTTTGTTTATTTTTCTCTTATTGATGCAAGATTTTTCATGTGTGTTGTCCACAGACCGATTCTGTCAAACATATTCAAATAAACAATCACACAATTTTATTACAGTATTGGTTTGCTGTATGCCACATATGGATTGGAAGAATGTCTCTTTATTACGGTATCCATATCAACCTTTGCAATGATTTATTTGTAGCATCAAATCTCTTAAATATCACTGACCAAAAATTTGTCAGTATCTCAGATTTCCGACACTGCATACTGTTCAGCATTCCAGTCACCGTGCATCTTAAGTGAAGAGCCTTTTTAATTTAATCATCCTGAATAACCTTGAAAGCTGATATTTTTAACCAGTTAACACTGAGACTATAATAGGCTTCATACACCCTGCCCAACATTTTTGTAGAGGTCATTTTACAGAGACTGAACTATTTAATTTTGACTGTAAAATATTCCAACAGCTCATCAAGGCAGAGAATAACATGTAAATTTGTTGCAACAAACAGAAACATGAAGCTGGCCAACCGGAGTGGCCGTGCGGTTCTAGGTGCTACAGTCTGCGACCGTTAGGGTCGCAGGTTTGAATCCTGCCTCGGGCATGGATGTGTGTGATGTCCTTAGGTTAGTTAGGTTTAATTAGTTCTAAGTTCTAGGCGACTGATGACCTCAAAAGTTAAGTTGCATAGTGCTCAGAGCCATTTGAACCATGAAGCTGTTTGAGGAACACTCTGTTGCACTTGATCTTACCAAGTTAAAGGTGTGAGCTGCACATGGAGGTTACAAGGCAAAAGGGTTAATTTGGTTAATTCTAGCTTGTAAACCAGAGTAAGTACCACCATATTGTTTCCATGGTCATGTGACTGACCACCGCATAAGTGAATGTCCAAATCATATTTACTTATTAAAATTTATTAATGAATCCACTAATTCTTCTGTTTTGTGCCCTGAATTTAGAACAAAACAGATAAACCTTTCAACAGGAATTATATCTTTTGATAAATACCTTATAACAAAAGATGGCTTATCTACATGTGTAACATCAGAGGTGATGTCTAATATTGTGGAAAAATATTTAGTTTCCTTCAGTTAATCTTCAATATACTTCACCATCCTATGTGCCAGAATTTATATAATCTTCACATGTTTGAAAAGAAAGATGTGATATACTCCCTTTTCCTTTGTTTCCATGAAGTTCTATATGTTTAGCTACAAAAGGATTGAATTCTGCTACTAGTTATAGTCTCATGTTCTTACCATATCCATTTATCATCCAATCATAGGATCATCAGAAACTAAATCACTGTCACCATTATTGTTTTAAATATTCAATATTGTTCACCAGATTATTGTGCGTCATATTAGTACACTCTGAAGTGTCTAGACTCGAGCTCAAGCTAGCTGGTTGTTTATGATTTTTAAATAGCACATTGATTTTTGCACTCTTTCTCACAATTCCCTGTTTCTTCATTGCCTTATCTTTTTCCAGTCCCAAGAACCTCTTACTCTTCTCCAACTGTCACTCATTTTAATTAGTACTAAAATACAAATCACAAATAAATGCAGTCATTCGCACTTTTTACAGTTTCAAATTAAACTGAACTTTTAGTGAAGTGGCCAGTTGTCATAATGAGTGGTGGTATTTTCATTGAATATGAAGTCTGAATGGTCATTATTGAGTGCTAACAATGGCTGCTCGTATGACAGTGCCAATGGCATCTGCCATCACAAAGCTTAATTGTGAGCAATGACATTTGCCTTCCTAACTTATGTCACTTGAGAAGGCTTGACACTGAATAAAGCAAATAATGGTCACACTGGCCTGAAGTAATGTCATTACTAAAACAAAACCTGTCCTTGTTCCATTGCCTGACAAGACTGATCATGAAATCTGGGCTCATTGTTGCCAGTTTTACAGTTTTATTCATATCCATTTCAAGTTCTCATTCTCTTCTCAAGACGTGTGAATTAAAGAAAAAACAAAACACTTTTACAGATTACCTATAAGCCACCTCTTAAAATTCATTGAACCTTGAAATCCACCACCCTGGACAGCTGCCTAGTCTGCCTACTCCTAAATATGCCTCTGTGTGAGGGGAGGTACTTATGTAACCATCCTTGAGGTGGAGGTTGACAACAAGGAAGGTTGATTGTTTGGATGAGAAGGATCAGGTGAAGTGAATGAGGAAGAAAGAGTTGAAATTTTGGAGAAATGTAGATAGGGTGTCCTAACTTTTGGTCCAGTCAGCAGCTCATGGTCTTGTGGGCTGACTCTTGATTGTGGAGTCTGGGTTCAATTCACAGCTGGGCCAGGGATTTTCTCCACTCAGAACTGGGTGTATGTGTTGTCCTCAGCATCATTTTATCATCATAATCAACACACAAGTCACTGAAGTGATGTCAAATAAAGACTTGCACCAGGTGGCCAAACTCCCAAAATGGGCTCCTTACCAAATATGCTGGATGCACATTTCATTTCACCGTTGGTCCAGATCCTAAAGATGTCATCCATGAATCTGAACCAGGTGAGAGGTTTGCAATTTTTGATGGCTGTGAAGGATTACTTTAAATCGCCCATGAGTAGGTAAGCACAGAATCGGAATCAGGTGAGAGGTTTGGAACCCTGGGTGACCGTAAAGGATTCCTCTAGATGGATCAAGAATAAGTTAGCATAGGATGGTGCAGGTGGGTGCCCATCTTGTCCAGAAACACATCTCTGACCCTTATCTCCCCTGTTATCTACAAACTCACACCTACCCTATGTCCAATCACAAAGGAGCTCCCTCTTGTGACTCAGTATTATCCAGGTCTGGAGCAACTGAATCACATTTTCTGCCAATGCCCTTCCCACACTGGTATTCCACCACCTACCGAACCTACAAAATATGCTTTTCTGTCCCTACTCCACCCCTGCTCCCAAACCCCCTGCTCCATGGCTCATTTCCCTGAAAAAAAAGCTGGATACATCAACTGGCCCATACATTCACTTACCACTACCCACTCCACTCCTGTCACAGACACCAGTCCAAGGCAGGACCACCTGTAGAAGCAGCCATGTGACCTACCAACTTAGCTGCAACCATTGAGCCACATTCTGCATAGGCACTGAAACTAGTAACCTGTCTACTTGCATGAATGGCCACTGTCAAACTGTAGCCAAGGCAAATGAACCAACCAGTGATCAGCATGTCACCCAGCATGATGTATTTCATTTCAGTGACTGCTTTACAGATTGTGTCTTTCCACCAAAATCAGATTTTCTGAAATGTGTAGGTGGGAACTCTCCCGGCAACATATCCTTCTGTACCCCAACGCCCCTGGCATCATCCTTTGCTAGTCCCTGCTCCAACTCCAGCCATAAACATGCCTTCTATCTCACTAGTACACTCACTTCATATTTCTTTCGCTTTCTCCACTTCCTTCTCTCCTCTTGCCCCCCCCCCTCCCCCCTCCCCCACAGCACAGTCTCCTATGCAGAATCTAGCAGCCACTATACTGCCTCACCACATCCCTGCACACTCCCATAGGAAGCACTAGCATCTTCCGCCAACCCTGTCCTGCTGTCCCTCCCCTTCACCACCCAATGTCTCTCTTGTACATCCACTTCCCATGGCGAAAAGATTGGTGTTCACCGTACATGCTGTTTGCAATGTTACCTTAGCACCCGGGGATGACAGTGGCAATTTGTGTGTGAGTTGTGCTTGTGTGAATGTTTTGTTGTCAATGTTTGATGAACAGGGTGAGGACCCATAGTGACATTTTTGAAACGTGACAAAATATTTGAAACCTGTAATTTAAAAGGCAAACAAAGATTCTAAAAAGGCAATTACATGTTGATAAATTATTTTAATAAATAAAATGATATGGTACAAAATGAATTGTTTTCATTTTTGGTAGTCCCTACCAAAAAGATCAGTTAATACCATAATAAATTTCTCTATCATAATCCTAGATGGTGTATGGCCATTTTTTCCTTCATACAGATTTATTAACATATGCAGGCGCATTGGGAATTTTGTATTGGTGATTAAATATTACTAGTAATCATAAACCACAAACAAAATCTATATTTTATTTCTACAACTAATGACATTCTGCATTTGAATACTAGGAAAAGAACAACAAAATATTTTTTGATTTCTCTTTCTTAGGAATCTTGGCAAAAAATGAAGTAATAACAATAGATTTTCTTTTCTTAAAATTTTTCTGAATGTTTTCCACCTCCCATTCTTTCACTCTTCCTTCTACTTTCATGATTTGTGCACCCTCAAACATACCTTGGGCCAGTTTTACTTTCTTCAATTTAGCTCAAGTTTGAGAGTGAAGTGCTTCTAATGTCTCCTTAGTTGGTTTTATTTTCTTTTTTTCCAGAGCAGTCGTCTCTTATTCAATTGATTTTATTGTGTTATTCATTTTTTAAATCTCCTCTTCAAGAAGCCATTGATATTGTTCCTCTTTCTATTTGTTTTTCTAGTTCAAGTTTTCTATTCCATTCTAATTCTTCCTCATAAGCAGCATAATTTGCATGTGTATGCTGTCCATACCTAATGAGCCATGAGACAATGAGTGCAGAAAGTAAATGGAGTTATTGTCTAAAAGTACCCCTCATAGTCAAAACACTGTTTAAAAATCTTTATGTCATCACTGCTGTGTCTTCTCCTAATGTGTGCTTTGTAATGGACTATCGTCTTTCTATGTTCACATTTCCATGGGACTAAGAGAAGCCTTAACAAGTTTCAAAACATTGAATACTTTAACTGTATGGATAACAAGTCTCTTTTTGTCATGTGCTGCTGGCAGTAATTGTCAATAATTTTACTATCTAAAGCTGGCTCATCTTTTTCAAACTGTAGAACCTCTCACTCTTCTTATAAGTAATCTTGCTGAACCTTGAACTGCATCCTTTTTGCAACCAGGAACATGTCACTGCAGCTTCTGCTCTTTATTCTTTCTATGTGGTCTAAATTCTAAAATTATGCACTTCACAAAAGAAAAAACAAAGTATCCTATGACTATAATATCAGTAAGTCACAGATGGAATCAGCGAACTTGTACAAACAGCTGCGTGTAACACTTTGTAGGGATATGAAATGGAATGATCACGTGGGCTCAGTCATGGGTAAAACAGGTAATACACTTCAGTTTATTGGGAGAATACTCACTGTCTACCAAGGAGATTGCTTACAGATCTGTCATGCAACCGACTCTAAGATATTGTTCACGTGTGTGGACCACCCATACCAAATAGGACTAGCAGGGGATATTGAATGTGTATAGAGCAGGGCAGCACAAATGGTCATGGGTTTGTTTGACCCATAAGAGAATGTCACAGAGATGCTGCAGGAACAGAAGTGGCAGATTCTTGCAAACAGGTGTAAACTATCCTGAGAAAGCCTGCTTATAAAGTTTCAAGAACCAACTTTAAATGATGACTCTAGTAATGTACTACAACCCCCTATGTATCCCTGCCATAGGATTCAAGAGGACAAAATTAAATTACAGTGGAACTTTGATTTTAAGTTATCCAATTTTACATTTTTCATGATTATACATCATAAATTTGTAGCCCTTTGTGAAAACCTCATAAGATCAATGCTAAAAATTCCCTGATTTTACATTTATTCCTAGTAAGGTTTACCTCGATTCTAAGTTCTTACCTGACATCTCACTTGACTTTGTCCCGTTTTCTTCCTACTGACATTTTTATGTGACTGGATGAGTCATAAGTGGCACAAAAGACAGATGGTTCACACCATGGATTGTGGCAGAGTCAAGGGAATATTTTAGGCCTTTGTAGTGAGGGGAGACATGAGAGAGAAAATGCTGACAAAATCCATGATTGGTGTTGCCAACGCAACTTGCAACCTTTAGCTTCACGACACTATTATGCTAGGTTGCAACAGTGATGGAAAAACAAGACAGTTGACAGAAAATGTTCCAGACTGAGCCAATACGTGAGAAAGGGGCCCTGCCAACAACTTTTCTTGTGCCACTTATAACTCAGTCTCATCTTTTAGCATAGCCAGCCCAGTCACCATACCACACTAAAACAGGTAAAATGGGCTCACCTAATGGATGTGTGATGAGTGGGAGTGGCCCTTCAATGACAGGAGTGCAGGCAAGGGTGAAAGCATTTTGTGAAGTGCTGGAAATATACTTTTTGCACAGATGGTGTGCTATGACAGAGGTGTCATGTGGAAATAGGACAAGGGTTTTATGATAGCAGGTTTTAAAGACTTTCATGTTAAAATCTGACACAATACAGTTGCAACAACTACATACACTGCTCACACATATACCTTTCACCACACGCTGTAGATAGTAAAGACTGTCAGCAGTGACAGAGAGCATGAAGCAAAAGTGTAGCACCTGAGCTTTCTTTCAAATTTACATTTTACAGAGTGTATAGAAATTCACTGAGCTTACTTGTAATAAGCTTGTAACATGAGGTGAGGTAAACTTATTTTTTCATGTCTCTGTTTCTCTCATCAAGCCTAAAATAACACTTTAACAGTGGTGATCATATGAAATGCAGCTTGAATGAAACATGTTAACCAATAACAGTAACGGTGACAAAGTTTGTCGTTAAGCAGATGTCTGCATTTATGCTTATGGTTTAACCACATAGTCACTGTGATGTTTTCAGTTTAATTCAACATGTTCATCAATTTTTGCTTTTTTTCTGGGTGTGCAAAGGATGATCTCTCAAAAATGTGTGTTTTGAACATATAATTTGTGGTCATAGCATGTCAGAAGATACCTTGATTACCTTATATTCAGATACCAATTTCAATTTTTTGATGAATTTTTACTTGCTGTTACACATCTGTGATTTTTTAAGAACTGATGAAATCATTGCCACAAATTATTGTATACACATTGTTTTATACATTTAACTTCCCTCACAGAGACAGATTTTATACGAAGTATTGGAGATTATTGCAATTTTTAATCATATATGCCAGTTACATGTGATTTTGCTTGTATTTTAGAGATTTTAACATTAAATACTGAATACCATCTCACAGTTCCAAAAGCCTTGTGGCTGAAGGTCCTGAAGCAAGCCACCTTGTGGTTGTATGCCTCAAAAACTTGTAATTTGGAATGTTAAACATAGAATGAATTCCTTGAAATTATCCCAGCAAAGAGGCCAGCCATCACTTAAATACTCAAAAGCCTTTACATAGACATTATGCATTGTCGTGAAAGTTGCAAGTTCTGATATCTCCAGGTCTCACAGAAATCACTATCTAAAAGCCTAAACAGCTTTTTTTTATTGATGTTAGGTCTGTCTGATCCCCAGATAAGGCATTTATTTTGGAACAATTTGGCTTCAGAATGTGCCTCTTATAATTTCTTATTTAACGTTTCACCATCTGTTTTGCTGAAAAAGGAAGTTCTTGGGTGGCACATTGTTATGTAACACTTACTCTCTGATCAAAATACAATGGTTGTTTGTAGTTCTTTTTTATTTTTTTATTGGTAAGTTCACCAAAATGCAATGTGTAATATGATGAATGTGCTTCTTCCAACATAAGTTCCTGGAAGTATGGTGCCAGTCCATCAGTTATTACTTATTAGGTATTTCATTTTCTTGGATGAAAAGTGAAAGATGTTCAGGAATACCGTCAGGGAGCATCTTCTTAAAAACACTATGGATATAATTTGGTGAAACCACAGAGTAATTGGAAATCACTGATTCCATTGTCCAAATTAATTCAGCAGTGGTGGAACTATTCTTGGTACTTAACATCCATATTGTTGATGCATGTACCGAACTTGAAGGTTGTGTCTGATCTGAAAGTTTTAAATATAATTGATATGGTCCATATTTAATTTCAGAATCACACTTATGTTTTGTTGAAAGTGAGTGGTTAAAACTTGCCTGAAAACCTGCTGGCTCAAAATTAACAGAGCAAGAACACACAATGCAAAGTAGTTCACTGTCACTAACTTCCTTCCCCCATGCAGAGACTGTACTTTTCAAACTATCTTCTTTTCAATCTCAAACAGTTTAATTTAAAAACTGAACAGAGTATCACAGCAGCAGTTTTGTTACTACAGCAAAATTAAAATTTGGAACAAAAATAGAAGCAGTTGTAATACAGGCATATTTAACACTAATAACAGCTGTGCAAAATATATATGAAAAACACTCAAAAAATAAAAAATAAACAATCTATCACAAATGTCGGAAGCCTCTCAGGTTAGATTTTATCTGCGTTAATCACAGAAACATTCCAGAAAGTTAAATGTACAAACATGAACACAGAAACTTGGAAACAAAAGTAAATCACTTATTTTCTTCCTAAAAGAGAAAAAAAGGTTGAAAAAGCAGACAAAATTTTTAAAATGTGGCAAAAAGGTGGCAACATTAAAGAAAAAAAGGTTTGACTAGGTGAGAAAGGTGACCGATTCCTCACCCTGGATGAAGCCTCAGTCTGACAGCTGAATAACATTTAGCAGCCATTTTCTTAGTGCCTGTCTGCCACTCAATGCCTTGTGTATGTGGTGAGTAACAGTCTATTCTTTTCATACTGTTGTTAATTCATCCCAGATTTTCAATTGTTTGTAAATGCATTACGGTACTAAATGGAGCAGACTGATCTACAGTCTATTAAAATAGAAGTACTGAACAAAATGCAACAAATACCTAAAAACAATGGTGCAGCATTTTTACACAGCCTTCCCTCTAACTGTGGGAAATATCAGGTATCAGAGAGTCAAGAAAAATAGTGTCACAACATATATACACAATGACTATAAAATATATGTAGAAAGGCATTAAAAAGTAATTAAACAAGCAAGATGCATGTGATATGGCATTACTTAAGACACTATCAATGAAGTAAAAGCTATACTGGGTATCATAATAAAGTAAAACTTGTGCAAGTAGATAAGCCAATAAGAATATTATTTTATTAAAAAAAGAAATTACAAATACAACTAAAACAGCAAAAATATTCCACAGATACTTGACTGGTATAGCAGAAAAATTAAAACAAAGTAACCTCAGTGCAAAATGCCAGTAGGAAACAAAATCAACACATATAAGTTATCAATATTTATCAGAATGCTAGCAGAAAAGAAACAGTAATGGCTGTTAAAGAGCTACAATACATATTCAGCAGGCAAACTATTACAACTGTTTCTCCGAAATATAACTGAGCCTCTCACATAACTGCTCGCTACAATTCAGCAGCTTTTTAGAAGACTAGAAAACTTCTAATGTAATAGCTATTTATAAAACTGGTGAGAAAGATAAAATGGTGAGCAATTGTCCTGCCACTTTATCTTCCTGTTTGTCCACAGTATTGTGTAAAGTAAGATGCAACAGGTAAATAAAGTTTATAAACGAAAGTTGAGTATTAACTTATTCCCAACATGTTTCAGAAGTCATAAACCAAAAGAGTGCATATACATTATATTAAAAGCAATTTTGGAAAATCAGCAAATAGCAGAGATACTTTTGGACTCGTTCAAAACATTTGGTGGTAGAATTGGTGTCTTTACAGAAGTGAGAGATTGAATATGTCATTAAGGTAGACTGTTTCAAAAGTGCCGTACATGACAGAAACTTGTATGAATAACTTTACTATTACGTTTTGGAATATTAGAAGACTAAAGCTAGTGTTAACAAACTTACTATCTGTGTACATGACCTAGAATGTCAAAAGATAGTTGATGCAGTGTGTCCAACTGAGTACCAAGTAAATAAATACACAATCCAAATGTTGAACCCAAAGAACTATAAATTCAGGCCATTTCTGTAGGCTAATATGGGGAAAGAAGGTGTTATCATAGATTTAAAAATAAAATCAAGCTCAAATTTATTGGTATCAGTCATTTCTGCTTAGGTGAACAATGGGAAGGTTGTACTTGTGAATTGCTGCTGCCAGAAAAGCTATTTATAACTGCTACAGTGTATGGATCCCCATTGGGAAACTTTCAGATATTCTTACAAGAATTTGAGTTATTATTACGCCACCTAACAGACAAAAGAAAGTATAGCAGACAAAAGATAAAAAAATATCTGTGAAGATTTTAATATTAATTTTATGAAAGATTTTTAAAAAGTTTGGAAACGCTGCTTAACACATACAACATGTGCTGTGTTGATAATTTTTCCCACCAGAATTGCACAGGAAAGCAGTATACTAATAGACAACATTTCTGAAGGCGAACACTTAATCAGTGGTATATTATGCAGTACTGAATGGCCTCTCTGATAGTCATACTAAACAATTTATCTGATTACCGTGAAATGGTATAGTGGAAAACAGAGTATTTAATGAACAGACAGCAGAAAGATACAAGGCACTCTTACAGGAACTCTTCTATCCTACTCATCTTAGGTAGAACACAGTTTACGGTAATGTAGACTGACAGAACACAACAGGCTGTTCCACAGGTAAATGACAGTGGAGATCACAAAGTGAATGAACAAGCTAAGCAATTACAGACCATAACAAAGTTGTCTTAAGCCTGTACAACAATGTAGGGACCATTCCAAATCATAAATGTAAATCAGGCAAGACCAAAACTCCACTTCCAATGGCAAGTAACTAAAGGCTTCAGTGAGTAGCAAGAGACTGGCTTGCCATAGCCAGGTAGCATTATTTAGCTGTAAACATTCATCAGAGGTTCTTGCAGTGGTGGCTGCACCTCACTTAGGTGTGAGCTTCAGCTGTCACCTGGAGACTGAATATCTCTAACCTGTTGTCCCTATTGATACATGGGTTAGGCGGAGAATCTGAATCACCAACAGACACAACCCCTCCCCCTTCAATTGACACATAGGTTCAAAAATGGCCTGGTCAGTGTTGACTTCAACAAGAAGGAGGAGGGGGAGAGGCAGGAATGGCCACCAAAGTCTCTTGTGGTAGGCCCCATCATGATCGGCCATATAATGCACAACCTCTGTCAATGGTGAGGGGAGGGAACACCAGTGGTGGGGAGTGGGAGTAGAAGTAGTTGTAGCCATCTGCGCAACATATAGAAAGTTAGTGAGACAACTGCATTGATCTGCAGAATGGATCGACAAAATCAACATACCCTCTTTGCCATGGGTTGAAACACTGTGCTGGGACCAATTGGTTGTGGGCGCAGGCATGGTAGTTCTGGGTGGTGTGTTCAATGGCTCCATCAACTCAAGGCGAATACACATGAAGCTGTGCCATTGCCTTCATTCGCACATTCCCCAATGTGTATTTTGGATGAGCTTCAGTATGTGGGAGTGAAGTATGGGAGGAACTACCATCTGGCATACAACATCATCTGTAGCCAACAAAATTAATCCCTCAGATACGTTAAGCTGTGCAGTAAGGAAAAATAGGTGTGCCATTCCAAGTCAGTGTCTTTAGGGAAATGCTCTGGCCAGCAATGGAGCAGACCATCGGCAGTTTCTGCGCTGCTACTTTGTGTGCAATAATCAGAAATTCATGGAGGGTGTGTCACTTATTTGTGGCTAAGGCAAAACACAGCACCTTATGCCTACCAAATCTGACAGCTGGGCCATGCAGCAAGTGGGAAAGTCCATCAGCAGTCAAGTGCTGTGTGGTGGAATGATAATGGATCACATAGGCATAGTTATTTAGGAACAACACCCTCCATTGCAGGCACTATACAATTTTATAAGGAAGTTTTGAATGGGGTCTAAACAGAAAAATAATGAGGTTGCGACTGATGATCAGGTGAAACTTAGTACCACAGACATACACGTTAAACATCCAAATGCCATATATGACAGCGAATGCTTCTGTCTCAATTTACAAATAATTCTTCTGTGATGCATTTAATGTTTTACATGCAAATGCAATGGTCTGTTCTGTGTTGTCAGCATATTTATGCGATAGCATGGCACCAATGACACAATCCAATGCATCAAGGGCAAGTGTTAAATGCATACCGAGATGGAATGTTGTAAACAAGAGGCTGATGTATGCACTTTTTCAGTTGCATGGAAGCCTTCTGACACTCCTCTCTCTACCCAAATTTAACACCTTTTTCACCAAATTTACTGAGAGTCTGGGAAATATGAACATGATAATTTACTTTGATGAGGAACATTTGTAGTTCTTTGAGGATTTTAGACTGTGGCTATAACACCCACACTTTTTAGCCTATCTAGTTTTGCTTTAACTTGCTCACATATGGCAAAAGGCACAAAAATTAGCCACTGCCATATTCTTTAAGGACACATCTGCCTGGGACCCAGTTGCTCATCTAATGTAGGTTCAAACAGCTGCTTGAAATGAGCACACGATCTATCAAGTTCCACCATTTGAAAAGCAAGAAGTCCAAAAGCATATAAACTAAAAATGTTAGTTGTCATCCAAGAGTTGACTACTAACAGGTTAGTTGGAAAGCAAAACTTTTATCAAATGAAACTATGTGGCTCCAGAGATTCAAACCTGATCTTCTGCTTATTAGACAGATGTGTTAACCAATGTGCTGACTCCACCCTGTCACAGTGTCTTTGCACAACTGGATGGACTGCCCTAGCATGCATCCCTCCTCAATCCAAATTCCCATTCACACCTCAGCCAACTTGGTATTCCCATAAACTTGGGCAACATTGAAAACGCTCTCCAACTGTATTGGAATAGCACCTCAGCATCAAATGAAATGGAGGAACCTGACTGAAACCCAGGCATAGGTGCTTTAATCAAATGAAACTACATGGATCCAGGGACCTTTCCAAGTCAAAAGCACCTATGATGTATATATATGCAGACTGAAACAATGAACATTTAAAGGGATAAAGTAACATTATATGCAAGAACCAAAGCCTAATAGATAGAGGTAAATTACCATTACCCTGCTGTGCCAAAGAAATTAAGAATGTAATTAACTCCCTCAAAATCAAAAACTCTCAATGAGCAGACAATATCTCAAGTAGAGTACGAAACTCCCATTCTTCACATATATGTAACATTTTTAGTCACATATTCAACACATCACTATTTCAAGGGATGCTTCCAAACAGACCACTGTCAGACACTTCTCCATTATAATTAATAAGACAAATATTAGTAATTACTGAGCAGTCTTGCTTCTTAGTTCCTTTTTGAAGGTGCAAGAACCATAAGACATTTATTCAACTTCAATTTGGGTTTCAAAAGGGGTCTCTCCACAGAAGATGCAATTTATAATTTACATCTCAGATAATACAGACTTGAATGAAAATATGTCATCAAATGGTATTTGTGACTTGTCAAAAGCATCTGATTGTGCACTTCACAGTATTCCTCTATAGAAGCTTAAATATCAAGGTATCAGAGATCTTTCTGGCATCTGATTTTCATTCTATCTAACTAAAAGGATGCAGCATTGGTGTTAAGGAATACAGCAATTGTACACAATGACACACCACCTTCAGAATGGAAACAATCACTGCTTGTGTACCAGAGGAATGGTACAAGTATTATCAAACCTAATGGAGCAACTGCAACACATGAAATGCAACTTACTTTTCTTATTTTTGTTCTCTAAGGCCTTATTGCATCATATTGTGGGTTTACTTGTCACTGAAGGAAACAGTGTTTTTTTGCACAGAAACATATAATAATTATGATTTGTGGTGTCCCTTCTAGAGCCTCTTTAAATGGTTGAGCATACTAATAACAAGTTCACACTATGTTTACTCTCTTATGAAGTTTGTTGCCAACAATTGGTAACAGTTTGAAAATGAAACATACACAAATACAATACTAGACAGAGAAATTATTTATGTTATCCATGGATCAGCCTTAGTGTTACTCAGAAAGGAAGGGTATTCAGCCATAAAAATCATTGACGACCTATCCAGTGATATAAAGAATTTGATGGAAAATGAAACTAACCTCAAACACAAACGGAAAACATATCTCCTTGATAAATCCTTCTACAATAGGGAAGTATTTTGGATGTGTACTAGTATGATTGTGTGTCTGTATTTAAGACAGGGAGAGAAAAATATTGAACATAGTTCAGTACAAATCACTGTAAATACAGAGTTTCCATCTTAAGACTCACGAGGCTCATTTTCTCTGGTGTTTTGGTACAATTTGCAATTTTGTTTTTGCTTTGTGTCAGTAGATTGAGCCCTAACAAATACTGCTCATCACTTCTTTCATGCAATGCCCATTGTTGATGGGAAGCATAAGTTCATTTCCCATCACAAACAAAATGATTTTTAAACTGGAATTTTGCATGTCAATTCAATAGAGTGGTCCCAAATTAGTCTATCGCAATATTCGTTTTATTGACATGTACTAACAGGGATGATAAAATGCGATAAACAACCATTATAAAAACAACCATTACTGCAGCAGTGACAGCAATGCCCTGGCCCACGATGACTGCTAGTGCCACACAGCAGTGCTACTATTGCCAGGGGAAAGGGGGAGGGGTTGTACTGGTTATTTTTTGTATCTTATTGTACCTGTTAATACATATTGATAAAATGAATATTGCACTAGACTTATTTGGGACCCTTCTGTCAAAAGTGCACACAAAATTCTCCATTAAAAATTATCTTGTTTTTAATGGGAAAGAAACAACTGCTTCCCATTGACGATGGACATCACATGAAAGATGTGATGAGCAGTACTTATTTGGGCTGACTCCACCTACATACTGCAAAAATAAATTGCAAACATCTGCTAAAACATCAGAGAAAGTGCATCTGTGACTCTTAGGAGGGACAACTGGTGTATAATGACTTTTAATTAACTATGTTCCTCTTTTCCTATATTGCCATATTTTGCACTGAGAAGTTCACTGTTATTGTAAAAGAGACTCATTATACATAGTGTAATGGTTGCAAATGTGATCCATGGAACACTCAAAGAACTAAGTAACTAACTAACTTTGACATGGTAAACCACAATATAGTTCTAAACAAACTAGAACGCAATGGCATTATGGACCTATCAGATAAATAGATTTGTTCATTTCTAACAACTAGAAGTAAAAAGAAAGTATAAACACATAATGGTACAACTATGAATAATTTGAGATTATTTCTCCACAGAGCACTCAGTCCGCATGGGGTTGCCAAGGGTCAGTAATATGTGATCTTCTTTTCCTATTTATATCAGTGATTTGAACTTGCATGCTGATTCACATAAAACAATTCTGTTTACTGATGACACAACATTATTTGTAAAAGCTAAAAAAATGACGCTATTCAAGATGTAGTAAACTCTGTTACAAGTCAGCTCACCAAATGGTCAACAAAAAGTTATCTCACATGAGCAAGAGAGAAACAGTATCAATTAATTTCCACAGCTGTCAAAATGAATTTCTGCATTGTCAAGATGTCACTATAAGCAGCCAAGCCATTGTAACTAGAGTGGCAAAATAGGTTTCTTGGTGTCTGGATTCAGAGTGATTTAAAATGAGGCAAGCAAGTAAACCCGAAGCTGAGTGAGCTTTTAAGTATACTAAAAAGTTGCTTATTAATTCTTATTCTGCTTATTTTTATACATATCTGAAATATGGTGAATATTTGGGGGAACTCTCCAGCAGCTCAGACCGAGTGAGGTAGAGCAGTGGTTAGTACGCTGGGCTCATATTCAGGAGGACAATGTTTCAAATCCCTGTCTGGCCAGCCAGCTTTAGATTTTCCATGATTACCCTAAATTGTTTAAGGTAATGCTGAAGTGGTTCCTTTGAAAGAGCACAAGCAGTTTTCTTCCCCCTCCTTCCTAATCTGAGCTTGTGCTACTTCCTTCTTCCAAGAGATGAGGGGTCCATCAGATCCAAAAGAGAATCGTTAGGCTTATTACAGGGGCAGTCATGTAAACTGTTTTTTGACAAATACTAAAAGTGCTACTTTCACTGTGTGCGCCCATGTTATAGATTGCTAATGTGTGTTAAAAAAAAATGTATTGGGAAATGATATTATGAAAAATTGATGATATACACGCAAATGAAGTACAAGATAACCCTACTCCTTTCCTTAAAAGAGCTGTACACATGATGACCAGATTGATATTTAAGGATATAATAATTTTTACATCCACTCCTGATACAAATGCATAATCCATAAACAAAGCTGAGTTTGTCATTAGCTGAACACTGAAGGAGGGCAAATAATGGTAACCAAAATTCAAAGTCCACAGCCAAGTCAGATTCCAAATATCAGCTATCTGAGATTTGTTCGTGCGGCATACTACTAAGATTGACTCGCAGCCAGTAAATGTAGCTCTGTGCTGCTATCAGTCTGCTCACATTCCTGTTGGTCATACCTCTGGTAGCATCTTACTATTGCTAGCTGTAATACCTCAGACTCACTGCTGATCTCGTCTGCTTTGCAGAGATATTAAATCCCTCACCACTGGTCTCTGCATGTAGGGCCAAAAATACCCCAGCTTATGCCAGCACTGGGTGGGTGGGTGGAGAGGCAGCACTCTCCCCCAGCAGATCTAGGACAATACGCTTGATGTTGACATCATCAGGATGCCTAGTCAAACTCTGTGGGGGCAGTGGAGGCAGCATCACATCCACAGCAGTAGACTGCTGAGTGCCATCAAGGTGAGGGAACATTGGGACAGAGGAATTCGTTCCAGCTCCATAGACTTCTAAACTGTGATCAACTCACTCACTCACCAGTAAATGGGGACATAGGGGTGGAGTTCTTGCTGACGTACACAGAGAGGGCAAGAAGTTCAGCTGGTAACAACCCTGGTACCCACTGTCTGACATCAGGGGGCAAGAGTCCTTTCAGTGGTGAAAATACTCTCAAGGGTAGGAATGGTAGGTAGCAGGGTGGTAGTGGATGGGATCTAAATCCCATATGGGAAGTTCAAAAGGGTATCCACCACCAGCAGCCACATGGTTCCTTGAAATAATCCAGCCAAATTGACGTGAAACCTTATGGATAGCCAGTGTGGGGCCATGGCAAAAAACATTGTGCTGGGGACCCTGACTAAGGAAGTGGCCATGGTTGGAGTGGCATGTGTGTCCAATATCAGCATCAATGCTGCACCAGTACATAAAGCCACCTGACCAATGCTTTCATGCATGTCATCCTCAATGCGACGCATGAAGGAGCTGGAGAATGCGGCGCCAGAACAGTGACCTAATGATACCCTGTCAATCAGAGTCCTCTGTGGCCAAAGTTAAGATGCCTTACATGGTGTTGAGACGGTAGGGTAGCACATAATAATTGTGAAAAAATAGGTCAGCTTGGTGGGAAATGGGCTCTGACCATCTGTTTTGGACCACAAACAAAACCTTCCTCAGGGCTTGGGTTGCACGCCATCAGAAGGAATTCATCCAGGGTTGTTCTGTAGGTGTTGATCATGGATAAAACAAACAGTATTCTGGTGATTGATTGCCATATTGAGGCCAAGAGGAAGGTGGGACAGGGTATCTGCTTTGGCATGTTGGCCGGTGTGGCGAAAGTGGATTTCATACTGGTACGCCCTCAAGAACAATACCTAGCACAGCATATGCTGTACCATATTATCAGGGAGCTTAGAATGATGCCCAAACAAGAAAATCAAGGGTTTGTGGTCCATCAACAGGTGGAGTTTGCTGCCATGAAGAAATTTCTTAACCTCATAAATGATTGCCAAAGCTTGCTTCACCATTTGGGAATAGTTAAGCTGCCCAGTGTTTGATGTTTTGGATGTGAAGGCAATTGGGGGTCAGAACCCTCCAACAGCTTGTGGGGACAAAACTGCCACAATACCATACTGGGATGCATCTGTTGCCAACATCAACAACAGGCCCAGAATGTAGAGCACCATCCCCAGACCTGCCTTGGGACCGTCTGTAAGGCACTGAAAAGCCTCTTGACAGGAGGATAACTGCAGAAATTTATTGCCCTTCATGTACAACTGATGAGAGTGTGCACAATCTGTACTACTTGGGGAGTTAGCTTGGAATAATACCTGATTTTATGGGTTGACATTTTTATGATCATGTTCATTTAGTAATGCATGACCATATTTCCTTTGTGACTAAGAATATGACTCAGGTATTTGACAATGGGGACAAAGAAACTGCACTTTTCCAAATCACATTATAAACCATTTCCCTAGATCTGTTTAAAAAGAGGATCATGATTTTTTTGATGTTCTATGTGTGTCGACCCAGTAAAAATAATAGCTTCTAAATAATTAACACAATGGAGAATACCTCGAATCAACTGTTCCAAATACTTTTGGAAAGATACAGGTGCACTTGCAACCCCAAATGCTAAGCAATTGTACATGTATAAGCTCAGTGGTGTATTTAATAATAGCAGCTGACACGAAAAATTATCAAGCAGCAGTTGGATATACAAGTCCTTTAATTCTATTTTCAAATAATAGTCACCCCCAGCCAGTTCAGTTAACAGCTCCTCCGGGTTTGGCAGTGGATAGACATAAATATTAGACTGAGAATTAATAGTGGACTTAAAATCACCACAAATACTTGAAGTCTGTTTGCTTTTTCTGTTCACTTTTTTAATGACTACCATAATCATCACCCATGAACTAGTGAAGACTAGGGGAGTAATGCATTGGTCCGGAAGCTGTGTAAGTTCTGTCTGAACAGCCTCACTAACTGCAAATGGAAGTGGATGAACTCAGCAGAATTTAGGCATTGTAGAATGCTTCAAAGAAACATGAGCTATAAAATTACATGCATGCCCAAGCATTGATCAAAAAATTTACTTTTAGAAAGTGCATAGTGCATTCAGATCATAAAATGTAACTGTGTCTGACACTAAATTAACTTGGTCCTCTAGTTTGAACCCAAAACTGGTAAAGGCATATAAGCCAAAAATTTCAGTGACAGTAGGGGAGTGCCCAACTAAGAAGGTTAGGATGCATTCAACGGTTTTGTACTTAGCCACCAGTGACAATTCTCTGAGGTAAGGAATGGCTCTGTGGCAGTAAGAAAGCACCTAGTGCCAGCCCTATTACAATGGAAGTGAACTAAGCTACTGATAGGTGTCCTTGTTGATTAAGGGCACAGCAGCACTGGTGTCCAGCTGGAATTTCATGGACTGGCCAAACAGTGTGAAATCAAAAGTGAACTTTCGAGTCAGCAGGAGGGTTGCCTGCTCTTCACCTGTGATACCAACTGTTGTAGTGTTGCTGTCATGCCACAGCTGATCATGTAACTGGTGCTGTTTCTCGATACATGAGTGCAATGTTACCAGGCTTGCTGTAGACCCAACAGTTTGCTGCACAATGCAGGCGTCTGCTTCTTGATGCCCTCTGATGCAGTGTGGATGGGAGTGTAATTTGTTCAATGTGGATGAAGTGCACTACAACACCAAGGAAGAAGCATTTCTGACTTTCCCGGTTAACATTACAAAATAGGCCACTCAAAGCTGAGGGAGCAGCAAAATGATCAACGTACTTAAGTCTCTCAGGAGACACAGGTGATTTAGATGCTTATGAACTTAGGGACATAGGTACATAAATAGAGGATGGTAAGTCAGAATTATCAGGTGACTGCTGCTTATGGTGGTGACTAACTGCTTTTAAGGAAATTTAATATCATTTGTAAACCCACTCTGAACTGCCAAAACAGTCTCTAAAGATTAGCATTTTTAAGAACTTCACAAAGACTAGGGTCAGACGTGTCCAAAGCTTTAGCTGTGGCCTCCCTGTCAGGGGCAAGATGGACACTCACAGCTCAAATCCATGATTTGGCATACGAAATTATACTGCTGTGACACTTGAAATAGCACTTGCATGTGAGACTCTGCAAATTGCCAGTGCCTGCTGCATATGACTGCCCATGTTATTTATGACACTGATTAAACTTAGCCTGGCTGCAACAAGTTTCATCTGCTGACAGTAGTATTGCTTAACAGATTACAGAGATAATTGGATGACGATTCACTAGGGTCCAAGGGTGGTCGTAATTCCTGCAGCACTTCATGCTAATGTCTCCTGGAAGACAAGATCAGAGCAGTTTGTGTCTAGCAGAAATGACATAAGCAAACCCATACAGTTTGAAGACTTGCTAATGGTAGTGAATGGCAGTGGGGGCATAGCCATGGCCAATGAATGATATTACTGTTGCTGCAGAGTCACATCCACATCTTCATCTATACACATACTCTGCAAGCTACCAAGCAGAGGGTGCCTTGTACCACTACTAGTTATTTCATTTCTTGTTCCACTCAGATATAGAGTGAGGGAAAAGGAATATTAATATGCCTCCATACAAGTACTAATTTCTCTTATCTTTAGTTCTTGGTCCTTACATGAAATGTTAATTGGCCTCAGTGGAAGCGTTCTGCAGTCAACTTCAAATACCAGTTCTCTAAATTTTCTCAATAGTGTTTAACAAAAAGAATGTTGCCTTCCCTCCAGGGATTCCCATTTGGTTTCATGAAGCATCTCTGTACTGCTTGCATGTTGGTTGAACCTACCAGTAACAAATCTAGCAGCCCGTCTCTAAATTGTTTCAATGTCTTCCTTCAGCTCAACCTGGTGACGACCCAAAACACTGGAGCAGTACTCAAAAATGGGCTGCATTAGTGTTCTATAAGTGGCCTCCTTTACAGGTGAACCACATTTTTCTAAAATTCATCCAATAAACCAATTCACTACTTGCCTTCTCTACTACTCTTCTCATGTGCTCATTCCATTTTACATTGCTTCACAGTGTTAAGCCTTGATATTTAATTGATATGACTGTGTCAATCAGTATGCCACTAATGCT
The DNA here is from genome assembly GCF_021461385.2 of Schistocerca piceifrons. Taxonomy (NCBI): domain Eukaryota; kingdom Metazoa; phylum Arthropoda; class Insecta; order Orthoptera; family Acrididae; genus Schistocerca; species Schistocerca piceifrons. Next base: position 590,100,810 of record NC_060138.1, on the reverse strand, counting down.
GCATCCAAACATTATGGCTTGTTTTTCCTTCTCATCACCATTAACTTACTTTTTTCTACTTTTAGAGCAAGCTGCCATCCATCACACCAATTAGAAATTTTGTCTAAGTCATTTTGTATCCTCCTGCAGTAACTCAACAACATGTTCCCATACGCCACATCATCAACAGAAAACAGCCACATATTACTGCTCACCCTGCCCTTCAGATCATTTATGTATGCAGATAATAGGGCAGTCCTATCACACTACCCTATGGCACTATTTGCTCTTATGAACATGATCTGCAGGAGCAGGTCCTGCTGTTCTTTGTGCAGTTTCTGTAGCAGTGACATATGTTGTTGGTGCCATTCTTCCTGGGCCACAAACTATTGCAGTTGTAGTTGTAGCTGTTGCAGCCAAAGTTCGAGAAACTTGGGATCCAGTAACATTGGCACTGGCTACAGATATATCACTATAAACACCATAGAGTGAGACCTTGTTACCACCTATATGTCCATTCCCAAAATAGACACATAATCCATAGACAAAGCCAAGTTTGTTGTGAACTGTAAACTGAAGGAATACCAATAATGGTCAAAATCCACAGCCAGGTTGATATCCAGATAGCAGCGACGGGAGACTTGTAAGAACATATAATTACCCTAAATCTCTCTTCTCAATGCTTGTAATTTTTGTGAACTTTCGCCATCTTTTATTATGAATGGCTAATCATGTGTGCAACTCTGCATGATCTCGCTGTGGCCTTGAATGGCTTACGTAGTGTCTAGCTATGAATTTGCAAAGAATAACAAATTTTTACTTTGAGAATACTTTGGATTTAAACTAAACTCTCTCACAAATATAACCATGTGTAACCTCGTTAGTAAAATATTTTGACTATTGTACCTTTTCTATAGCATTTAGTGAAAAACTAGGGGTCATTCAATCAAGAAAGAAAATTAAACACTTCGCTTCCTGTCCTCATCTTTTAGTACCATTTTGATATTTAATGCACACTCATCCACTGATGAGTCAAAACCCAAGATTATCTGATGTTATGAAACTTCTATCTGAAAATGAAAGGTTCTGCTTTCTACTTCCGGTCAGCAGCTCTGCAGGGATGAATGTTCAGAATTACTCCGATCATTTCACAGGATAGAATGTGAGTTTATCTTTGAATAAATAGAAATTTTAGCTTTCATTGCCAGATTGAAACTCACAAGATAAGAACTATTCATAGTAAACACTTTATGCTACTTTTTAAATGAAAATGACGTTAAACATTCTTTCCTGTTAAATTTACTTCAATCTTAACAAACCATCAAATGAATTTCGTCAGCCAGCCAGAGTGGCTGAGCGGTTCTAGGCACTACAGTCTGGAACTGCGCGAATGCTACGGTCGCAGGTTCGAATCCTGCCTCGGGCATGGATGTGTGTGATCTCCTTAGGTTAGTTAGGTTTAAATAGTTCTAAGTTCGAGGGGACTGATGACCTCAGAAGTTAAGTCCCATAGTGCTCAGAGCCAGTTGAACCATTTGAGTTTAGTCAAGTTACGCAGTTCACATGTAAATGAACCAGGCTAAAATAATATCAAATGCAATTACTTTTCCACCAAATAATTAATGACTTTATGATAGGTTTTAATTGATATTAAACTGTTGCCATATTAATCACAGTTATTTTTAACACTAGTCTGGCTTTACTTTACAAACATTATTATGAAATGAATTGTGAGTACCTTGCCTTGTCTGAAGCAGTGCAGTTGAGAATTTAGTTCAGAATTGTTTCCATGATTATACATTTCTCTCAGTAATTAGATAGACCAAATACACCATTACGTCTACCATTTGGAAACCGTTCTTGATGTACCATGATATAATTCTTGCAACATGATATTTGTGCTTAGAAATAACTTGCATCCAAAGGTACAATTTGATAGAAATGACTTAGTGCTGTAAAATAATAATTATCACCTTCCACCATAAACTGCTTCATGTTAGCACAAAATATTCTAAACTTGAAGAGCACACCATTATGTGTCTACACTAGACCATTTCTAGCTGGTTGCTTCTCATTTCAATGTCTCTGCTGTCTTTCTTGTTCCAAAGAAAAGCTGTTCCAGAAATGAAACTTGACAAGGCTACCTGTCAACCCTTATTATGAAGCTCTCCTCTGTGCCTGACTGCTGTGCAGTCCTCCAATAGAAAAGACATTCCAGAGATGGAAAGACAACCAGGGAAAAATATACCAACTCACTGGCCTAATAGCTTCCCCACATTGCTACTGAATATCAGTCTTTTCAACATATTAAATTATTATTCTCTCAGGAAGCTTCAAACTTTACAGAAGTGTTTGATTTAAATACTTAAATAAATAAATATTTATTTATTTATTTAGTACTTCTATTTAATCATACATGTATAGACTATATAAAAGGATATTGGACATGGTTAAGTCTTTACAACATAAAATACAGAATGAGATTTTCACTCTGCAGCAGAGTGTGCGCTGATATGAAGCTTCCTGGAAACATCCCGCAGGCTGTGACTAAGCCATGTCCCCGCAATATCCTTTCTTTCAGGAGTGCTAGTCCTGCAAGGTTTTGCAGGAGAGCTTCTGTAAAGTTTGGAAGGTAGGAGATGAGGTACTGGCAGAAGTAAAGCTGTGAGGACAGGGCATGAGTCATGCTTGGGTAGCTCAGATGGTAGAGCACTTGCCCGCGAAAGGCAAAGGTTCCGAGTTCGAGTCTTGGTCCGGCACACAGTTTTAATCTGCCAAGAAGTTAACGTAAAATACAGTTTGTGTTGCATTCCAAGGGATTAGATATTTAAGGAATTTAACAAAGAATCATATGTACAATAAACATTAGAGACAAAGTAGATTATTCGTAATACATATTTATTTTTGTTGTTTGGTTTATAGGTACTCTGTCAGACCATAAAAGCAATGATCAATTAAATATGCCTTTAGTTTAGTCTTAAAACTACTGAGTTTACTTTCTGATTTAATATGGTTAGGCAGATTTTTGTAAATATCCCAATATGTAGAGTGATTTTTGGCACAACGGTGTTCTCACCTGCTTCATGCGAAGAACAGATTTTTGTCAAGTATTGTATGCATGTATATCTTCATTTTTAATAAGATATCTGTGTGTCTATCAATATATTGTTTTATGAAAACTGACGTTTCATAGATAAAAATATAAGGAGGAAGAGCTAATATATTTTTTTAATATGGGTCTGCATGATTTCCTATTGTTTACTTCTTCAATATTTCAGTATTTTAAACATAGCTGCACAACAGCAACGGTTCCACGTAATAAAATTATAAACAGCCGACCAGTTGCAATGGATAAAGAATTCTTTACCTAGGTTTCAACAAATTTAAATTTGTCTTCTTCAGAAGGTGGCAATTTTACATTAGTATGAGTCAGTTGTGAACTCTGCAACATATATTTACATGACAAACCCTATTTCTAGGGCTATATTTTACTTTTGACAAATGGATCTATGCTGACATTTGTAAAAACGGCGATGGTACATTAGTCCATATTAATGTAAAATTGCCACCTTCTGAAGAAGACAAATTTAAATTTGTTGAAACCTAGGTAAAGAATTCTTTATCCATTGCAACTGGTCGGCTGTTTATAATTTTATTCTTCAATATTTGTTAATATTCTCTTTTGCATCCTGAAAAGTTAATATTTGTTGTTGCTTTGCCCCTGAAGATTATGCCATATTTAATTACAGAATACACATAGAAGTAGTACATGTTAACAGGCTGGCCTTGCTGCAACAACTTTTTAAGATCCTCATCATGTAGCATCTTTTGCTTAGTTTTCTTTGCTGATATTCAATGTGTACCTCCCATTTTGTGTTGACCTGGAGACAGAGTCCCAGAAATTTTGTGCTGTCAACACTTTGGATAGCAGAGTCATTAGTTTTTCTTCTGTTTTGCCATTAATGAGGAAACTCATTTCACCTGCAAATTGAAGGGTAGTTTGGCAATATTTGTAGTATACAAGATCACCGACATAGAGGAGAAACAGAATGGGTCCTAATACTGTATTTCACATTTTCATATCCTGAACAGTAGCAGCTGATTTTGTTATGATCAGTATATTGCACTTCAACCACCTGTTTGCATCCACATAGGTGTGTCTTGAGCCATTCATTGGATATGCCTCTAATTTCTAATTGGTCAAACTTCTGCAGTAGGGCATTGTGGTCAGTGATGTTGAAAGCTTTGGATAAATCAAGACATGTGCCTGTCAGAAATGCACTCTCATCCAGTTTAGCATAGATTTCACTAAGAAATTCAAATATTGAACTTTCGGTTGAATAGCCTTCCCTGAAACCATGCTGTGAGGGAGAGAATGACAATAACATAAAAGGTTCAATTGTTAATTGCAGTGTAGTTTTACAAATGTCTTGCAACATCTTTCTCCCCATTTTGATATTGAAACAAATCATTACTAATGCTATAGCAAATAATGGCAACACACTGTGAAAATGTAAATGTGACATTGTTGCATTACAAGCTTTTGTGGGTTACTACTAAAATTGATTCATGACCACCAGATCTAGCTCTGTGCCACTGTCAGTTGGGCCTACATGATCCGTTGCTCATGCCTCAGATAGTACCTGACCTTTGCTAATAGTAGGGATCCAGTCCACTGTTGATATTGTTCATAGTGGGAGTATTAAAGTACTCATAAATTATTAAAAGTTATCATAATTTTAAATTTAGATTTTGTTTGCTAATCTGTAACTACATTTGTGCCAAGATTATACAATTTCAAAAGTATATCCACCCACTTTTCCCACTGAACTCTTGTAGGTCCTAACTTGTCATATGCTCTTTGACCAGACTTGTCATCAAAGTGTAACACACATGAGATGCAACAGAATTTTTTTCTGTGACATTATAGCAGGAAAGATGGCTCTGCCTGTTTCTGGACCCCGTAGTCTCTTTGTTAATTCACCATATGATTTATGTGTTCCAGCCAGTTACAATGTGGAAAGCCAATATACACTTCAAATATAATTTTATCTAAATGTTTCCAGCTGTTACCATAAACTTTTACACCTCAATATTAGTAATTTCCACCACAATACTCTGAATTTTATCGTTCATAATAATTTGAAAAGATGATTTTATACCACTTACTTTGGATACAGCGTGTCTTGTAGGACAAGGAGTCAGTTTTATAATGTTTGCATGGCTGATCTTCCAGTTTGTGAAAAAGTTTCTAAGTTCTATATGACATTTTTGTCTTTTACTGAACCACTTGCACATTGCCCTATAAGGTACCGAAGTGTCTTTCGATTTAGATGTAAGATGGATGCAGTCATCACTTGTGCAGTTTTCTTCATCAGAAATATTCATCTTAGTTTCAGATGCATTTACCAATGTTTCCAGCAACTTGTCAGATAGAAATCATTTTGTTGTGATAGCAGTGTCTCAATAGACAGTTGATGAAACATTATTGGTAGCGATAATATCCAAGCAGTATGAACATACCAAAAAGAAAACCAGCTCTCTGTTATGTATGTATGAAACAAAAAGACTGAAGACTGTCACAAATAAGCTTTTGGCCAACAAGGCTGTAGTCAAAAGTAGACGACAGACACACACCCTCATGCAAATGCAACTCACACATACATGACTGCAGTCTTTGGCAGCTGGTTAGCTTTGGGAACTACATGTTCCTTCCTTGTGGAGGAGAAAGGAACACGTTGGGAAAAGTCAAAAAAGACAGACAGATCCATCAGATGCCAGGATGAGAGGAACTCACTTGTAGTGAGGTTAAAGGTACATTTACTTTTACATGTGTCTATTGCCAGCTGTAAATTTTTCACCTCCTGAAGTAAAATGATGGGCAGAAATTCTGTCTCATAATTTTACAGGAAATAAAAATGCACTTGAGAAATCTGTAGGGGGTAAATATAATAACAATGGCTCCATTCAATAAGTCAATGTATGAATTTCTTGTACATATACCTACAAACATTAATATTTTTTCCAGATGAAAAAAGATTGAAGTCAAACATCTCACAACATCTAATGCATTGTACTAAATAAAATAAAATTTGCTAAACAAATAAATTTATACATTTGGATGACTTTGTTGAAAATACACCCTTTTCACAAAATCTTTGGTTTATGGGAAAAATACTTTCAAGTTTATGTGTGAATGGGACTAGAATGTGTCTAGTGTTTTAGAACACAGTCATTCCAACAGTGTCTTACATCTTTTCATATGCACCTCCTTTGTCATCATTTTCTATAGCAGCATCTATATGCACAATAATCATTTTACAAATCTCTCATGAACATGTTAAAGCAATTCCATGTAATCATAAAACTCTGCCTCCGAGATATTGCATATCACCTTTGCTGCTTTAAAAATTAAATATCTGAAAGGCTTCTCATCAACTACCAAATTATGATTTCCTCATTTCTACAGTTACAAACAAACTTAAAAATCATGGGGAATACATGCTTCAAGGTCAGACACTTATATGTCAGGGGAGATCTAGAGGCATAATGTTATCAGAAACCCCGAGGTAGTAAATTCTGAAAACAAATCTCACTCGCTCATGGGCAGTTACATAGGAGTCTCCAATGCTGGGCTTACCATGCACAGCGCTTTTAAAATTGTCCAGGGACTTCTAAATTTAAATCAAACATTACTGTTAAGTCTGAGTGCTTCCAATGGAAATAATGATGTAATATTTTGAAAAGAATGATATTATTCAGTTGTGAAATAGGGAAGCTATTAGGTTGGTGAGCTGGCACATTCTTTCATGGCATGTTTCCATGTATGGTAAGCCTTTTCTGCAAAAGGAGTGCACTGTAGCCAGGCACAGAGGACAGCATTGTTATAAGAGTTGTCAGGTGCTCTCGTTGTGTTTCATTCTGGAACACCTTTTCTTCGGAATGAGGAGACTGAAACGAGAAGCAGTCAGCTAGCAGTAGCTGAATGTGGTCACATAATGGTGTGCACTTCAAGTTTTGAATATTTTGTGCTAATGTAGACGCAGTTTTTGTGGAAGCTGATAACTAATTATTTTATATTAATAGTTGTCTCTACTAAATTATAGCCATGGAGGCAAGCTATTTCCACGCAAAAATATGATGTTGCAATAATTATATAATGGTACATCAGGAATGATTTCTGAACAGTAGACATAGTGGTGTGTTTGGTCTGTCTAATTATTGAGACACATGAAGAACCATGGAAACAGGTACTGAAAATTCATATCATGGTAACTAAACTAAACTCCTCCCGGACAGGCCATGAAAGGCCAATGGTACCAACAGGCCACCATGTCATCCTCAGCCCATATGCGTCATTGGATGCAGATATGGAGGGGCATATCATCAGCACACCACTCTCCTGGCCATATGTCAGTTTCCCAGACTGGAGCCACTACTTCTCAATCAAGTAGCTCCTCGGTTTGCCTCACAAGAGCAGAGTGCACCCTGTTTGCGAACAGCACTCGGTAGACCGGTTGCTCTCCCATCCAAGTGCTAGCCCAGCCCAAAAGTGCTTAACTTCGGTGATCTGACGGGAACCGGTGTTACCACTGCAGCAAGGCCATTGGAATATCGTGATAAAGACTGTAAAGTAAAGTAAGACTACTGTTCAAAATAACTTTGACAAAAGTGCCTTTGAATTAATATGGCAACAGTTTAATATCAAAGTATTAGGTTTTTTATTTCAAGTACCTTTTATTTTATTTTCTTATATTGTACCTTAATGTTACTAATTATTAAGTGAAAAAATAATTGCATTTAATATTATGTTAGTATGGTTCATTCACATACACAAAACTTTGATGGATCACATTTTTGCAGACTGGTTTATTGAAATTAAAGTAAATTTAATTGGAAAAAATGATTAACTTAATTTTCATTTAAAAAGTCTTGTAAAGTATTTATTGAGAAAAGTGACTTAACGAAGTTCTTGTGAGTTTCATTCCTACAATGGAAGCTAAAACTTATATTTATTCAAAGATAAACTCATTGATTTATACTAATTTCCAAAATTCACCACTTCAGGACTGGTGACAAGAATTAAAATGTAGAACTTTTCATTTTTAGAGAGAAATTTCTTAAGTTGAGTTAATCTTGGTTCATGATTCAGTGATGGATACAAGAACTGTGCATTAAATATAAAAATTATATTTAAAGGTAGGAATAGAAAATGAATTCTGATAATGGTAATGCATTCAAACAGGTGTAAAGGCCTAAACTACGATACCAATAATTATGGTTATTTTGAAGGTGGGAAATTTGTTGAGTTGCCAATGTGCACACATATCCTCCAAAGGAACACAGTAGTTATAAATTGTGAGTCAGTACCATCAGTGCTTTCTATTGGCACACTCATTTGTGTAACAATTTCTTCACTATTTCAGAATAATTCAAGATAGCAAGTTATAAAAAATCTGTCTGCAGTATGGAGCATATTTTCTACATATCGTTTCCACACACCTACTGCACCTCCAAATTGTGCAGCAGTATATACTTTCTTCTTCTCTATATGTTTCATGTCCATCAAACTAAGATGTTTGCCATTTTAGCATGATTACACTTTCATGATAATTTTTGATACACATTTTCCCTTCTTTCACAGAAAATAGCAATATCCATTCAGCGATTGGTGCAATTCTTACTTCTGTGTGTGTCTGCAATATTCGTAAATGCCATCGTGACACCATGGTTCCTTCTGATTGCAGTTCCAATATGCATAATTTATTATGTCGTCCAGAGGTTCTACAGATGTTCTTCAAGGTAGGAAACTAAAATTTTATCTTATTTGTCATTCAGCTATTTTTGTTTCATCACAATGTAGGATTTACATACATTATTTGTTAGATATAGTTAATACCTTGCTTGTATGGGAAAGGCAAATTTCTTTTGAGCATTTGCAAAAGATAACCAATTACCATAAATCTTGAGCAAGGGATGGAAGCATAAAAAATAAGATGACACACACACACACACACACACACACACACACACACACACACACACACACACACACAGAGAGAGAGAGAGAGAGAGAGAGAGAGAGAGAGAGAGAGAGAGAGTCAGTCTTTCATGCCACAAAAGAGAGTGGCGAGAGGTGCAAGAGGCAAGTTGTAGGGGATAGAATAAGAACAGGAGAGGGTAATGGCAGGCTGTACACAGAAAGGCAACACGATGGGAAAAGTGTGAAGGGAAGATTCAGTAGAGAATTCTAAAGAAACCATGAGGAGGGAGTTGGTGGACTCATAACTGGAGCCAACAATAAATAAGGCTAATGATCTGTGTACAGTTAGAATAAGTGATGGGAGGGATGCAAATGCAGGATGAGAACTTTCAGAGATTCAGTTTAACAGGATGTGGAACCAACCTCCTGCCTCTGCAATATTGAGACTAATGTTAGTGTGGAAGAATCATATGGTTTTAGTACTGAGACATCTATAAAGTTGACAACATTTTGCTGTTCGTTATCTCTGGACGTGGCTAGTCACACTTGCCCTTGCCTCCAGTGTCGTAGTGGTTGTTCATATGGGTAAAATGTTGATTTATGCTCATTCCCACAGAAAACAAAACTGTGTGGTACTTGTAGAACAGTTGATATATGGCAAGAGTACTTTTGCCACTGGTGACATTATGAATCTGTGCAATAGGCAGGACTTACACCCACGTCTTCCAAAAAGATATTGTTCATGGTGTTATATTTCAAAGCATGACGGAAGATACTTTAAGCCCTCTTTGTTCTTTAGTATCCTGGAGTTTTGCTTCAAGATCTGGTAGTAAAAATGGAAGTTGTAAGCCCTCACAGAGGATATGGTTTAGTTGTTTCATATTATCCTGGAGTATTGTTTCAAGATTCGGTAATAAAAATGGAAGTTGTATGTGTGGATGTAATTGGTCATTCTTATGAAGATGAAGGTACTCTGATCTGCAACACTTAAGGATGTAACATAATACAGGGTGATTCAAAAAGAATACCACAACTTTAAAAATGTGTATTTAATGAAACAAACATAATATAACCTTCTGTTATACATCATTACAAAGAGTATTTAAAAAGGTTTTTTTTTCACTCAAAAACAAGTTCAGAGATGTTCAATATGGCCCCTCCAGACACTCGAGCAATATCATTTTCATCACTCGTTCTCGGCCGTCCAGAACTTTTCCCTTTGCACAAACACCCATTCTCTGTAAACTGTTTATACCAACATTTAATACACCACATATCAGGAGGTTTAACACCATACTTCATTCAAAATGCACGCTGAACAACTGTCGTCGATTCACTTCTGCCGTACTCAATAACACAAAAAGCTTTCTGTTGAGCGGTCGCCATCTTAGCATCAACTGACACTGACACCTGGTCAACAGCGCCTCAAGCGAACAAATGTACAACTAAATGACACTTTATAGCTCCCTTAATTCGCCGACAGATAGTGCTTAGCTCTGCCTTTTGTCGTTGCAGAGTTTTAAATTCCTAAAGTTGTGGTATTCTTTTTGAATCACCCTGTATATTAATAACTCAGTGGAAAAAAAATGAAAGTGCGAGTGCATATTGTTGGAGGTTTTCCAGCAGTCCACAGAAAACTTACATCACTTGGCTTAAGGTCTGTTTGACTATAGCACCAGATGGGACTGGCCGTGCAGTAAGAGGCAGTTAAAGGAATGGGAAAAGACAGCGTGCGTCAATCTGCAGTGCTGGTGTTCCTTATTACAACAATGCCTGGAGAAAACATTTGGATGACTTCACATGAGGTAAACATTGGTAAACTGGAAGAAGAATGAAGTGTGACGAGTGTAACCCAGGAGTTTGATACCGCTCACAGCATTGTTTCATGTGCATAGGTAGCATTCTGAAATACCACTACTGCCCGAAGGAGAGGAATTGGTTGACAATGGTCAGCTGCAGCAGCAGATGACTTCTACATTGTGCAACAGGCAATAAGGGACCCATATCAAACAGCATGTGCAATTGCAAACACATTTAACAGAATGGCGAGGCACACAATCTCATGCACGGTGACTACATGGGCGTGGTCTCCTCGTGTGATGACCAGTATGTTGTGTTCCATTGACACCTACACATCATTGGCACTGTTTGTGGTGGTGCTGAGAGCATTGGGATTGAATAAACAAAGGGTGTATAAGAAGAGGTACAGTCAGAGTAGTGTCTCTGGATGAGACATGGGAAGACATAATGTACCCAGGAACACTGTCAAACGTAATTGTTTTGGTAGTCTAGGTGTTACAGTGTGGGGAAGCATAATGTTGCATGAGCATATTACCCAGGAGATTGTTTTTGTTGTCTATGTGTTATGGTGGTGAGAGACATAATATTGCATGGGTGTACTGACCTCCAAATCTTTGAACTTGCCAATCAACATTGTAGTGTCACTGTACTCTTTCTTCGTGTGTATATTTTCAGGGATACATTCAGCTGTGACTTCATTTTTGTGGATGACAATGTGTGACCACACTGAACTGCCAATTCCCTCAACTTAAAACCCATTGAGCACATGTGGGATGTGTTGTGGAGACATACTGCAGCATGTCCACATGCACCAATGACTGTCCAGCAGTTGTCAAACATACTGGTAGAGGAATGGGATGCCCTAACACAAATACTCCTTACCAACCTTGTCAACAGCATGGGAGCCACACTGCAGAGCATGCATTGCCATCCATGGTGACCACACACCCCATTAAGAACCAAGTCTTGCATTTTGTAATGTCCAGGGTACTATCATAAATCGTGGTGACTTCAGTGTAATTATTGTCTTTGAATAAAAGTAATTTCTGTTTGTATCATTGCATATTTCACTCAGTTACCTTCTATACTATGCTGTAGCAGTTCTTTTTATGTATGGCCCAAGTTTCATCAAGCTGTGTTACATATCAGTTACACATGATGTGAAAGTTATCTTCATCCTTTAGTTTTGCACGCAAGCATAGCGGGTTTGAAATCAGAGGGAATTTGAGAAAGTTAGTGTTTGATGACAACACTATGAACATGGTAGATACTGCTGTTAGGGATGTGCTGTTGACTGTGAACGTTATTAATCAAAGAACCTAGTAGTAATGTGGTAGGAACTGCAAAAAGGCTTTGGAGGAGGTGAAAAATAGCTTTAAAATGGAAAAGGAGGATGTGGAAAATGGGTTGAAGGTGGTTGCCAGTAAAAATGGAAATTGCCCCCCCCCCCTCCACACACACACACACACACACACACACACACACACACACACACACACACACACACGCGCGCGCGCGCGCGCTCGCACACACACACATGACAGCTGTGGATTGCTACACTGCGGCAAAATTTGTACTTGGAGATACTAGAAGGTTAAGGTTGTGAAACAGCAGTACTCTATATGTATGTGCAAATCTACAAACTTTTAGTGTGTAGAAATGACATAGATTTTTCATATATCCATAGCATGTCATCATTCACATTGTATTTTACTGGAATTTCCTCAACAATGATCCAACAATGACCATAGAATTGTGCTGACTACACAGCATCAGTAGCTTATTTGACAACTGATTGGTCTTCCACTACAGTGCTTGTCACTGTGTTTTAGCTCTTCATTTTAAAATCTTCCCATCTATTTCCACTTTCTTCCTCGACACAAATTTATTCTTTATTCTCCTGTGTAAATCAGGTAGAGTAACAGTTTCTGGTCACAACAAGAAACACTTTATTCTTCTTTTGTGGTGAACGGTAGCCACATATAAACCATATTAGACAACCTGTTGAACAAAGACATTTAGCATTGTAATTGTGATTGATAAAGGGATTTGTTGTCAAAAGTATAACTTTGGTTGGCATACTTTTCTCCACTCTTTTACACAATGAGATGCAATATAATTTACAGTAATTTCTGTATTGTTATTATTTTAATTTTCTCATAACTTAAATTTTATATGAATTTATGTAAGTACTTCCCTTACAGAAATCTTAAACTGTAACTTCTTGTTAGTGACTAGTTCCTACTTAGAATACGTGTACATTTAACTGTGAGCATAAGTGAATGGCAGTCAACATAAATACTTTTATTTATTTATTTGTATATTTGAACTGTATTGCAGAGAACTGCAGAGACTAGACAGTATCACACGATCACCTATATTTTCACATTTCTCAGAGACATTAGGTGGTTTGACAACTATCAGAGCATTTAATCACCAACAGCGTTTTGCAGATTTGTTGTTTAAAAGAATGGATTGTCATACAAACGTCTTCCTCATTATGAATGCTGGAAACAGGTGGCTAGGAATTGCCTTAGTAAGTAATTTTTTATCATTTGTCTAAATTTAAATCTTAATGTGTATACAAATGCTTTTTGTGTTTTTATATTTATCTGGATTTACACTGTACGCCCATGCCATTTTGTTGCATAAAGGAAACTGTGTTCTACAGTGTATTAGGAATAATGTAAATGTGCTATTTAGTATGGCTTCATTGTGTTTGGCTAAAAAAGAAAATATAATGTTGAATCATGAAGGAATTATCTGAATGGGACAGAAGTGGAATTGGTAGATGTGATGTACATGTACAGACAAACAAATCATAACAATTTCAGAAAAACTGAATGATTTATTCAATAGAAAGAGCTTCACAAATTGAAAGTGTTTGGAGCATTATGGACAGGGCCCTCCAGACTACATGGGATTTGAATGATTTTACACACCAATTGGACAGAATTTGGCACAATGTCCCTCAGAAGGACCTCCAACATCTCCATCAATCAATGTCAAACTGAATAACTGGTTGTATAAGTGCCACAGGTGAACCAATCTGTTATTGACTTTCCCAGTTTGTGAAGCTCTTTTTTGTTGGATAAATCATCCATTTTTTCTGAAACTGCAATTGTTTGTTTGTTTGTTTGTACATATATGTCACATCTACAGATTTTTGTCCTATTTGGTTAGTTCAATCATGGCGAGTCCCTCACTTTTTCCCTTAGAGGTTATAATGACTTCACACAGTCCTCATTGCAGTAATTTTGTGCATCTGATTATTTTATTCTCACCACGTGCCTGCCACTGAGTGGCAGACAGGGACATTTGAAAGTTGACTGTTGGATCTTAGTAAGCTATCAGATAAAGTTCATCATCAGCATCAGATCTAGATCATGGCTCACTGTTATCTTCAATCACTGAGGTCCAGCTTTGCTGAACAATGATCTGAGCTGGGTTTGGTAGAGAGGCTACAGAAGGGGATGAGTAGAGAATGGGGAAGATAGCAGGGTAGGTGTGGGGAAAGGTGTAGAAGTGCTGTCTGTGTAAATGTGCAGGGACATGATGGCAAGTATCAGCATCAGGGTCACGAGGATATGCTGCAGAGGAGAAAGCACCAAGCAGATTGAGGCAGGTGGAAGACAGCAACCAGTACAGACTGAGGACACATTGATTATGGGAACAAAGCATACATTGTGTGGGGAGTTCTGACTTGCACAATTCAGAAAAAATGGTGTTGATGTGAATCCATATGGGACATAGGCTGTGAAGCAGTTGTTGAAGTCAAGCCCGGTATGGGCAGATATTACCTGGCTGAGAGACTCCACCATCTGTCAGAACCATCCACCTACATGCCCTGCCACATTGACCACATTCCAGAAATCCAGTGTGGTTTCTAGTCTCTCATCGGATCCTTATATCCATCTCTGAACTCATTCTCTGAGTCTGTCTGCCTGCTCACTCTAACCCTCCTCTTCTACAAGCTTCCCAAAATACATAAGCCCAATCACACAGGATATTCCATAGTGGCTGGATACTGTGCCTCCACAAAGAGAATTTCTGCCCTTGTGAACAAACACCTTCAGCCCATTACCTGTAGCCCATTACCCATTATACCATACTGCTCATCACTGTTGATGTCACATTCCTGTACACCAACATCCCCAATCCTTATGGCTTCTCCAGCATTGAAAACTATCTTTCATAATGCCTGACTGATTCCCAACATACAACCTTCTTCTTGGTCACTATGACCATCCATATCCTCATCCACAATTGCTTCTCCCTTTGAAGGCATCACCCACAAACAAATTTATGTTACAGACAGGGCCACTGACAGAGAACCATTGTGTCCCAACCCATTTAGAAAAATTCTTCACAGCCACCCAGAACCCAAAGCTCTCCCAGTTCAGATCCATTTATAACAACTTCATGATATGGACTGAGGGTGAGTGCATCCTATCCATATTCCTCCAGAACTTCAACACCTTCTCCTCCATTTACTTCACCTAGTCATACTCAGCACAAGAATCCACCTCAGGAGCGGTTCCATCAGTACCTCCTCCCACATCAAGCCTCCATTGCAATAGCTGCCAGCTATTCCACACCATACAGCTCAGCTACCCATGGTTAGTGCATCTACAGTGACAACCAGTTCTCCTCCAAATAAGCTGCGGGTCTCACTGAGGCTTTCATATGCTGAAATTACTCTCTCCACTTTGACCAGAAAAAAATATCTGTGCCTTGTCTCCTCAGTCACCAACCATCACCCACATACCCACTGACCAGCCACTAAGGAGTGCCCTCCATGTGACTCAGCACCACACAGGCCTGGAGCAACTCAATCACATTCTCAAACAGGATTTCGATTACCTCTAATCATATACTGAGATGTGAAATATTCTCCCCACACCTTCCACAGTGATATTCTACCACACATCAAACCTGCACAATATCCTTGTCTGTCTCTATTCCACCCCTGCTCCCAACCATTTGCCCCATGGCTCATTCTCTGTAAAAGTGCTAGGCACAAGATCTATCTCACAAAACCTCCTACTATCTACTACAGTCTTTTCATAGGCATTTTCCACCCAATTGTAGCAGCCCCAACTGTTTTTGATGACTTTATGGAAGCCTAGTTGTAAAGTATTGCAAAAGATAAAGGCGCTTGTCAGGCACAGTATGATAGCGTGCCACTTGTAGCAATAGGGATATTCCACGATGGCCAGCATGGGCACAGCATTCCTGGCAATGCAGCACAAAGCTGTTGTCTTTACAGGCCAAACCAGGCAATTATTATTTCTTTAGGTTGTGAAATTGTTTTCCTATGTGTGACCCGAAGTAGTACAACATCATAACAACTGAGTTTATACACAACTCACCAATATAAGTTAAAGGATGAGCAGTCCAAAAGAGCCTATTAGTATGAAAGGGTGACATTGGGTGAAGAGGAGACATGGACCAGCCAGTGCACTGCATCAATTTAGGGGCTTCACCATTGTGAGCCATGTTCTGGTTCTGATTTGTACTGTATCACTGAGTGAGCCTCTTCCTGGCCAACTGCAGCAGCAGTGCAGCAGCAGCAGACAGCTGCCCAGGGAGGCAGTGGGTTGACTCCAGGCAAGTGCCACTGCCCACCTGACTTCCCTGCAGATGTTGTGGTGCGTCATGCCGTCATTCATTGGGGTGGAACTTCCCTTTGTGAGGCCGGCTTCCCCTAGCAGCATTCTGGCCATCCATAGAACCACTGATGCCACCAGTCTGCCACACAGCCTGCCATATTGGGTCACATGTTGCTAAGCTAGGGACTGGTATCAGCAACCCTGGAAGCAAATCACAGTGGCAAGCCATGTGGGTTTTGTCAACACACTGCTCACAGCGACTGACTATGTGCCAAGAGGGCACACGACACCTGCACTGAGGCATCCAAATGTAGCTACATGATTCATAATAAAGAACTAGTCTTATGCTAGTGTTTCACCAATGCCACCACCTGCAGCATCATTGCCTCAACCCCTGCTGCCAATCATCCTCTCACAAGAAGTAGCCTAACACCCTTGGATCTACATCAGTCCACAAAACAAAATTAAAAAATTACAGTATATATGAAATGTAACATTTATGTAGTTTGTATTGCTCTTGGGTGTCCAGCTGGGTGCAATCATTTATGCCACACAATATTTTGACAGCATACTTTCCCATCATGTGAGACCGGTAGAATGAGTGTCTTCACTACATTGTGCCTCTTTTATACCATTACCCCTCCAAACCCGTTCTTTCAATACTCGGTGGCTACCATGTCAGAATGAGTGGTGGTGGTGGTGGTGGTGGTGGTGGTGGTAGTGGTGGTGGTGATGGTGATGATGTTGATGATGGGGGGGGGGGTGGGGGGGGGGGGGGTTAACCCATCACCAAATGCTGGCCATGAACTCCAGTCCCTCTGTGATTCTGCCACTCCCATAAGGCATGGAAGCAGCAGAGTGTTTAGTCATACACTTCACTGAGAGTGAAGCCACTGTTGCTACTGATCAGGCCATCAGCCATCTGCATTGCAGTAGCCTCCTATAGAACACAGTCCGAAATAGACAAAGTCTGTCTTAGCACTTCCGTTTGCCTGTATTTTGTTGAGCACAACGTAGCTATGCAATGATCTGCAATCACAGAATTTTTTGGTTGCATGAGTTTGATGTGTCCCCAGTGTTGCCTGCACCTTTGTTTCATTGTCCCCAAGGTCTGCCTGATGTATGCCTTAACAGATTTGTACAAAATACAAAGGACACCTAGGTTATGGAGCTAGCTCATTGTTCATAGTACCTAATAGTGCACTTTGTTTCAGAGATGGGTTAAAAATGCATTTACTATTATGTCAAGCCAAGGTTCAGTTGATTCTTTGTGATACTTTCCCAGCACACGGCAGATATGCCATTTTACTATACTACTCCAAGTTGTATTTGCTGGGTCTGTGCCTTCCGCATGAAAGCACATTGGATTTGTCACCAGCCATTTCTAATCTTCTTGAATACATTCTCAATGTGGTTGAGGCCCCTTAATAGGCTCCTTTCATCTCATATCGGATGGACTCTGGGGACCAGTGAATGTATCGCACCCTCATGCTGTTACAAATGATTGCAGCTGGAGGTATGGAGATACAAATCAGTGTGGGTGGCTTTCTTGTACACTTTGTGTTCTAGAGTGCCATTCACTTTGCATTTCTGCATTGATTAGGATATCCAAAACAGGAGTCCACCAATCTCTTCCACCTCCATAGAGGATTTGATGCTGAGGTGCAGACAATTCAGATGTTGGAGAAACTCCTGAAGCCTTTCACTTCCATTGACAACACCACAAATGTGTCATTAACATATTTAAAAAATATTAAGGGGTACAGCTTTATCCAGAGCTTTTTCTTCAAAGTCCTCCATGTATAAGTTGGCCATAACTGGTGAGAGTGGCATGACAACACATCCCACTTTTTTTATAACACATTTGTGGTGTGGCCACATGGGAGTGAAAGGCTTCAGGAGTTTCTTCAACATCTGAACACTGCACCACAGCATGAAATTCACTATGGAGGTGGCAGAGAATGGTAATCTCTCATTTTTGGACATGCTTGGCAAGCACAAAGTGGAAAACTCTAGGGAACACAGTGTGTGAAGGAAAACCACCCACACCAATTTATACCTCCATGCTTCCATTTGCCATCGTCCTTCACATCATGTGAGTGTGCTGGCTCAGCCACTTTAATGATGTATTCAAGAAGAATAGATGGCAAGAGACATATCCAATATGCTTTAAGGAAGAAGATATGGTCCCAACAAATAGAACATGATGAGTAGGACATGACACTGGCATATCTGCCATATGATGACAAAGTATCAAACAAAATTGTCTGAACCTTGTCTCAATGTAACACTAAATGTGTTTTTAGTCCACCTCCAAAAACACATGCACCATAAAGGATAATGTAATTCACAGCCATTACATAACTGACATAAATTGTAATAATTTGTTAGATTAATTACAACTAAATATTTTGTAAACATTGAGCTGATAAAAATCTAGTAGTTGCATGAATATACTAATCTCCTGGTTAACTAAAAATTAAAAGTAAGCCTATACTGTACAATCTGATTAAGCCATAGTCCCTTACAAATATTTTCTAAGTGCAGGCACATTAATACTTCAATAGCTGCACATGCTTTAAAATTAAACTTCTGTAATTATAAAATGGTAAACAACAGTGTATAAACTGTTACTTAGCTAATTTGAGCAGCACTTCAACAAAAAAAAAATGTTCATTATAGTACAACAATCACTATATAGCCATCTCTTTCAACAATTAAAAATATTTATACATGCTAAGTTCAGACTTTAAAGCAAATAAAAGAATACATTGCATAGAGAAGTAGTTGTAATAAATTGCTATTGTATGCTACAGTAAATCCTAACTATAATTGATTATATGCAATAATAATGCCACCATGTGATTGGAATGGATTATTTAAAAGTTTGCACACAACACACACCTACAGTTACCCTCAAAGCCAATACAAATTGAAGGAAAACAGAATCAACTTATCATCTGCTCTACTATGAGGTGGTATGGAGAACTTTTTTACTGAATATGAATTAATTTTTTTGGATGCAAGATTGATAGAGCAGTTTCACTCAATTCATCAAAAGATTTACTGAAAATGTGGCATTAATGAAAGGCTGTTGGGATGTAGAGGGACTCATTCTTCTGGATTTGAAGAAAGAGATACTACATTAATCTTAACACACAAAGTTACAACTTCAAGGAAACTTTCAGCTTACCAGTGATGGCCTAATATCACCCATTTTTTTGCTTCAGACTGAAAAGGGAAGTTCTTTAGTGATACCATTTTCAGAATGGTGAGGTACTGAAAGATGTTGTGCAGAAGTAGCTGAAGAACCTTCTATGCCTCACAATAATCAGAGCAAATGTTGTCGAAAGCCTCCAACACAAAACAGCATTCAGACAGGCAGTGTTGACATTGTGGGAGCAGGGGAATGAGATTGTTCAGCTCTCTCAACAGGAATGACTTGAAATGGTGGTTCTCCTTGTCCTGCTAAACATTGGCACTGGGCACTGACACACATGTCCTAATATGTTCAAAACTAAAATTAAGACGGCCTTCTCTCCTGATGGTGTATATTCAGAGGTGCTGTATCATGCAGTACTACAAATTAACCTATTTCTTATAAGGCTTCTGTATGATTGTCTTAAACTGGAAAGGGTACCAGAGGTATGCAAAATTTCCATATTAGTAGTAATTTTAAAAATTCTTAAGATATTGCCATGCTGATTGTATGTCATTTAGGCTAATCTGCTTTATCAACACATTTGCTAAAGCACGGGAGAATCTCTTGTGTGTCTAAATTTCAGGAGCATATGTAATGCCTAGGCATTAGGCAGTGTCAGCTTAGATTTAGAAAAAGGCGTTTGATTGATGGTAATCAAGCACTCCAAGGGGTCAACAACACAATTCATAAATATGGAGTTGCAGGTGAATTTATCAATGTCTGGAGGCCTAAGACACCTCCTGATTTTCATCAAGTTCCGCTCTAGTTTCTGAGATTACTGTTACGGCACAGGTTGAATGGCTTGCATGTAGCTACATGTTAATCAAGTGTGTTGATAAGAAATGTCCTCAGATCTTGATCTGTGGATCGGTCTTGTGGAGCATTTGCATAGACCTCAAAGATGACAATGGGTTCATGGACAGCATAGTTGCTCCCTCACCCCAACAGAAAGGGTTGGTATATACTAAGGGAATTAGGTGGAATAACAACAGCTGTGTAGGAGCAACTGCAAACTTCATCTGATCAGATAGCACACCAAGTTAACCAATGAGCAAAAACTGTGCCAGTAGAACCAATTATTCAAGCAGAAGTAAAAGATAAAACTGCAAAAAACTGAACAAGAATACAAAAATGGCCCTGCATATGAGGTGGTGTTTTTTTTTTTTTTTTTTTTTTTTTTTTGGATAGATAAAGTCAAGGTAGCTATAAAATCAATAACAATAAGAAAAGTAACTGGGATTGATGGGATTGTCCCTGAATTTATAAAACACCTGGAGGAAGAAATGATAAAAAAAAAAGATTAACAGATGTTTACTCAAATATACTACATTCAAGGATTGTTCAAAACCACTTCAAAATTTCCAACATTTTAGCAATCTTGAAAACAGGAAAAGCTCCTGGTAACCCAGCTATCTTCCATCCAGTAGCCCTTTTATGCATATGTTACAGATTACTAGAGCACATTCTGTACAAGAGAACAGAAGCAGTTGGCTACACTAATTTTCGACTCTGCTAGGCCAGTTTCAGAAGGAACAGAAGCTACTGTGAGCAGATGCCAGCATCAACCACACTCATAGAGGGAGACTTCCAGAAAGCTCTAAAATCTCTGTCACACTTGTGTACCTGTCTGCAGGGCATGACACAGTTTGCCTTGAAGGCCTTATCCTAAAACTTAAACAGTGCATACCTAGCACATTACTTACAGATATGATTAAAGACATATTAATGAAGTGATCATTCATAGTCACAGTTGTATCCTCCACTAGCAAGTCTACAAAATCAAAATTGGACTTTCCCAAGGACTGGTGCACAGACCACTGCCATTCAATATTTATATCAGCAAGAAACCATCTACCACATATCAGAAATTCATGTATGCAGACACTCTAACCTTTACAACACAAACTAAATTACTTGAAACAAGATCTGAATATTTTCTATAACTATTATAAGAAGTTAAGGTTTTTCCCTAACCCCTACAAAACTGAGGTATTAGGACTTCATTTAAATAACCATCTAGATGTCGAAACAACTAAATGTCACATTCAATGGGAAGAGAGTATGTACAACTTTCATCCTAAATACCTTAGTGTTCTACATCTATACTCTGCAAACCACCATGAGATACATGACAGAGGGTACATCCCATTGTACCAATTATTATGCAGGGAGAATGATTGTTTGAATGCCTCTGTGTGTGCAGTAATTATTGTAACCTTATCCTCATGATAGTAAGTATATCCCTATAGCAATCATTTAAAGCTGATTCTTGAAATTTTGTAAATTGACTTTCTCAGAATAGTTTATGCCTGTCTTCAAGAGCCTGGCATTTCAGTTCCTTCAGTATCTCTGTGACACTCTCCCCTGGATTGAAAAAAACTTGTGACCATTCATGCTGCCCTTCTCTGTATACATTCAATATCCCCTGTTAGTCCTGTCTGGCATGGTTCCCACACACTTAAGCAATAGTCTAGGATGGGTTACATGAGTTATTTGTAAGCAATCTCTGTAGTAAATTTATTGCACTTCCCCAGCATCTTACCAATAAACCGAAGTCTGCCACATGTGATCATTCCATTTCATATCCCTACAAAGTGTTACACCCAGGTATGTATATAAGTTGGTCAGTTCCAACAGTCATTCATTGATATTATAGTCATAGGTAATTAGGTTTCTTTGTTTTGTGAAATCAACAGCTTTACATTTCTGAACATTTAGAGCAAGTTGCCAATCTCTGCACCATGTTGAAATCTTACCAAGATCTGACTAAATATTTATGCAACTTCTGTCAGGTAGTACTTCATTATAGATAACTGCATCATCTGCAAAAAGTCAGATTTTACTATTAATATTGTCTGCAAGGTCATTAATGTACAACATGAATGAAAGGGTCACAACACACTTCCCTGGGGCACAGCTGAAGTTACATTTACATCTGACACTGACTCTCCATCTAAGATAACATGTTGTGTCCTCCTTACCAAAAAGTCCTCAATCCAGTCACAAATTTCACTTGATACCCCATATGATCATACTTTTGACAACAAGCGTAGGTGCAGTAAGGAGTCAAACACTTTTTGGAAATCAAGAAACACTGCATCCACCTGATTTCCTTGATCTAAAGCTTTCAGTATGTCTTGTGAGAAAGGTGTAAGTTGGGTTTCACATGATTGATGTTTTCGAAAACCATGGTGGTTGGCATTGAGGAAGTTATTCTGTTCAAGATACCTCATTATGTTTCAGCTCAGAATATGTTATAAGATTCTACAACAAGCCAATGTCAAGTTTATTGGACAGTAGTTTTATGGATCATTTCTGCTAGCCTTCTTATAAACAGGTGAGACCTGTGCCTTTTTCCAAGAACTGGGCATGGTTTTTTTGTTCAAGAGATCTATGATAGATTATAGTGAGAAGAGGGGGCTAACTCAGCCACAAATTCAGTATAGAATCTGACAGCGATTCCATTGGGTCCTGGAGCTTTGTTCAGTTTTAACAATTTCAGCTGTTTCTGAACACCACTGACACTAATACTTATTTCATTCATCTTTTCAGTTGTACAAGGATTAAATTGGGGCAGTTCTCCTAGATTTTCCTTTGTAAAGGAACATTTGAAAATGGAGTCAAGCATTTGAGTTTTTGCTTTGTTACCATCAATTTCAGTTCCTGTCTCATTTGCTAGGGACTGGACACTAAATTTGGTGCCACTAACAGCCTTTACATGTGACCAAAATTTCTTTGGGTTTTGTGGAAGATCATTTGACAATATTATGCAACGGTAGTCATTGAAGGAATCATGCATTGCTCTTTTGATAGCCAAATGTGTTTCATTCAGCAGCTCTCTGTCTACAGCCCTACACTTTGTTTTACACCTGTTGTCAGCAATCTCTTTAGAAGTTTCTTTATAGTGATTGTATTCCATTGTGAACTGTACTACTGGGTACATATCTATCCAGTGCATGCTCAACTATTCTTTAAACTTAAGCCAGACATCCTCTACATGCTCCTGACCTGTGCTGAAAGTTTCAAGTTCCTCGTTGAGACAAGACATTACTGGTTTTTTTATCTAGTTTACTGAACATATATATCTTTCTGATTGTTTTAATTGTCCTTTTTACTTTGGTAATCATTGTTGCTGCAGCCATGTTGTAGTCACTGATACCAGTTTCAATGTGGCCATCAAAGAAGTCAGGTCTATTTGTTGCCATTAGATCCAATATATTTCCATCATAAGTGGGGTCCCTAACTAACTGTTCTAGATAGTTCTCAGAAGAGAAGGCATTTATAAAGTTTCAAAAGATATCTTATCACACCTACGACTAACAAAATTGTAATTTTCCCAATTAATTATTGCTGATTAAAGTCTCCACTTATGATTACAATATGATTGGGAAACTTACATACAGGTGTACTGAGGTTTTCTCTGAAGTTTTTGATTACATCAGGAGATGGGTCTGGTGAGCAATAGAAGGATTCAGTTATCATTTTATGTCCACCCCTGATACTGAGCCTTGCCCTAATGATCTGATTTGATTTGATTTTTATTGTTGTAGAGACCTCAGAGATCATCTCAGGCATTACGAAAGTCAACATTACACAGTATAAATGTTACAAAAATAATTACAAAAACTAGAAAAATATTATACAATATAAATATTACACAAATAATTATAGTACCTTCACACACACATACAAAACAGAGAAACTTCTGGTACAAATTGATATTGCATAGTAAACTTAGCCAATTAAAGACTTACTCAGATATAGAAGCATATGCGAAGTGATCACATAAAGTGTAGTCATATGATATTATTTGCTTCTCTTAAAAATTCATCTGTTTCATAAATGCTGAGCACAAGAAGAATTTTTTTTTTTTTCTTTTTTTTTTTTAAAAAAATTGCAAGATCCCTGATATTTTGGAGTATGCCATTAAAAAATTTTATGGACTTTTATAGGAAGTACTTTTGTGTATGTTTATAGTTACAATGGAAAGAAACTATGTCCTGCTTGTTTCTTGTGTTATAATTATGTCACATGTCATACTGTTGATAGCTGGAATAGTTTTCCTTAATATGCATTACACACTGTAGTATAGATATTGATGGTAGGGTCATAGTCTGTAATTTTTTAAAGCTTGGCCTACAGGGAGCTCTGGGTGCCAAGTTACATATCAGTCTTATTGCCTTCTTTTGTAGTTTGAAGACATTAGCTGCCTTGCTTTGAGGTCCCCACAGTATTGTGCCATAGGAAATGTGACTGTGTATTAAAGCAAAATAAACCATTCTAAGTACTGGCACATTTAGACAAAGATGAAGCTTCCTTAGAGCAAATATCCCTTTGCTAATGTTGCTTCCCACTCTTTCTATATGGCTGCCCCAGGATAATTTTGAATTAATTGAGATTCCAAGGAAATTAACAGCATTTGAACTCTGCTCAAATTCAATGTTATTATTCCACGATACATACAGGTCTTGTATTTTTTTTTTTCGGTTGACACAAAGGTTATTAGCTTTACATCAATTTTCAACTTTGACAGTGCACTGATCTGCTTCATATTTCACCTTCTGTGCTGTTTCTACAGCTATACAGACTGCAAGATCATCTGAAAATAAGTAAATCCTAGTTGACAGTCCAACCGTGTTACTTGGTAAGTCATTTATATAAATAATAAATAGAATTGGGCCAAATACAGAACCTTGTGGGACACCCATGCCCACAGGTAAGTAATCTGATTCTGCACCATTAAAAACCACCTTCTGCAATGTATCACTTAGATAAGATTTTATCAGTTCCAGAGCACTTCCTGTAAAGCCATAGAATTGCAGTTTGTTCAATAAGATTTCATGAGACACAATGTCAAAAGCCTTTGATAAATCAAAGAGTTTATTCTGAACCACTACCTTGCTTTCTAGTTACTTCACACACTGTGTTAAAAGTGATAAGTCAGATTTAACAGTTCCTAACCCTGATCTGAAGCCAAATTGACTATCAGTGAAGATTTTGTTTTCTTCAAAGTATTTTACTATTTGATTATTTAGTATAGTTTCTATCACTTTAGACAAGTTTGGCACAACTGAAACAGGGCTAAAATTATCACAACTTGAGAGGCTGCCTTTTTTGTGTATTCGAGTGACTTTAACAAACTTTAGTGCCTTTGGGAACTGAGCCTCCAATATACATGTGTTTACTACATGTGTTATCAATTCTAGCAATTGAACTGAGTCACACTTTAACATGGCTGAACTTAAACCATAAACATCATTACTGAAACTGTTCTTCATTTTCTTCAGTATATTAGTAACATCCTGTACCTTGACCAGTTTAAAGCTAAATGTACTTTCCGGCTTTGTGGTGTTTCTGATATGCAGCTTCAATTTCTAACTCAGTGGATTTGAGTTTTTTGTCTACTGCAACAAATTCACCACATCCATTTCCCATTTGCCTATGCTTTTGATAAAACCTTCAGTTTTCCACAAAAATCTCATTGCTATCAATTTCAGGTTTCAACCAGCTTTCTGTACCTAGTATTATGTGAGCTTCACTGCTTTTCATGAGTACTTCAAACTCTGGCACTGTGTTGCAAATGCTTTGGCAGTTTACCACTAAGATTTTGATGCTCTCACCTGTGGGAGGCATTTGTTTTCATCTTACTCTGATACTTCTGGGTTTCCTACAGCCTTTGTCATCTGGAATGGATGGAGAGTCACCTACTCTAAAAAAATCTTGTGTGCTCCCCATACATAGTCAACTAACTGAGTAGCGGCCTCTGATGTGTAGTGCACACCTGATCTATTTAAGGGGATCCTACTGTTCTCAACCCTATGGCGCAAGTCCAGGAAGTCACAGTCTAGTTCATCACAGAACTTTTAAAGTCTCTGGTTCAGTCCTGCTACTTGACTGAGAACCAAAGGGCCATGATAAGTTCTGGGGACAATACTGCAAATTGTGAGCTTCATTGAAACTGCATGCACAAGGCTGGTCTTCTCAACCTTATCTACCAATAGCGGTAATGACCCAAGAATCACTTCAAAGCCCACATGAGAGGCATACTTTGTTACAACATCGCCAAAATTTGCAGTTGGTTGCACCCTGTTCCCTCAATGGTTGCTGGAATAGTCTGTTCAACATGCTGAATGAGGCCCCTAGTAGTATACACTGAGTGCACCTTGTGTCCTTCCCTGTCCCTTGCTGCCATTTTTCTAAGGGGTACCATCATTCGCCATTTGTTTGAACTACTGGTGATTGATAAAGCCCTACCCTTTTGCGTTTGCCTTCTCCTGACACCAGACAAAACAGGTTTCCCCAAAACAGGTGGAGTGAGTCCCACTGGCTCAGTTTCAGTGAAATAGAGCACCTAAATTTGTTGTTTAAGAGGATTGGTACAATACTCTGAGTCCTCTGTGGTCCCTGTCCACCCAGTACAGGACACCTAGATCTATAATTGGCATGTGACTAGCAGTAAAGTGGATGGGTAATGACAGATCCTGTACTCTCTGCAGAGGAGGCAGGATCCACAGGAGAGGATAGTACTTGAGGTACCTGTGGGCCACACAGATAACCACACAGTTGAGTGTCCCACAAACCAAACCAACCTCTGGTACAGGTATCTCAGGTATCTGGTACAGGTATCACAGGTACATGACTCTCGGGAGCTCTTCCAACACACCGATTTAGAGCAGCTGTCAATCATTTCATAGTGGTCAGAGTGATTTCCAACTGCTTACAAATGTCAACCAGCTCATCCCATGTTTAAGAACAACATTCACAGTGGGGCTGCATTTTGGCTGATGCAATGTATTACAAGGCAGTGAACAAAGGAATTTAAATTAAATCTGCAGATTATCTTTTCATCTGTTGAGCTAAAAAGTTGCTAATTCCGTATAAGAATTGAAGCAGACACACAAAACAAGGTTTCTATTAAGGCAACACAAAATAGCTGCTTTCAATATTTGGTACTTCAGTACTTCTGGATTGTTCATTATCATACAAGGAAAACCTTGAATGTGAAAGCCAAACAATTAAAACTGAGACCAACATGGTTAAGACACGTCTGGGACAATGCGGGGAGCATGAACAAGAATTTTTCTCCCAGGAACAATTGCTATGGTCTATTTGACCACAGAATATTGTGCTCCCATGTGGTTCTAAAGCTCACACATTAAAAATATTCGATGCACAACTGAATGAAACCACGAGGATAACAACTGGTACTTAAAATTTACCACAACACCATGGTTACCTGTGCTCAGCAACATTGCACCACCTGAGCTAAGACAAGTACAGGCAGCTTTGCAAGAGTGGAAGAAATTCCATGACCCTGACTGACTGCAAAACTCCTAATCCATGTGGGCACAAATGACCCATACAAAGTCAGGTGAAGTCCTGGCAACCAGCCTGAGAAAATATCACACAGCCACCCTTTGATGTTAGTGTAGAATGGAAGACAAGGTGAACAACAAGCATCAACCACTTGTTGTTGTTGTTGTTGTTGTCTTCAGTCCTGAGACTGGTTTGATGCAGCTCTCCATGCTACTCTATCCTGTGCAAGCTTCTTCATCTCCCAGTACTTACTGCAACCTACATCCTTCTGAATCTGCTTAGTGTATTCATCTCTTGGTCTCCCTCTACGATTTTTACCCTCCACACTGCCCTCTAATGCTAAATTGGTGATCCCTTGATGCCTCAGAACATGTCCTACCAACTGGTCCCTTCTTCTTTTCAAGTTGTGCCACAAACTCCTCTTCTCCCCAATTCTATTCAATACCTCCTCATTACTTATGTGATCTACCCATCTAATCTTCAGCATTCTTCTGTAGCACCACATTTCAAAAGCTTCTATTCTCTTCTTGTCCAAACTATTTGTCATCCATGTTTCACTTCCATACATGGCTACACTCCATACAAATACTTTCAGAAACGACTTCCTGACACTTAAATCAATACTCGATGTTAACAAATTTCTCTTCTTCAGAAACGCTTTCCTTGCCATTGCCAGTCTACATTTTATATCCTCTCTACTTCGACCATCATCAGTTATTTTCCTTCCCAAATAGCAAAACTCCTTTACCACTTTAAGTGTCTCATTTCCTAATCCAATTCCCTCAGCATCACCCGACTTGATTCGACTACATTCCATTATCCTCGTTTTGCTTTTGTTGATGTTCATCTTATATCCTCCTTTCAAGACACTGTCCATTCCGATCAACAGCTCTTCCAAGTCCTTTGCTGTCTCTGACAGAACTACAATGTCATCGGCGAACCTCAAAGTTTTTATTAATTCTCCATGGACTTTAATACCCACTCCAAATTTTTCTTTTGCTTCCTTTATTGCCTGCTCAATATACAGATTGAATAACATCGGGGACAGGTTACAACCCTGTCTCACTCCCTTCCCAACCAGTGCTTCCCTTTCATGCCCCTCACCTCTTATAACTGCCATCTGTTTCTGTACAAATTGTAAATAGCCTTTCACTCCCTTTATTTTACCCCTGCCACCTTCAGAATTTGAAAGAGAGTATTCCAATCAACATTGTCAAAAGCTTTCTCTAAGTCTACAAATGCTAGAAATGTAGGTTTGCCTTTCCTTAATCTATTTTCTAAGATGAGTCATAGGGTCAGTATTGCCTCGCGTGTTCCAACATTTTGCGGAATCCAAACCGATCTTCGCCGAGGTCGGCTTCTACCAGTTTTTCCATTCATCTGTAAAGAATACGCATTAGTATTTTGCAGCTGTGACTTAAGAAACTGATAGTTCGGTAATTTTCACATCTGTCAACACCTGCTTTCTTTGGGATTGGAATTATTATATTCTTCTTGAAGTCTGAGGGTATTTCGCCTGTCTCATACATCTGGCTCACCAGACGGTAGAGTTTTGTCAGGACTGGCTCTCCCAAGGCCGTCAGTAGTTCCAATGGAATGTTGTCTACTCCCGGGGCCTTGCTTCGACTCAGGTCTTTCAGTGCTCTGTCAAACTCTTCACACAGTATCGTATCTCCTATTTCATCTTCTTCTACATCCTCATCCATTTCCATAATATTGTCCTCAAGTGCATTGCCCTTGTATAAACCCTCCATATACTCCCTCCACCTTTCTGCTTTCCCTTCTTTGCTTAGAACTGGGTTTCCATCTGAGCTCTTGATATTCATACAAGTGGCTCTCTTTTCTCCAAAGGTCTCTTTAATTTTCCTGTAGGCAGTATCTATCTTACCCCTAGTGAGATAAGCCTCTAAATCCTTACATTTGTTCTCTAGCCATCCCTGATTAGCCATTTTGCACTTCCTGTCGATCTCATTTTTGAGACATTTGTATTCCCTTTTGCCTGCTTCATTTACTGCATTTTTATATTTTCTCCTTTCATCAATTAAATTCAATATTTCTTCTGTTACCCAAGGATTTCTACTAGCCCTCGTCTTTTTACCTACTTGATCCTCTGCTGCCTTCACTACTTCATCCCTTAGAGCTACCCATTCTTCTTCTACTGTATTTCTTTCCCCCATTCCTGTCAATTGTTCCCTGATGCTCTCCCTGAAACTCTGTACAACCTCTGGTTTAGTCAGTTTATCCAGGTCCCATCTCCTTAAATTCCTACCTTTTTGCAGTTACTTCAGTTTTAATCTACAGTTCATAACCAATAGATTGTGGTCAGAGTCCACATCTGCCCCTGGAAATGTCTTACAATTTAAAACCTGGTTCCTAAATCTCTGTCTTACCATTATATAATCTATCTGATACCTTCTAGTATCTCCAGGATTCTTCCACGTATACAACCTTCTTTTATGATTCTTGAACCAAGTGTTAGCTATAATTAAGTTATGCTCTGTGCAAAATTCTACCAGACAGCTTCCTCTTTCATTTCTCTCTCCCAATTCATATTCACCCACTATGTTTCCTTCTCTCCCTTTTCCTACTCTCAAATTCCAGTCACCCATGACTATTAAATTTTCGTCTCCCTTCACTACCTGAATAATTTCTTTTATCTCATCATACATTTCATCAATTTCTTCATCATCTGCAGAGCTAGTTGGCATATAAACTTGTACTACTGTAGTAGGCGTGGGCTTTGTGTCTATCTTGGCCACAATAATGCGTTCACTTTGCTGTTGGTAGTAGCTTACCTGCACTCCAGTTTTTTTATTCATTATTAAACCTACTCCTGCATTACCCCTATTTGATTTTGTATTCATAATCCTGTATTCACTTGACCAAAAGTGTTGTTCCTCCTGCCACCGAACTTCACTAATTCCCAATATATCTAACTTCAACCTATCCATTTCCCTTTTTAAATTTCCTAACCTACCTGCCCGATTAAGGGATCTGAAATTCCACGCTCCAATCTGTAGAACGCCAGTTTTCTTTCTCCTGATAAAAACGTCCTCTTGAGTAGTCCCCGCCCGGAGATCCGAATGGGGGACTATTTTACCTCCGGAATATTTTACCCAAGAGGACGCCATCATCATTTAACCATACAGTAAAGCTGCATGCCCTTGGGAAAAATTACGGCTGTAGTTTCCCCTTGCTTTCAGCCGTTCGCAGTACCAGCACAGCAAGGCCGTTTTGGTTAGTGTTGCAAGGCCAGATCAGTCAATCATCCAGACTGTTGCCCCTGGAACTACTGAAAAGGCTGCTGCCCCTCTTCAGGAACCACACATTTGTCTGGCCTTTCAACAGATACCCCTCCATTGTGGTTGCACCTACAGTACATCCATCTGTATCGCTGAGGCACGCAAGCCTCCCCACCAACGGCAAGGTCCATGGTTCATGGGGGTAGGATGTTAGATATTGTAAATTCCAACCAAGAGTATCAAAATAAAATAAAATAAAATAAAATAAAATAAAAAATAAATAAATGTGTGGACGAGACTGAACAGAATAAGGATGGGCCAGTCCAAGTGCAATTCCATGAAAGATAGGTAGGACATTACAATTTCTGTATGTGTGGCTGTGGGGAATTTGGCCACACTATAGACCGCATAATTCAAGAGTGCCCAACAAGGAAGTATGAAGGACCTTTGAGAGATCTGATCAAAGCAAAATTCTGAAATTACCTAGTCGATGCATTGTTCATAGAAATATAATATGAAATTACACAACTTCTAGTAATGTATGTTGTATTCTTATGGTTTTATATTTGTATATTTTAATATCCTATGCAATGTTACTCTGTATTGCCATTCAGTAAATAAATAAATAGCTGCCTATCCACATGATCTGTTGGTAGTGGTTTCTGCCAACTCTAGAGCTGTTAAAGGAACATGCATGTGGTGCCCTTGATGAAATGCAACAATGGTATAGGAATAATATATTAACTGTTGCTACCATCAAGACTAACTATATAGTCCTGAAGAAGAAATTTCATTAAACACAAACCTAATTATTCAGTTAGGAGAAGCTGCTATTACTAGGCAGGCAGTGTGGTTTTATCTTGATGTATAATTAGATGAGAGGCATAATTTCTTTCATTTCATAAATTCAACAGCAGAGGGAGCTCATAAAGCAGTGGACAAATGAGTCACTGGAGGGACAGTTGGACAGCATGTGATAACAGATTATCATTATACTCTACTCACTGCCATTCCTTCCTACATAGTCAAGAGTAATTCTCTTACACTTGTTATAAAATTATCTTGGAGTATACAGTGGAGCA
Organism: Schistocerca piceifrons; assembly: GCF_021461385.2. NCBI lineage: Eukaryota > Metazoa > Arthropoda > Insecta > Orthoptera > Acrididae > Schistocerca > Schistocerca piceifrons. Next base: position 590,068,594 of record NC_060138.1, on the reverse strand, counting down.
TGCTACTGTGACTAACAGGAATTCTTGTAACCATCCCATTGTATTCATTACTAGTCATATTGACTTTATTGACAGGTATCAAGTGGCTCCATAGTGATAAAGAATTTGAGTTGGACAAATTCCAGAGTGTAAGTGACGATGAAATTGCGTTTGACTGTACTTTGTAAAAACCATATTAGGCCTGAAGTAGGTCATGCAGTCCATGCAGAATGATTGTTTTAGTTTCTGAACTTTGGGAACTGACAGACATTCCAAGCTGTGGCCTCACAATGTTGGGGCATCAAGGTGATTTGCTACATATGCACATCTGAGAAGAATCATTGATAGTAAATGTGAGAGCAAAAGCGGTGTGAATGATGTATTTATTTGTAATACGTATTTGATAGAGATTGCACCAGTTGACACTCTCTACAGTGTACATCACTGATTTCAAACAGCAGCCCTTGTGTCATCACCATTGCACACCACACCACAGTCACAGCCATAGATTATGCTGGCATCTGAAGTAACAGTGATGACTATCAAAAATGATCTTAGAAAGCATGCTTGAAACAGATTTCACTTCAGTATTATTCAGTCGATGCTTAAGCCTCTTGTTGCTTGCAATGTTAGGTGAAAATAAACCATGGTATTAGTTGCCATGCAGGAAGTTTATGATTATGGTGAAATGGATTGTGTTTGTACCTAATGTAAGAGATAGAACAGTCACTAATCCTACAGGTAAAGTCCCTGCTGGTGTATTAGCAGATATGATGTCTTTCCCGGACACTTTTATAACCAGTGAGGTGGTTAACAGGAATTTATTTCTCAGTTATATCCATATACGTTCAATCAATCAATCTATCTCTTTATTCATCCATTAACAATGTACATTGTATAGATGTAGTCAATTACAATATATGAGGGTTGGAACTTAAATAGTGGCAACTATTTATTCACAACTCATACAAAAGGGTTACATGTTTCTACCTGTTACTGTCCTTCAAAGTAGTCACCAGTGTTGTGTAGAACCCGTTGCCAGCTATGTGGAAGGCATAGTTTACCGTTAGCAGAGCCTGTTCTGTTGATGGTGCGAATGGACCAGTCTATTGCCTGTCGAATCTCTGGAACAGTTCTGAAGCAAATGCCATGAAGTGGTTCTTTCATCTTCAGACTCAAATCAAATTCACAAGGACTTAAGTCGTATTACTGTTCATTTTTGGAGCATCACCTGTGGCAAGCTTTGTGAAAGAAGCGGCGACACTTTCTGCACAACCCACCCATCATTTTGCACAACAATGCGTGGGTGCATACATCACAAGCTGTGGTTGCTCTGTTCGGTCGATGGGACTGGGAAGTACTGTACCAGCCACCATACTCCCTGGACTTAAGTCCTTGTGACTTTGATTTGTTTCCAAAGATGAAGGAACCACTTTGTGGTATTCACTTCAGAACTGTTCCAGAGATTTGACAGGCAGTAGACTGCTCCATTTGCACCATAAACAGAACAGGCTCTAGTAACGGTATACTACGCCTTCCACATCACTGGCAATGGGTTCTACACAATGCTGGTGACTACTTTGAAGGACAGTAACAAGTGCAAAAATGTAACTTTTGTATGAGTTGTGAATAAATAGTTGCCACTATTTAAGTTCCAACCCTCATAATTTCTTATATTTAATTTGTTTAAAAAACTTGGATAATAAATACAAATATTTTATATCTGTATATATAAATAATATTACTTTTCCATATTCAGGTATTCTTCCATGTTATAAAAACTATGTGGCCAGTAAAAATTGTTTAAGTTCTACCTTGAATTTATGAAATTCTTTAACTTTCTTTATTGTAGCAGGTAATGCACTAAAAAGTATTTTGGGCTGATAGTTTACACTTTTTTGGTAGAGCGCTCTTCTGTGAAAATAATCTCTTTGAAAATTCCTGGTGAGTTTTCAGAAAGCAGACATATTCATAGATGCATAAGCTAGAAAGAGTCATTATTTTAAATTCTCTCTACAGGGAACCCCTTTCATTATTCTAATAGCCATTTTTGAAGTTTGAAAGCTTGTTTTGCCATACCTGTATTTCCCCAGAAGATCACACCATATCTAAGCAAACTGTTTGTATAAGCATAATGGGCACACAGCAATGATTCAGTGTTGCAAAAGTCCCGACACTTTCTTAGCACATAGCAGCATTTACTTAGTTTTTTACTCCAAACTTCTAGATGCTTTTCCCATATCAAGTGCTCATCCACCCATATATGTAGGAATTTTGTGTATGGAGCTTGTGCAATAACATAGTTCCCTAACTCAGCTTTTACTCCTCTTCTAGCTTTACTTTTAATATTACTGAAATTCATCAATATCGTTTTAGCTTTATTTATGACCAAAGCATTATTGCTAAACCATTTTCCTGTCTCATTTATTGCCCTAGAGACACTCTGCTGCTGATTATCTTCGGTGTATCCTTTTATGAAAATGCTAGTGTCATCAGCGAACATCACCATTTCTGCAACTGTCAGATGGCCTGGCAAATCTTTTATATACACCAAGAACAACAGAGGGCCTAACATGGAACCCTAGCTAGTTTTTTAAAGATACTCTTTGCCTTCTTTGCGTATTTGCACTTTCTGTTGTCTATCAGAGAGATAAGACTTGAACCATTTGAAGGCAAGTCCCCAGACTCCATAAAATTCTAGTTTCATAAGCAATAATCCACGGCTGATTAGACCAGACACTTTAGATAAATCTAAGATATCTCGCAGCTTAATTCATTCTTGTCCAAGGCATTTAGGACCATTTTCAAGAATTGGAAGACTTCCGTTTCTGTGGGTCTGTTCTTTCAAAACCCTTTTTGAGTATTAGTCAGTATTTGATTTTTATTCAGGAAGTCAGCTAACCTTTCATACATTACTCTTTGAATTACTTTAGAAAAACCTGACAATACTGTCACTGGCCTATAAGTATTTATGTCAGCTGTACTATCCTTTTTGTGAAGTGTCAGTTAGATGAGTATCTATACTGGAAAAACTATATTTGATTACCTTGTCTGGAATTCCATCAATACGAGAAGACATTTTATTTTTTAGTTTATTAATAGCATTTCTAATTTCACATTCTGTTACTGGGTACAGAAACATTGTCTTTTCACAGTTGGTACTTTTATGTTTTTGTTGTTTGAATTGCACAGACTTTTAATTAGGTTTGGTGCTATGTTCACATAATGTTCATTGAATATACTGGCTATCTGTTGAGCATCTTCTGTCATTTTACCCTTAATTTTAGTTGATTTTACATTTTCCTATGTTATTGTTTATAACCTTCCAAATCGATTTTGATTTATTGCTTCCCTTGTTAATGTATGAATCATTCCTTAGCCTTTTTGCCACCTGTAAAACTTTCCTATAGACCCTTCTAATTTTCCTATATTATGGTTTTATTACTGTATTTATTTTAGCATGTTTGCTTAGGTTTCTAAGGGAGATTGCTCATTTTTTAATCCCTTGTGTTACCCATGCATTTGTCTTCTCACTGACTTTCTTTTTAATAGGAATGCCACATCTTAGCAATACTTATAACCAGTAAGAAAACTGTCATACTTTTTGTCTACATCATCAGTTTATTCTATGTCCCACTGCACTCTTTTTAGCATACTATTAAAAACCCTTATGTTGTTTGCATTAATAAGTCTTCTTTGTACATATTTTTCAGTGACTGTGCATTTCTTATTGTTCTCATTCCTTGCCATAATTTTGAAAGCCATATGGTCAGAAAAGCCCATATTGGTACTTCAATATTGTACTCACAGCACAGAAACCTCCTTAAAATTACAGTTTAAAATTACTTCCAGCTCACACATTTTGTTGCTTAGTCCTTGTACATTCTGATACATCAAAGTCAAGCCACCTAGATTTGGTGCACAGCTCACCTTAGTGTCCCTTTCAGGCTGCTTGGTACAAAAACATCCTTCAAGCAATCTAAATTGCCAATACAAGATAATTTATTTACTATACTAAATATTTTTTGGGCCAACAGTCTCTTTCCTAATACACCTAGCCCTTGACCATGTCTTGTATGGAAAGTTCTCAATCAGTTACATTTGTCAGAGGGTTGATGGTTACAACTGATACATTCCTTAATGTCTAAGAGAATTACATTTTTAAACTGTTTGCAAATTGTTTCAAAATACTTGTTAGCTTTGGTTACACATGGTTCTCTGTTTACACATGATGATTCAATTAAATCATAACCATGAGGATTTTAAATAATATAACATTTGTGTTTGTTAACTTACCCAGTATTGTCTTCAGAGCTGTTGTTGCTGCAGCTGTTTCATTATGGTATATATCATTGGAACACCTATGAGACCTGCAAAGTTACCCCATTGACAAATTACTGCAGTTTTCAGTGTTGGTGAGGGTCTGGTTGAATCTTGCTACAGGTTTTGCTATGCCTTCAGTTTTAATGGGTTTATATGTATTGTAGTTGTCAGGGTGGATTCTGATGTGTGTTGTTTTTCTTTTGGTATTTCTTGACTCTGTGTTCCATCTTGTTCTTTATCTGTTGCGTTTGATACGTTGTTTATTTTACTCGAGTTCAAAACAGGCACCATCAAATCTGGGATGCTGCAAGATTTTTTGCTGTGGTTTTTATTAGCTGATTAAAATTCACCTGCACTTTTTGTTCCACAGTCCATGTTGTTCTGTTTATTGTGTTTAGCTTCAGATGTGACTATGTGAATTTAATTATCTTCAGGTCCATTGTAATCGGGTATGTTAGTTTGCTCTCATCTGCTCCATACTATTTAATTTTGCTTCCTTTAATTTTTCACTGTAGCTACTTATCCACACATATTTGTAATAGGTATGCAGTTGAATAAAGAAGTTATGAACGACATCTCCTGTCTTGGAGCTCAGAATTGTTTAGAAAATTAGCCACATTTTACATTACCAGATGATGGTCTCCTGTGTATACAGCAAGATAAATAAAAAAAAGTTTGTTTCCATGAAAATATCATCACAATAACACTGCTTTTGGATAATGATTTTATTTGTTTTAATTTAGCAAGGACACTGATAACCATGCTGCTTAGAGCTCAAAAATTAACATCATTTTAACAATCTCATGTGAAAATCCTTATTGTTGCATTATGCAATAAATGTTCTTTTCTTGAGTATTGGCTGTAAGTGTGCTGAACATCCCTCTCCCCCTCCCTCCACATACACATCTTAACAAAATGGGATTCCATTAACCCACTTCAGATGAAGAAGAAGCTGCAAAAAAGAAAAAAACTACAGTGTTGCCACTCATCTTACCTCAAAGAATTTTGACTAGGCTTGCATGAAATTTAAAATAATTATGTTAGGCCTTTTATTGAGAAAAAAAAAAAAAAAAAAAAAAAAAAAAAAAAAAAAAAAAAAAAAAAAAAAGACAACTTCTAGAGTGTCCCTACTTCAGCCCATCATTTTGCAGAAGAAACAAAACCTACAAAACTGTTACATTTAGATATGTAAAATAAGGGAAAGGCAACCACACACCTATAGTGGACAGTTGTGTGGAGCATACAATCACTTAACAGAAAACAGTATTCACCAACAGAGGGCGACAAGTGTTTGTTTTGAAGACAGTTACTGTAGAGGAGAAGAAAGTACAGATATATTAAAGAATAAAGAATGGACAATGAATGATATGGGAAGGAAGAGAGCCAAATCAACAACTTATAACCGTAATGGAAATTCCTGGGTGAAATAATACATAAGATACAGGAGTGGACTGGTGTGTGGAGCATAGAAAAGCATAAGAAAAAACAATGTTCATGTAATGGAATATTTGGTTCTTCATAGTAGAAAAACTCAGCTGAACTACGCAATACCCATCTCAAAGACCAAGGTCCATCACTCCAGAGTCAATAAATATTTCTCTCTACACAATGGGCACTAATAAAGTATATAAAAATGAACTTATCTGGGGTCATTTGCTTTCTAATTTGAAAATAGGTCCGACCCCATGTTTCATGAAGAAAATGTGCTTGCCCTTTAACTGATGTATGAGATACAGCTTAGATAGGCACAGTGCATCATGTATTAGTACAATTGTCATGATGTTTGTTACTTGTATTGCACCTGTTGTGTGTAGTTTACAAGTAGCCATGTAATTTATTAATTAGTTCTGTAATGCAATCTTCCACTACATGTTCCTGTGCTCCATAGGTTAGTGGTTGCCTTTCTCTTATTTTATGTGTTGTTGCATCCAGGGATTTCCATTATAGTTTTACTTGCAAATACAGGAGCTCAAATATCACATGCTTTTTTAAATACTGTCATTCATAATAATGTGGATAAAGGTATACTATATTATTTCTCATATGCTTTCAAATTATGGATGGACTTGAAGCTATAAGCTACAGAAGGAATGAAAGAATTGCAAGTTTTGTTACAAAAAAAAAAAAAAAAAACTATACTTAAGATTTAAAGAATTTCTGCCATAGATGATATAACATTAACATTCTTTGATTAAATTCACTATTTATGAATTATGGTGCAACAGGTTTATACATTTGTGTGACACATTTTTTATTTATATTTCTCATCTAGGATTATTTAGGTGCTGTAATAGTTTTCATTGCAATAATTGCTGCCCTAATATCAGTATGGCTATATCCAAATTATATCACACCAGCACTTGTGGGATTAGCAGTAAATTACACATTGCTGGTTCCTATATATTTAAACTGGGTAGTAAAATTTCTTGCTGACATGGAGATGTACATGTGTGCAGTGGAAAGAGTCCACAAGTGTGCAGTGATTCCAACAGAAGACTATCGTTATAGAGGTGAGTGCACTGACCATTTCCTTCATTAAATGAAGGGGACTTCATTAACCTGATTCATGATTTTTATTATTTTATAACAACAGGAATTAAAGTACCAAAAAACTGGCCTATGGAAGGTGATATTGTGTTTGAAGATGTATCTTTGAGATATGATTCTGGTTCTCAGTCAGTTATTCATAACTTAAATCTCCATATACCAGCTGGACAAAAAGTAAGTAAAAGACCTGTTGTCAAATATGTTGCAAGTAAGATTAATTTTCGTTCAAATAATTAATATTTAGAAGAAGCAATGTTTATCAAGGTTTTGAATTGTGGATGAAAAAAAGCAGAGTGAGAGAGATGGGAGGAGAACAAAAAGTACACAAATAATGCTCCCCAATGTTGAAAGCACGTAACATATTCTGCAAATGGTCTTCTACTGCATAAGTACACAAATAATTACAGCTTAATGGATATACATATATGTCCTTTGTAGCAGTGGTTGGGAGTAGGTTTGTGAGGAGAGGCAGCAAGGATGAAAGGAGAACTGTGATTTATTTGCATCAAGGAAAAGGTCAACTCACTCAGACTTTTGTTGCTCAGACACACCGGATATGTGCTAATACTTTGGGAAAGTCAGAACACAAATGTTAGTGTGGAGGAAAGTAAAAACATATAATTTAACTATTAAAATGTGATGGTAACAGAATGTAGTGACAAGTTTACTGTGTTGAAACATTTTGCAAATGTCTAAAACGGTTCTGAAGATGAACAAAACAGAAATCTTTAGTGCTCCACAAATGCTAGTGATAAAAAGCAGTTCAATGTAGAAAAAACTATAACGTTTTTCACAGTATATATAGTAAATTCTCTTAGACATGCCTTGTCTCACTCATGCAAAACTTATTCATTCATATGCTAGGGAAGTAAAACATATCTCAGATATTACAAATTTACCTTCTCATTATCTCAGACTACATCAGCTCTCATTGTATGAACCAGTATAGTCTCTCAAATTACTTAAATGAGGACTGAACAGTACTCCTTTTATGGAAGTTTGTCTAAGAACTCTTTGCAAGCATGCACCTTCAAGAATTCAAAAAAATAGCTTACAGACGAATTTTTTAGTTTCATGAAGGGAGAGAAGTCAGGTAGGATCATTACTTCAAGGGGGATGCAAAAGTAAATTAAGAGAGCAACTCCCAAGAAACAAATATGTATTTGGCGCTATTAAACTGGTTTTGTTAGCATGATGAAATAAAATCACACAGAGATATCTCCTTGACTAATACTCCTGGATTTATTCAAAAAGCTTAGGAAGAGGTGTTCCAGCATTCATGTGCAGTAAACAATATGCTCTTCATTTTATTTATAGTATCCTTGTTTTGTTTTCCTTTAATAACTGAGATTCTCAGTATTCAAACACATGACTGTTCCTTTCTGTATGGATAAAGTTGGAAGAGCTTTACCTTTTGTTGGCAGTTAGAATGTTTGATTTTGACCTGTTGGGCGTAAACCCACAGAGAACCTGTATATACTGAGACTTATGCTAATGGATTATACAGTCTCTTTTATTAGTATCTATCAACTACAACCATTCCTTACACTGAAACGTATACACAGTATTTTTGAATAGCCATCTATACAATCTCCAGAGTAGGAAGAATTGTCTGATAGTTGCATTAACCATCATTATCAACTATTTTCAGCCTAAGAAAGTGATTTATTTGTTGAGCTAATGTGTTTCATGCAACACTACCCCTTCCTACACCCAAATACTAAACTCGGTTTCCCAAAAAGACACAACCATACAAATCAAAAAGTGATTTTGCCGGAGCAAAATGTTTCTTGGAACACTGGTGGTGACGCATTACTGAATAAATTTATCTTGATTTGTTTCTGTCTAAGTATTTAAATAGTTGAAAATTTTAAAATGTTTCAGTAGACTGTTGTGTATTTAAAATCACTGATACAATATTCATAAAACTGAATAAGCATTATAAAGTTGAATATAGGAAATATTTCTGTCTTCTAACCCTATTGCAAAGTTAACCACAGTTCATGAATGAGGCTGCATGCCAACCAAAACAAACACTGCATTAACCTGACTGAGCATGATTCACTGATGACCATTCACCACCACCAATGTAGATCAAAAATCCTGCCAAAACAAACACTGCATTAACCTGACTGAGCATGATTCACTGATGACCATTCACCACCACCAATGTAGATCAAAAATCCTGCAGTGACCTATGGCTACCCTATATAGCCAGTCTCCTACCCCTACAATTCTGGGTTAGAATGGCAGTTAATGACATATTGTCATGTAGAAGATTGTATAATTAGATGAATGACGAACAATAACTTCACTTAACGAAGGTTTATTCAGCACTTGCACATACAAGAGCATGGAGTGAACTGCCTCCGACCAGAACACATACAATATATATACAGCTACAGAACATTCCAATACAATGATGGTTGACATTTGTGAATACTTCTAGAATGTACTAGAACCAAATATAGAAGTTAAAATTGTACAGTCCAGGTGAGTTTTGAACTCACGACCTCCATGCAACAGTTTAGTATTATAACCACTACACCATGGTACTACTCTGTTTCTTCTGCAACATTGCTCCCTCCTTAAGAGAACAGCATCTTGGTGTTATGTTCTCCTAGTCCAGCAATGAGTCATTGGTCCTGCATACTCTGACTCCCAATGACTGATGCTCACCTTGGTGGTGATCTTCTTAGAACTTCTTTTGCCGCTACACTCTTTGTCATCTTTCCGCTTGTTGCCTGTTGCTGAAGCTTCAAATTTACCCTGGGTTGCAGGATCCTTGTAGGACTTCATTCAAAGGAAGTGGACCATATATCTGATCTTTCGTCGTCTTGTGTCGGGGTCAAAATCTTCAACTTCATAAGTAACATCAGACAACTGTCTTACAATCTTATAAGGTCCAAAGTAGTGCCTGAGGAGCTTCTCAGAGAGACCAATCTTCCAAACAGGAGTGAAGATCCAGATGAGGTCACCAGGCTGGTAAACAACAGGACGGTGGCTCACATCATACCATCAGTGATCGGTTTCTTAAGCCTGCAGCGTGCGGAGTCAAGCTAACTGCCAAGCTTCCTCAGCTCTGGTTAACACCTGGCTGATGTAGTCATCATCCACATCATCAGGATGTAATGGAAACACAGTGTCCATCATCGTAGTTGCCTCACACCGCATGCACCAGGGAACCAAACGGCATTACCTTAAACTCATACAGGCCCTCAGGGGTGATGAATGAAGTGTTCTTATGATCAGCCTCAACTACTTCAATTTGCTAGTATCCTGAGTACATGTCCATGATTGAGAAAAATTTGGCCGCCTTCAGACAATCTAGTGGAAGAGGGTAAACATCCTTTTTAGTTATCTTATTAAGCTTCCTGTAATCAAAACAAAAGCGCCAACTGCCATCCTTCTTCCTGATGAGGACTGCTGGTGATGACCATGGGCTCTGCGAAGGCTGAATGATGTCATTCTTCATCATTTTCTCTACCTCATCATGAATTATTCAACGTTCCCTTGCTGACATATGATATGCTTTCTGGCTTATTGGTTGATGGTCTCCAGTGCTAATCCAGTGCTTCACCATTGATTTGTCTCATTTGCTCTTCATCTGCGGATTGAAGCATTGATAGAACCCTTCTGTTGTTCCTTAGTGAGATCTGATGATAGGCTAGAAGATCTTGTCTTGTAGTGATAGTGCTAATTTTGTCTACAGACTCGGCATGGGAGGTTTCTATGACACTCAGCTGTTCTTCAATTAATGGCTCAGTGTTTGCTTTGCACATGCATCTTGGAAGGATCTTTGGTTCTCAGCAACGGTTAACTATTCACAATTCACTGAATCCATTCTTAAATGAGACGAAAAAGGCTGGGATGGTCAAGTTATTTTTCAATGGTATGCTTCCCTTACATTTCACTACAAGATCCATGGGTTGACGCATGGCATGACCCGTGACAGTTACGTACATTACTAGCGCTGACTGCAGGAATGATCACTTCATCCAGTACACACAGTCTCCACACACTTGGATGTGCCTCTTCCTGTCCACAGTATCTCATCTCATCTAGCATAATCTTAGAGTGACCACAATCTATAATTGCCTGAGAAGCTTTCAAAAAGTCCCATCCGAGAATGACATCATGACTACACTCTTGTAAGACGATGAATTCTAAGGGCTGTGTATGGTCACTTATACCCACATGAATGGTACATCTTCCTGTTGGTTTTACATATTTCCCATTAGCCACCTTCAGCAAAGATGTTTTGCTGTCGGCAAATATGGTTTTCTGCAACTGGTGATGGTACTTCTCCAAAATGACTGAGTATGATGCTCCAGAGTCCACAAGAGCTTTGGCTGAATGGCCTTCCATGAGGATATTGACGTAGTTTCCTATCATTTTTATAGTGATCGACGGCGGACGATTTTTCTCACCTCCAAGGAAGGTCGCTCTCTTTTTTTTGTTCACCTTCGTTGTCCCTGAGTTGGCATCAGCTAAGATTGGTCTGTTGTCTTCTGGCGTGGGCATCATCAAATATCCACCACCTTTCTTGACAATAGTGCACCACATGTCCCAGTTGTCTGCAGTGGGAACACACTGGTTGGTTATCCTGGGTCCTCCAGATATCAGTCTTCCTTGGTGCTCAAACAGGCTACTCATGCGGCATTGTAAGAATGTAACTTCACCTGGGTCTCAACTTTTTCACCATTTTAAAGGGAAATGAAGGATGAGAGATTGGGTTCAATGTCTGTTCCACTTCCTCCCTTATGACCTATTGAAGCATCTCGGTTTTTTGCTTGCCGTCCAATCCAAGTGCCTTCTGAACTTCCTCTTTCACTACCTGATGAAGAACACTTGTGAAATCAGTTGCTTCCTCCATCACAGACTTCGATATGATGTTTGGAAGCTGTTCAAACTTGTTGCATGTAATTCATTTTTGATGCATTGTCTTGATATACTGGCATCATTTTATGAAGTTGTCTGCTGTCGAAACTTCCTTCAGGAGTAGGGCTTGATACATGTCCTTAGCAACACCCTTCATGAGATGTGCAACCTTATCTTCCTCCTTCATTCTAGGATCCATTATTTCACACAGCTCCAAGACGTCTTGAATATAGGATGCTGTAGTTTCTCCTGAACGCTGTGCCCTGTACTTTAATTTATCTTCAGCCTTGCACTTCTGTCATAGTGAGTTGCCAAAATACTTGCTCAGTTCCACCTGGAACACTTCCCAGCTTCTGAACTTCTCCTTGTTGTTCTCATACCATTGCTTGGCAGTGCCATCCAAGTAGAAAAATGGGTTAGCCAAACACACAGTGTCATCCAATTTGTTAAATTTGGCTATACGCTCATATACCTTCAGCCACTTATTTGGATCTTGGCCATTGTCACCAGAGAGCTCGGAAGGATGTCTCATGTGGTGGCACACTGTTGCTGTCATCATAACGTCCTCTTCTTCTTCTGTCTCCGGTAGATTGCAGTCTGTTGAATAGGGCTTGAACTCGGGTTTCTCGCCACATAAACAGTGGCTCTGTCGTAGACTGATGGGAGCCACTGTGTAATCGATAATGTGTACTATCACAAGTTCCAATACCCAGCACCTCCACCAGAATAATGTCCCATAGAAGATGGTGTAATTAGATGAATGACGAACACTAACTTCACTTAACAAAGGTTTATTCAGCACTTGCACATACAAGAGTGCGGAGCAAACTGCCTCCAGCTAGAACACATACAGTATATACAGGGTGTTACAAAAAGGTACAGCCAAACTTTCAGGAAACATTCCTCACACACAAATAAAGAAAAGATGTTATGTGGACAAGTGTCCGGAAACGCTTAATTTCCATGTTAGAGCTCATTTTAGTTTCGTCAGTATGTACTGTACTTCCTCAATTCACCACCAGTTGGCTCAATTGAAGGAAAGTAATGTTGACTTCGGTGCTTGTGTTGACATGCGACTCATTGCTCTACAGTACTAGCATCAAGCACATCAGTATGTAGCATCAACAGGTTAGTGTTCATCACGAACGTGGTTTTGCAGTCAGTGCAATGTTTACAAATGTGGAGTTGGCAGATGCCCATTTGATGTATAGATTAGCACGGGGCAACAGCCGTGGCGCGGTACGTTTGTATTGAGACAGATTTCCAGAATGAAGGTGTCCTGACAGGAAGACGTTCAAAGCAATTAATTGGCATCTTAGGGAGCACGGAACATTCCAGCCTATGACTCGCGACTGGGGAAGACCTAGAACGATGAGGACACCTGCAATGGATGAGGCAATTCTTCATGCAGTTGACGATAACCCTAATGTCAGCGTCAGAGAAGTTGCTGATGTACAAGGTAACATTGACAATGTCACTGTATGGAGAGTGCTACGGGAGAACCAGTTGTTTCCGTACCATGTACAGCGTGTGCAGGCACTATCAGCAGCTGATTGGCCTCCACGGGTACACTTCTGCAAATGGTTCATCCAACAATGTGTCAATCCACATTTCAGTGCAAATGTTCTCTTTACGGATGAGGCTTCATTCCAACATGATCAAATTGTAAATTTTCACAATCAGCATGTGTGGGCTGACGAGAATCCGCACGCAATTGTGCAATCATGTCATCAACACAGATTTTCTGTGAATGTTTGGGCAGGCGTTGTTGGTGATGTCTTGATTGGGCCCCATGTTCTTCCACCTACGCTCAATGGAGCACGTTATCATGATTTCATACGGGATACTCTACCTGTGCTGCTAGAACATGTGCCTTTACAAGTACGACACAACATGTGGTTCATGCACGATGGAGCTCCTGCACATTTCAGTCGAAGTGTTCGTACGCTTCTCAACAACAGATTCGGTGACTGATGGATTGGTAGAGGCGGACCAATTCCATGGCCTCCACACTCTCTGACCTCAACCCTCTTGACTTTCATTTATGGGGGCATTTGAGAGACTCTTCATGCTCGTATTGTGGATGGCTGTGATACAATACGCCATTCTCCAGGGCTGCATCAGCGAGCGCATCAGGGATTCCATGCGATAGAGGGTGGATGCATGTATCCTCGCTAATGGAGGACATTTTGAACATTCCCTGTAAAAAAAGTGTTTGAGGTCATGCTGGTACGTTCTGTTGCTGTGTGTTTCCATTCCATGATTAATGTGATTTTAAGAGAAGTAATAAAATGAGCTCTAACATGGAAAGTAAGCATTTCCGGACACATGTCCACATAACATATTTTCTTTCTTTGTGTGTGAGGAATGTTTCCTGAAATATTGGCCGTACCTTTTTGTAACACCCTGTATACAGCTACAGAACATTCCAGTACAATGATTCTTGACATTTGTGGATACTTCTAGAATGTACTCGAACCGAATATAGAAATTAAAATTGTACAGTCCAGGTGAGTTTTGAACTTACGATCCTCCATGCAACAGTTTAGTATTATAACCACTACACTACAGTGCCACTCAGCTTCTTCTGCGACAATATACATGGTGTTTCAGAAGTGATGGTCAATATTCAGGGATATGACAGGAATGATAATTCAAAACAAAAAAGTCAATTAAACATGGGCACTAAAGTGCATACATTAACAACTGTGAGCAATTCTTGATCTTTATACTGTGAAACCAATCTCTCCTACTGCAAGCTCTTTGCTTTTCATATTTTGGAAAGTGGGAAAAAAATGTCCAGTAAACATGTGCTCTAAAATGCGTACCTGAAGAGCTAAGAGCACTTTTTCATCTTTGCTACTTTGAAACACAACTCTTCTACTGAACAAGTGCCCATAACTACCACTTCCCAAAATATGGAAAGCAAAGAGCTTGCAGTAGAAGAGATTTGTTTCATAGTATCAAAGATCAAGAATTGTTCATAGCTCTTACTAGCCCATGTTTACTTGACTTTTTTGTTTCAAATGCTCATTCCTGTCACATCCATGAATATTGACCATCATTTCTGAAATACACTGTATAGTACAATTTTATAATTGTTTAATTAATTGACCAATTTACAATAGCGTCACATCAATTTAATTTATGCTTATTTCAATTGCACTTAATGGTTTTCTGTATCTTCTTTAGTCCATGAGATAATTCCAGTTTATTAATATGCTAATTCTTGCATAAATAAAAAGTACCCTTAAATGTATTGCTTTGTTACATTTGATACAGGAATGAAACCCACTTTTTAATTTTTTCTTGATAGTGGTTATAGATTTCTCAAATAACAATCATTTCAGATGGTAATTAGCCATTACTACCATAAAATGGAGTTATTTGAAACATTTTTGAACTTCCTCTGTGTCTAGTTTTTTCACTTTACAAAAGTATTGATTTAATGAGTTCCAGGGCACAGATGCCATTAAAGTGAAGATATTGCAATAAATTTTTTTTAAAATAATTTCTTTATAATGACTTTTTTGTACAAAAAATGCCGATATTAAAAGTTTCCCCATGGCAGGGTGTTACTTGAAACACCTCTACCTTTTTACTGAAAACTTTCAGTTTTGCAAATTTGATTTTTTGTGGAATACTTGCAACAATGTACTAAATACAAAAAAGATGTGTAATGTATTTTCATCTATTAAAATCCAAAATTGAGTAAAATTGAAACAGTAATGAATAATTCTTATCGACATACATTTCAAATACAGTACATGAGGGTGAGATACAGTAGAAAGTGCAAAATAATGACAGAGTACTTAAAAATTTACAAACTTATATTTGCAGTGGAAAATGGCAATGTCCTCTTATTTCAAATAAAGAGGTAACAACATGGATAACATTTTTTTGTGGTAATGGAGCCTATATCTTCTTTCGGGAATATATACAGTATATGTAAGTTTATTTTGTTGACTTTCTCATGAATTTCATACCTGTCTGATACCATTAATGCATTGTATCTGAGCCACACAGTGTTTCAAAGTCAGTTTTTTGTTCCTTCATCATATTTAATCCACAACAAGATTAAATCATTTGGATTTAGCTGACTGTGGTTAGTATTTTCAGTGCTTGCAGTTGCATGTGTTGTGTGCTGACAGAACTGATCTTCAGTCTTGTCCTGGTAGTAGTATTCTACATTTTCATGCTCAGGAGAACTACTGCTAAGGTCTATGTCACTGCTAGGGGCATATGCAGAATAATCATGAGTATTATTGTTAGTGTCACTACTGGTACAAATCACCTGTGGTTTATTCTCTTCCCTCATTTTATTAGTTCTCTTGACCTGATGTTGCACAGATTGAATTTGTTGCTTCCCAGGAGGATTAATCAGTCTCTTCTTCTTCTGTTTACCCTGATTGGAAACAGAAGGCTACAGTTTTTTTATATCAGTATGCTATAGTTGCTGAATGACCTCCACTGACACACTTCTCCCTCGTATTATAGTAAGAAGCTTCCTTGTGGGCTGCGGTTCTGAGCACTGACTGTCTCAATGGTTACGTAATTCAAGTACCATTACAAAGTCCAGTGAAATGAGATTTTTATTCATCTTGTAGCAAACAATTTTCAAGTCATTTGATTTGATGTATTGGTGACTGCTACAACTCTGCAAGTAAAACTTGGATATGTGCCATGGCACCAGCATGCTACCCTTTGAATATTTTTCCAATAGCATTTGCACAAGCCAGACAACAGAGGCTACCCGTGGTGGGCCACATGAGTTATGCACATGGCACAACATTCACCATGCCATCTGCTGGAGCCCTTCTCTTTATAAACACAGTGCAGTAGGCATTTGCTCTCATCAGCAACTGCTTGTATCAGTAGCTGAATTGTTTCTATGTTTGTGTCTACAATCTCAACTTTTGTTTGCTTCTCTCAGAAGAAGAATAAACTTTGTTTCACTTTGGCTAAGCTGTTGTTTGTGTCTTACAATATGGTACAGAGATAAGATGATTTACAATAAGAAAGATTTTCAAGAGAAATATGAAACTTTACATTATTTTATGTACATTCCTGAGATATTGGTACATGAAAACATACTGCAGTTTCCAGTATACAGAAACAAGATGTATAGTTACCTTATTCAAACTTTGAAACTGTTCTCAATGAATTTTTTAACAGAATAACAACACTTTTCCATCAGAAGAGTAAAGAGGAATCTTTTCAGTGTATCAGGCTCCATGTTAAAGATTTTATTCCCCTTTATTACCCTGTGAATTTTTAACCCCATGTACTCTGGTATCAGGAATGTGTCAGGAGTTTAAAATTCTCTCTGTGGTGAGTGCTGTAGTTGTGGTTGAAAGAGAAACAGCTTAAGGTACGCTGATATTTATATAAGAATAACGAAACTTTGTACATGTTAAGGGAGTTGCAGTGGTGTCTTGTGTTTTTGGCACCTGCCAGAATACACTTTGCAAATGCTAAGCTGTTGAGTTTATTTGCTAGGTAGTCAGTGCATACCTTCCAATTTAAATTTTTATCAAGATTTAGGCCTAAGACTACATGGGTTGCTTCTGTGATATCCTGATCACTGTAAGTTACCTATATTTCACTTAATTATAATACTTAGTTTCAGTCCATTTCGATGGAACCAAGGTTCAGGTATTTATAAAGTATTTTTGACACATTCTGGAATTATTTCAAGCATCTCTTTTTCAGATAGAACTGATGTATTGTCAGCAAATAAAATTGACTGAACATCAATAGCAAGTGGTAGAAAAGGAACAGATATGGACACAATATAAAACCCTGTGGGACTCCTAGGGAAATTGTTTTCCATCTTGAGGTGTAATTTCTTGAATTTGAAGTTCCAGTTACTCTTTAGGTTTCCTATCTGTTAAGTAAAGTTGTACTATTGTGAAAAAGAGCCCCTGGTTCCATGCATCTAACAAGAGAAAATCCAAACGGAATGTGACAGTATTATGAAAAAGATAATTGCTACTCATCGTACAGCAGAAATGCTAGGTACAACAAAAAGACTGTCAGAAAATGAGCTTTCACACAATAAGGCCTTTGTCAGAGATAGAACATACACAGGTTCTGAGGCCAGCAGCCAGAGGCAGCGGCCATGTATGTATGAGTTGTGTCTGCATCTTTGGGGAAGGCCTTGTTGGGTGAAAGCTCATTTTCTGACAGTATTTTTCTTGTGCCTTGTGACTCAGCATCTCCACTAAATGGTGAGTAGCAACTATCCTTTCCATAATATTGTCTGTAATTTGTGAGGAAGTAGGCAGTGGTTTAGGCCTTTGTCAGGTCACAGAACATTCCTGTGACCTTTTTGCTCTTATCTAATGTGTAACATATTTTTTGAGGAAATGCATCGATGACATTTATGGTGCATTTTTCCTGCTGGAATTTTTAAATTTATTCTGCTACAATCTTTTCAAATGCTTTATAGAAGACTGGCAGAAGAGAGATAGGGTAGTGATTCTCCATATCTTCTGTTGATCTCTTTCCAAACAATGGTTTTAACTCAGGATATTTCATTATGTTTGGAAAACGTCCCTGCTCAAGAAATTGGTTTATAATAACTGACAGTGGTTGTGAAATGATATTATGCACATTCTTGATTGAAGAAGTGGGTGTTTCATCCCACCCAGATGAGGTTTTCTTTTTAAAGACAGTATTTCAGTTCCCACATCTCTTTCGGTGATTTTTTTGAAATTGTTAATAAGATGCATTTTGGTTGGTTTCCAAGCTTAAGAAAATTGCTTTTTCTTGACAGGCTGCCATATTTACATCCGATCTTGCTACATTTAAAAAGAATTTGTTGAAAGAATTTGACATCTGATCAGGATTTATTACAATATCATTTTAAAGTCTAATTTTCAAAATCAATTGACTTTTGACTTTGGCGCCTAATTATGACTGAACAACTGACTACATTGCTTTTGTCTTATTTCTGTGTATGAGGATAAATCCATTATTTGGCATTTTTCAGCTGCCACTACAATTCCTCTGGATACAGATTTATAGCATTTGATGTACATCACAAAATTAGAATTTCGTGTGATTTTAATTCACTGTATAGCTCTCTTTCTGGCTCTAGAAATTTTTAGTTCTAGGTGTAACCCACTTAAGTTTACCTTGCTGCAGTAGGAAGAAATATCAGTACACTCCAGGGAACATAATGTGCAGTGGAAACAGAAGCATTAAAAACTGGCCTCACAGTAAATGAAAACAAAGCAGAATGTATGATAATGTCACAAGAACACCTAAAGATATAAACATCAATGGGAAATGCTTCAAAGGAGTGGCCCTATTAACAAATGATAACACTATTGGAAAGGCTGTAAGGCAAAAAATACAAGAAGGAAACAGAGCTTACTTTGGAAATATGCAACTTCTCAGTAATAGCTTTGTCACAAGAAAAACAAAACTACTAATATATAACTCCTTAGTCTACCCAGTTATCACATCTGGGTCAGAGGTATGGATAGTGGCAGAACAAGACAAAAATGCATTAAGAACCTTTGTGCGGAAAATATTACACAAAATCTGTGGTCCAATAAAGAAGGAAGAACGCTGAGAATACACTATAATGCCAAATTACAGGTATTAATACAAGGTAGGCACATAGTAACATTTGTGAAATCACAGTGAATACAATGGCTACAACATGTGGAGAGAATGGCAGAGGTTAGAATTCTAAAGAAAACGATGGAAGGTGTGATCCATTCAGCAAGGCAAAAAGGAAGACCTAGAAGAAGATGGACTGATGATGTAATAGTGGATCTCACCAGTATGGGAGTCTGAGGGTGGAAAAGAGTGGAAAACAATTAGCAAATGTGGAGGAAAATCATTGAAGAAGCCAAAGCTCACCAAGGGCTGTTGTGCAACCAAAGAAGAAGAAGAAGAAGAAGAAGAAGAAGAACTTGCCATAGTTTATGGTGCTCCAACTTGAAACATTTATTTTATTGGGAATAAATGCATATTACTTTTGCAAAATTCCTTTTTATATATCCTCCTGGATGCATTAATTTAGCTGGGTTTGGCAAACAGAATTGAATGATCTAAAATATGTAGTTCTAAGCAGTACTTATTTGCATTTTCAAGTTGGCAGTTTGTATTAATTTTATTAATGCAAATAACTGGTCTGCTCTTTGTCCTAGTGCCATCGGAAAAGCTTAACTTGAAACCAGATTTCTGATTTGAATCATGAAATTTTGTGGAACCACTGCTCACAACTAACATATTTAATTTGAAGTCAGCTGCAATCACAACTTTTTGCTTGTTTTCTTTTTGAAGATATTCTAGAATGCATTGGAATTTAGCTAGAAACACTTTTGTTACAGCACATCCACAAATTATATAAATTGCTATGGTCAATGTATTCAGAACACTTAACTCTGCAGAACAACTCTCACTGCTAGATGGTAGTCACATGGGGGAAATATCAGAACTGGGACAGAATTCTTTGACTGGTAGTTACTGGGTAACTAGTATTTCTAGGTCAGGTGCAGGATTCCATAATGTCACCCGTGTTATGCACTTGGAGAAAGGTCTTGGTGAAGGTAGACATGTAGTTGTATTTGGAGGTGCAAGAAATAATTTGGACCACATTCTTTATTACTCAGTTTAGGCTGAAAATATGGATGATATTTTGAGAACCTCCTTAGGCTAATGTAAATATCATGCAAATTTTGAGCAATACAACAAGCTTTGGATAAAAGACTCTGTGAAATGTGAAGGGTCAGTCAGAAGAGAGGGACATCTACTCACAAGTTTGACTGATACATCATCCATCATCTGGTCACCTCAAACACAGTATAATCTAAATATAAATTATGGTCATAAGAGGCTACTTGGTCATAAGAAGCTACTTACGTTGTTTATGGCCTATAGCAAGTAGAATGGTGAAAACAGTATCCATCCCATCTCAGTGTTATCCAATAATTTCACTAATCCCTTTTTATGGCAGTGTCTTTCAAAAAATAGAGCTGCAAAGTAAATATAGTAACAGCTAAAACAACTGCTAGAAAAGTGAAATAGTGCAGCTTGATATATCCATCACCTTGAAATATCCTTATTGGATAGGTTTCATCAAAACAAAAGGAATTAATTGTATAACAAAAATGGACTTCTATTATTTCAATATAAATTACAAATCACAGGAATCAAACACACAAACAACTTAAATTAGAAGGAACACATAGAAAATGTTGTGGGAAAGGCTAACCAAAGACTGCGTTTTATTGGCAGACACTTTGAAAATGAAACAGATCTACTAAGAAGACTGCCTACACTACACTTGTCCAACCCCTTTTAGAATACCGCTGCGTGGTGGGGTATCCTTGCCAGATAGGATTGACAGAGTACATCGAAAAAGCTCAAAGAAGCGTAGCTCATTTTCTATTATCGCAAAACAGGGGAAAGAGTGTCCCTGAAATGATACAGGATATGGGGTGGACATAATTAAAACAAAGGCTTTTTCGCTGCAGTGAAATCTTCTCATGAAATTCCAATCACCGACTTTCTCCTCCGAATGCGAAAATATTTTTTGACAGTGACCTACATAGGCAGAAATGATCACCATAATAAAATAAAGGAAATCAGAGCTCGTATGGAAAGATTATTTCTGCGTGCTATACATGATTGGAACAGTAGAGAATTGTGAAGGTGGTTCAATGAACCATCTGCCAGGCTCTTAAATGTGGTTTGCAGAGTATCCAAGTAGTTGTAGACCTACATATATGATTAAAAAGCTCATATCACACTGTTGAAGTAGCTCTTGTAAAATAAATTGGGGAGTGGTAATAAACAAGAGGATTCAAGGCACTAGATTTACTGTGATAGACACTATGTACATCACCAACAGACATTAATGTCTAAAAATACAGCCCCTAAGGAGACTCCGAAATCATTATGCAGATAGTAAGAATTGGTAATTGTTCTGGATATGATATTGTTTCCAAAAAAATCATGACAATCTTATGCCAACTGTATCTACCCATAATCTAGGAATATTTTCTGATAAATATGTAATGGCAGCACCTGGCTACAAAATGAAGAAAATTTTCTTTTAAATGTGCTACTCCTAACAAAATAAGTTATGGCAGAGATAAAGAAGACAAAGTAACCTATTGGCATATTCTTTGTGATTTTGCTAAGGGCTTTCATTGTATGAATCATAAATCATTGTTTGGGAAACTAAAATATTATGACACAAAAATGCAACACCCTTGCAAGGATGGATTCTTTATGTCATAACAAGCTTAATAGTTAATTTTTTATTATTATTTAATAATTTTCCAGATTATTCTGTTGTTTATTCATGTAGTTTTTTTCTTGGAGTTGAAATGGAGGTGGTGGTTAAGAATGAATGGAGGATTTTGCAGTAATTGCTAATTAGAGTTCTTAGCAGAGGTTTGTCATGCTCACATAGTGTTTTAATTCAATATATTATCCATGCATCATTCTTGCTAATGCTAATTTTTCCCTCATTCATTGTAGAATTCAAATGACTATGTTTATGATGTATATTTTAATTTAATCCACAGCGAATAAATGATACTGGAGTTTCTGGATCTTCTTCTCTACAACCACATTTTTATTTATTGCAATATATTTCCTATTTTCTCTTTCACTGATAAACTGCATTCTTTTGTTACATACACTATGTGATCAAAAGTACCAAGACACCCCTAGATGACCGCTAGATATTGTGACAGGTGGACCTATCAGTGTAAAAGGAGCCATGGAGTATAGAGAAGTGGTAACAGCAGAATGGCTCAGTCACGAGAGCCCAGTGAAGTGACTTTGAATTTGGACTACTTTTTACTGGACAAATTAATCAGGGATATTTAAACTCAATTCAAGCTGCTCAAGTCAACTGTTGGTGGTGCGATTGTGAACTGTAAAAAAATTGCTTGAAATTATTGAAAGGAATAGCTCGTGAGTTCCAAAGTGTACCAGCACAATGACTGGAAAGTGCTTAGGGAGTTAGAAAGATTGGGGTACAATGGTCAAGTAGCTCATCATAAGCCTGGCATTTCTGTAGCCAATGTTAGGGAGTGCTTGAGGTGGTGTAATGAGTGATGTCATGGGTAAAGAATGATTGCAAACAAGTGATGAAACATGCTACACCTTGTAGCAGTCTGATGAAATAGTTTGGATTTGATGAATACATGGAGAACATTATCTGCCATCTTGTGTAGTGCCAACATTGAAGTACAGAAGAGGCTATGTTGTGGTAGGGGGTGTTTTTCAGGATTTGTGTGTGGTCCCCCTTATTGCAATAGAACTCTGTACTTTGTTAGGCCAAGTGTTATGTGCGTGCACACACACACACACACACACACACACACACTTTTATCATGCACAACTGTTCATTCATTCATGATGGTCTGTAGATCCCATCAAGAAGGAGAACCTTCACGGATATGGAATGAGTACAGCATATATTAAAAAGTGACAAGGTGATCATAGAAACTAAATCTGTTGCTCCCTCCTTAAGAGAACAGCGTCTCGGTGTTACATCCTCCTAGTCTGTAACGAGTCATCGGTCCTGCATACTCTGACTCCCGATGATGATTGATGTTCGCCCTGGTAGTGATCTTCTTAGAAGTTGCCTTGCTGCTACAGTCTTCATCACCTTTTGTGATATTTGTTTACAACACTGCCAAACAAGACACTACAGGATTTATGCCATTTTTCCTGGTGCATGGGCGTGAGGTGATGACAACGATGGACACTGTGTTTCCGTTACATCCTGATGATGTGGACAATGACTACATCAGCCAGGTGTTAACGAGAGCTGAGGAAGCTCAGCAGTTAGCTCGACTCTGCACGCTTCAGGCTCAAGAAAATGATCGCCGAAGGTTCTGCGCGAGCCACTGCCCTGTTGTTTACCAGCCTGGTGATCTTGTCTGGATCTTCACTCCTGTTCAGAAGGCTGGTCTCTCTGAGATGCTCCTCAGGCCTTACTTTGGACCGTATAAGGTTGTGAGACAGTTGTTTGATGCTACTTATGAAGATGAAGAATTTGATCCTGACACAACACGACGAAAGATCAGAGATACAGTCCATGTCCTTCAAATGACTTCGAATGCTTGGTGCTATTAAAAATCATGCCATCTAAATTTAATCAAGTAAATGAGAAAGAAAGCTGCTACTTTGAAAACAGCTGCTGCTTGCCCAAATATATGAGGCACTTTCGGGAAGTAGGTGTACTAGATTTTTTAAATATATTTTTTAGAAATAGTGTAGTTGAAGAAAAATTAAGGATATTATTGATACTTCTTGTTGTCTATTTTTTCATATAATTGCCAAAGCCATGGCACAAGCTTCTGTGTGACCTCCTCAAATAATGCTCATGCCAGCTCCTTCCCCCACTTCAGAACCTCTTTCTGCACCTGCCATCAGTTGAAATTTATTTCCACTCTTGTGTACCTTCAGAGAGATGAAAAGATGATAATCTGATGGCGCCAAGACAGGTAATCCTGGAGGTGGTTCAAAACATCCCGCCCAAATGAGCCCAAGAGCACATTGGTGGCTAAAGCTGTGTAAGGACGTGCATTATTGTGCAACAAACACACTCCTCTTATCACCATTCTCCTCCTTTTGTTATGAACGCCCCTTTTGAGTTTTTTAGGGTCTCACAATACCTGCAGCACAAATTCAACCAAAATGATGCCTCTTTGCTCCCAAAACAATGAGGTCATGATTTTTTTGACCAAAATTGTGGTTTTGAATTTTTTGGCAGATGGGGAATTCGTGTGACACTACTGTGGAGGTAGCCTTTTTGTCTCAGGTGTGTAATGAACCATCCACATTCCATCTCCAGTCACAACAGAGCTCAGAAAATCCTCACCTTCCAATCCAAGTTGCTCAAGAAATTACCGGGTGCTACTGACCTGATTTTTCTTGTGCCACTCTATCAGCTGTTTTGGGACCCATCTAGCACAGTTTCCAGTATCCCAATGTTTTTGTGAGTGTCTCATACAAGAGAGTTCTGGAGAGTTATGGAAACATCGCAAAATTTCATCCACTGTTCAGCCAGTACTCTTCATGAACAATTTCCTTGTTTTTTTCACCAACTCATCAATCAAAATAGAAAATCTTCCACTCCTCTGTTCATCATGAACATTTTCTCTACTGCACAAAACTCCTTAAACCACTTAAACACACTCATTCTGTTCATAGCACTTTTATTGTAAATAGTTTTGATACAAGAAAAATCTTCAGTAGGTGTAATTCCTTCCGCAAGTGGGAAGTGGAACACAGCCTGTAGCTCGCACTTGGCAGGATTTCCTACCAACGTCTTTCATGCAACTGGACACTACAATGTGGGTTTAAGTACTACCATGTTCCTGTGTTGCTTGTTCTGGTCAGAGGATCCCCCTCTACCACTCACCATTGCCAACCCTCAAACAATATGTGGTCACAATACACTTATTTTCTGAACATTCCTTGTTTTATAGAGATGTTGATTATCTTGAGATTAATATGTCCTTGACTACAGTGGTATTTAAAAAAAATATGCTTACATCTGTAACTACTGAGTTCAGTTTACAGTACATTACTACTTGTCATGCAGCTAACAGAACTTCTCAGTCCTTGAAACTGGATATTCACAAATTTGTAAAAAGAGCGGCTAGTAAGGTCAAAGCGTATATAAAAATTTCACTACTAGGCCATTTTGGACTGGTCTTCAAATTCTGGGTAGCATGGTTGTAGAAGCTGAGCAAAATTTCTCAATGAAGGCATGTAATGGAATTTTTCATTCAGTACTCAAATTTCATGGAACTTTTTTACACAATTTTTCTCTCCGTTTGAAACCTATGCTTGCAATATTATTATTAAGATTCACTGTTTTTCTGTTAATCCCACCACATACCTGTAACATGAAAGACAGGTATGAGTTTACATGATCAAAGAATGGTGTAATCAATAGCTGTTTGCAATGTAAGTGCTGCAATCAATCTTTTGAGTCTGGTTATGTACTAAAGAAAATACCTATGTGTTATCCAGCTACAGCTAAGTTCAAATTACTATCTCTGCTGCCAGAGACTTTCACCCCACCTCCACCAAGGGAGAACCATACTGCCCTTTCAAATATCTAAATAAGTTGAGCCAAATGATAACAGAATAAGTTAATATAAGACACCAAAGAAAAATAGTTTCTCCGTATCCAGGGAAATGATTAAGAAAAGAAAGAAAAAAATCAGTAGTAGTAAATCTGAATGCCATTCATTTGTAGTCAATCTTACCTGCAGTCACTAATTCCTAAAATTAACTATTCGTTGTGTGAAGGTTTTCTTGTTCTTTGCGCAGTTTCATTTTTGTATGTTCCATTATTTCACTCTCACATTGCTGAATCCAACTGCTTCCACAACCATCTCTGATGTTAGAGCACTCATTTTCTCTTGATAGATAAAATACATCAAGTTTCACATTTGTATGAACTGGATTACCAGTGATGTTTCTGATTCATCCTGAGTTTTACAATTAAGATCACTCTCCAAACTCTTTTCTGGACCCCCCAATTATAACCAAATGATTTTCTTTCATGTGTTCTTGCCCAAAAAAGCCCTTTATTTGCTTAGAATACTAATTACCTTGTGATAATCACTTAAAAGTTCTCCACACCAGGTCCTGACCTCCCCCCCTTTTAATGATTAGCGCTAGCAATAAGGTTTTCTCAGTCTACTTAACCCTCTTCTTTCAAATCTTGGCTTGCATTTATGCTTTGTACTAACAGTTTGCTTTTGAATTTATTAGCTTGTATGATTGCTTTTGTCCATTGTCTCCAAAACCATGAAACTATTGGAGGTATTTAGATTGAAGCTGTCAAGCTTGCAGCATCTCCAAAATCTTTTTACTGATTTGGAAGGATTGACTATAATTAAGTCCTCTGATTTAGCCCTAACATTACTACAGCAAACTGCAGCTCATAATTTTGTTAATTATTGTTACTGACAAATAAGCTGTAAGATTCAGGATTAGTTGTTCATTTTCCAACAATATGTAGCATTAGTGCTAATCACTGCAGCATGGATGTGATGGCTTGTTTGAAAGAAGTTTTCCCATTATGTTAGGAGAACATATCTGAACATCATCATGGTAAATTATAGATTGAGAGTTCTTGCTACGAGGCAACACACTAGAGAAGGTTACAGTAAGTGGAAGAGAAAACAGATGCAATGATAATTGTTATTTCTCAGAAAAAGCCAACCATACACAGTGCTGGAAGGACAATCTGTGTAACTACTGTCTTGAAGTCAACCTTGACAAGATTTTAGAGGGGGCTGGTTGAAAATTTATTCGAATTTAAGTTGGGGCCTTTTTGAGTACCCTGCAGGCCACAGAACACGCACAATAATATTCTGGAGTTACGTATTTCTAAGGCTATAATTATGGTCCAAATGGACCAGGAGACATAAATTAAAGTGTGAGAACTGGGGGGGGGGGGGGGGGGAGGTGGGGAGGGGGGGGGGGGGAACAAGATAAAAAAATGGTCTTGATGGGATTAGATTCAAACTACACTCCTGGAAACTGAAATAAGAACACCGTGAATTCATTGTCCCAGGAAGGGGAAACTTTATTGACACATTCCTGGGGTCAGATACATCACATGATCACACTGACAGAACCACAGGCACATAGACACAGGCAGCAGAGCATGCACAATGTCGGCACTAGTACAGTGTATATCCACCTTTCGCAGCAATGCAGGCTGCTATTCTCCCATGGAGAGGATCGTAGAGATGCTGGATGTAGTCCTGTGGAACGGCTTGCCATGCCATTTCCACCTGGCGCCTCAGTTGGACCAGCGTTCGTGCTGGACGTGCAGACCGCGTGAGACGACGCTTCATCCAGTCCCAAACATGCTCAATGGGGGACAGATCCGGAGATCTTGCTGGCCAGGGTAGTTGACTTACACCTTCTAGAGCACGTTGGGTGGCACGGGATACATGCGGACGTGCATTGTCCTGTTGGAACAGCAAGTTCCCTTGCCGGTCTAGGAATGGTAGAACGATGGGTTCGATGACGGTTTGGATGTACCGTGCACTATTCAGTGTCCCCTCGACGATCACCAGTGGTGTACGGCCAGTGTAGGAGATCGCTCCCCACACCATGATGCCGGGTGTTGGCCCTGTGTGCCTCGGTCGTATGCAGTCCTGATTGTGGCGCTCACCTGCACGGCGCCAAACACGCATACGACCATCATTGGCACCAAGGCAGAAGCGACTCTCATCGCTGAAAACGACACGTCTCCATTCGTCCCTCCATTCACGCCTGTCGCGACACCACTGGAGGCGGGCTGCATGATGTTGGGGCGTGAGCGGAAGACGGCCTAACGGTGTGCGGGACCGTAGCCCAGCTTCATGGAGACGGTTGCGAATGGTCCTCGCCGATACCCCAGGAGCAACAGTGTCCCTAATTTGCTGGGAAGTGGCGGTGCGGTCCCCTACGGCACTGCGTAGGATCCTACGGTCTTGGCGTGCATCCGTGCGTCGCTGCGGTCTGGTCCCAGGTCGACGGGCACGTGCACCTTCCGCCGGCCACTGGCGACAACATCGATGTACTGTGGAGACCTCATGCCCCATGTGTTGAGCAATTCGGCGGTACGTCCACCCGGCCTCCCGCATGCCCACTATACGCCCTCGCTCAAAGTCCGTCAACTGCACATACGGTTCACGTCCACGCTGTCGCGGCATGCTACCAGTGTTAAAGACTGCGATGGAGCTCCGTATGCCACGGCAAACTGGCTGACACTGACGGCGGCGGTGCACAAATGCTGCGCAGCTAGCGCCATTCGACGGCCAACACCGCGGTTCCTGGTGTGTCCGCTGTGCCGTGCGTGTGATCATTGCTTGTACAGCCTTCTCGCAGTGTCCGGAGCAAGTATGGTGGGTCTGACACACCGGTGTCAATGTGTTCTTTTTTCCATTTCCAGGAGTGTATGTTGTTTTCGTAGATACCAGAGTTTCTGATTTGATATGACTGACTCTCATACCTATGAACTGTTATACAGATAGTTTCCTCCCTACAGCTTCACTGCCATTTTGAGGAATACCTAGAGACAGCTATTTCAAAATGGCGAGTGTTGTTATATGTTCTGTTCCTGTGGTCAGGTCTGTAGAGTGTTCTGAATTGCAACCAGAATGTTACAGAGTTAGTGTTAGTGAATAGGAGCTCTGACTATTTAAGCGTACCTCACGTGTCAGACCAAATCTGGCAACCTTTTTTTTCACTACTTCACAAGTACTAGAACCTATGTAGGACATAGAGCCAATTATTAAACTTTCCTTACTGTTATGGTGTAATTACATTGCATAGTTAACATGCCCATGTTGTACTTTCCATGGATCATGTACAGTGGGAACTGCTGGAGGAAAGGATTGTTTGAATTCTCTTAGTTCTTTCCATATCTGTCTCATATTGTGTGATGCTCACAAATCTAGTACATTCTTTATTCCACTCAGTTGTCAACATTTTTGACATTAGTCTAATGTTGTTTACTATTATTATTATTAACTGAATTCTGCTAATTTTTCTGCCCCACCACTGTGCTTTGAGTGGTTTATGCTTCCTGTTAGTGTAAAGTATGATTTATTACTTATTTTTTAATATTGCCATGCACATTACAAGTTTCTGATATTTTTCTAAATGTATAAGAAACATCTTTGCCTCCACCTTTGTGTTTTCATGTTTGTGTAGTAGTTGATAGCAACGTTCTTCTAAGTAGATTGTAAGAATTGTTGATTTGTTTCATGTAACAGTTAGGTATTTGTGGAAGGACAGGCAGTGGTAAATCGTCACTTGTAATGTCACTCTTCCATATGATTGAAGTACATGAAGGCACTATAAAAATTGATGGCTTAGATATATCATTGGTTCCTCTTCAAGTCCTACGATCAAGGCTGTCAGTCATTCCTCAAGATGTGATTATGTTCAGTGGATCAATAAGGTAAGTTAAACATTCTTTTTTTTTTACAATTGTATTGACCAACTAAGATCGCATTAACAACTTCAGTTCCTCTTCTTCCTTTGTTGTTGTTTGATATTTTTCCAGTGTTCCCTCATTTTCTCCCCATGAAGTCTCTTCCTTTCTTCTGTCCATGTTGTTCCTGATTGTTTATTTCTTCTACTTTGAAAACCTTCCAAATATAGAATTTTATTTTTAAAACAGTTTCTTTCTGCTGTTCCTGATTCTTTGATGTTGTTTCTTTCTAGATCTTTCCTTACTTCCGAAATCCATGCTATTCCCAATTTCTTCTTCCAGAAATACAGGATGGATATGTGTGTGTGTGCGAGTGTATACCTGTCCTTTTTTCCCCCTAAGGTAAGTCTTTCCACTCCCGGGATTGGAATGACTCCTTACCCTCTCCCTTAAAACCCCCATCCCTTCTTCTTTCCCTCTCCTTCCCTCTTTCCTGATGAAGCAATCGTTGGTTGCAAAAGCTTGAATTTTGTGTGTGTGTTTGTTTGTGTGTCTATTGACATACCAATGCTTTCGTTTGGTAAGTTACATCATCTTTGTTTTTAGGAGTATTTGTTTTGTTAGTCTATTTCCATCCATTTGGTAGAGGTGTCCAAAAAAGGTTAATCTTCGTTTGCCCATTACTTCAGATATTTTTCTATATTTATGTAGATCTCCTAATTACTTCTTATTTTCCAACCATCTGCAGTTTTTATTGCACCGATTATTTTTCTAATAATCCTTCTTTCCAGTACCTCTAGTCTGTCCATCTTATAGTTCATCGTTAGGCATTCAGATCCATATAAACATTCTGGCTGTAGCACTGTGGTGTAGTGTTTTAGTTTTGTTTTCTAGACATACATTTCTTGTTGTAAATATTTTTGGTCAAATCATATGCTCTTTCCATTTTGTTAATTCTTACATCTATTGCAGATTTTTCTAGTCCATTCTGTTGTGTAGTCTCTCCAAGATATTTAAATTTATTTACTCTCTTTACTTTACCTATTTGGGTTTCTATGAATTTTGGTGCATTTTTTAATATTTGTCATGAATTTTGTTTTTTCAGCTGAAATTTTGAGACCAGTTCTGTTTGCTATTTTTTCCAGAAGGTTTATCTGAATAACTGCTTCTGTCACGTTTTCTGAAAGTATTGCAAAATCATTCGCAAAAGCCAAGTAGTTTACCTTGATTCCATTTGTTTTCCTTCCCAGAGTTATTGGTTCAATTTTGTGATTGTTTAGCTCCAAATTCCAGATCCTTACAATTTTTTCTAGAACACAGTTCAACACCTTGTCTAATCCCAGTTTTTATTTTAAATGGCTGAGATACTTCTCCCATAAATTAGACTTTAAATATTGTACCTGTTAGTGTTTCACAAATTATATTTGGTAATTTTGATTTAACACAAAATTCTCTAATGACATTATCTATTGTTTCTCTGTCTATACAATCAAATGTTTTCTTGAAATCAATAAATGACACTATTATGGGTTTGCTGGTTAACATTCTATGACAAATTATTGACTTTAAGTTAAAAATGTGTTCTGCAGAGGATCTTCCCTTTCGAAAACCACCCTGATATTCTCCCAGTTGTTCGTCTAAAGCAGGGCTTCCCAACCTGTGGTCCGTGGACCCCTTAGGGGTCCGCTGGCTCTTTCTAAGGGATCTGCGGCCACCTTTCACCAAATCGTGTCAAATAATGAGTAAAATTATTGAATAAAAATGTGAAAATCAAATTCATCACTATTTTTTTTTTTTTTCTTTTTTTATTTTCGTGTGAAAAACTTGTGTACTTTTACTTCAGGTCATATCCCCAAGCAGCCTTTGCAGTTCCTAAGTGAGAACGTATACACAGTTTAGTGCCAGAGAATGCGGCTTCTCTAATCGACTGTTTAGCAACAATACGGGGGTCGTTTGTGCCCCGGCTCACGGCGCCACACGCGCTGAAACCTTTTACGCATGCGCTGAGCGAGCTTTGTCGACCAATCACAACACTCGCTGCCACGTATGCAGCCCCAGGCATCATTAAATGTTAAACTTGCTTTGTCAGTGCACTACCTGTTTCATAAGTCGATTTTTGACCAGTTTATTACTGCTAACATGGATCGGTGGCTGAAGTCAGAATCACTGAAGAAGGGTGCAGTTTCTGCATCGCCTTCACAACAAGAGAAGTTTCCAGCTGAAACAAGTGAGGAGGGAGGACGACCAAAGGAAGACCTTACATACATTTGAACATTTTTCTTCTGATTTCATGAAAAACCACACCCACCCACCCACACACATACACACACACGACTGTTACGAAATATGCGTGCTCCTTACACAACAGTAGCCAAATAGTGGAAGTGAACAGACCATAAGCGGCAGCTTGTCAACAGCGAACAGTTTGGACGTGACGTTGATTGCTCTTGGAGGAAGACAGCTCCATCGTGCGAAATTTCAATTACCAAGTAATTTTAATCAGGCTGTAGTGTTGAACAAAGGGAGTAAATCCACTAGTAGGTGTCTGGATACAGTGGGAATTGAAATTGAGTCGTTAATTTCAAGTTGTTTTCATCCATCTGTAAACCAAAGACTATTGATACTTCGGGGATGGGGTGGGGGGAGGGGGTGTCATTGGGAACATGGCTACTTGCATTAAGAAGCTTTCAGTTCCCATGGGTTCACTCTGAAATTTAAAGTTACTGTGCTCTTGACTGACTAGGTGTCCGCCATGGATTTTTGACTGAAGAAGGGGTCCGCCAGCTGAAAAGGTTGGGAAGCCCTGGTCTAGAGTATCTACCACTCTGTTCCAGAGAATTTTTGATAATATTTTCTATGCTACTGGAAGATGTGACACTCCTCTGTAATTACTGATATTTTATTTGTCTCCCTTTTTATGTAGCGGGTGGATTAATGCTGTTTTCCATTCAACTGGAATCTTTTCAGTTTTCCAAATTTTCTCAAATGTTGTAGGTCCTTTATGATTTTTGGTTCTGACCACTTCGATAATTCTGCTGTAATGGTGTCTTCACCACTTGCTTTATTGTTTTTGAGTGTTTTGATGGCTTCATGAATTTCTAATTCTGTTGGTGGGAAATCTTCCTCTAGATTTTGAGGTGTCACTGTAAATTTTAATTTATCTGTTAGAACCAGACAGTTTAACAGCTTTTCAAAAAATTTTGATAAAATTTCACAGTTTTCTTTGTTATATAATCCCTTTTGCCATTTTCATCTTTGAAACAAATACCTGGTGCCTGATATCCTTGAAGTATGTGTTTAATAGTTTGATAAAAATTTCTAGAATTATTTTTGGTGAAATTTTCTTCTATTTCAATAAGCTGAGAATTTTCGAAGTTTCTTTTGATTTTCCGAAGTATTATACCTATTATTATTATTATTATTATTATTATTATTATTATTATTATTATTATTATTATTATTATTATATCTTTTTAAGTATCATTTATATGATACTCACACTGCCTCTGTGATGGATTAAATGATTTTGTATTCTTACTTCTGAATACACTATGATATAATGCCTGTATTGAATTTACTATTTATTTAGCTGTGAAGTTTTCTGAAAACTTCTGAAACTGATTTTTACTAAGTATCATTTTATGGCACAGAAATATTTGTGTACAGCAAAAACTATTACAGTTCATTTTATTTATTATTTTTTAAATTAATGTGATGTCTTACCTTTTATAGGTGCTTGCGGGTGTAACATACTTTCATGTTTGCTACTGTAGTGTTTGGATGGATTCCACTGGGATGAAAACATTTTAGTATTTTATGCTGCTTCAAATAAGAAAAGTGTCCAGCTCCTTAGTTTTGGTAGTGATGTGTTTGTTATATTGCCAGATTTATAAGTTCAAAATTTTCATTTTTTCTCTTCTGTTGTTGCTTCTATGCTGCAGACTGTCTTTTACATTTCCTTCTAAATAAATAGAGCATTTACCTTCACTATAAATGTTTTTTAAGCATTTCTCACACACTTTTTTCTGTGAGCGCTTCCTGGTTCATTGATCATCATCTCTCGATTATACAAGGTATATCCACAAAGTAAGGTCCGTTTGGTGATGTAAAACAAACGTGTACAGATACAGAAAAAAATTTATTGTACAAAAATCTAAAACTGTTCAAATAATTTTCTATACAGCTTCCGAAATTTTGTAGGCACTTGTCATAGCGTGGCACAAGTTTTTGTATGCCTTCTTCATATAGGGTTGCCGCCTGTGTATTCAATCATATGGTAACATGTTCTTTCAGCTCGTAATCATCGCTGAAGTGTTGACCACCAAGGACAGATTGTAGGTGTAAGATGAGATAAAAGTCGCTAGGAGCGAGGTCCGAACTGTATGGAGGATGATCAAATGGGTCCCAGTGAAATTCCCGTGAGAGCCGTTTGCTTACATTTACCTTGTGAAGTCAGGCATTATCATGGAAATAAACAACACTTTTTACAGTAATCCTTGGCATTTGTTCTGCATTGTGCAGCACGATTTCTTAATGGTCTCGCAGTAACCATGTGCATTGATTGTTTGGTCAGCAAAATGCCTTTTCTTACCCAAAAAATGGTGTACATGACTTTTCGAGGTGTCAAGATTTGCTTAGGCTTAATCTTTGTTGGGGTTGAAATGTGCCTCCATTCCATTGATTGCCGTTTTGTTTCAGGGGTGTCATACAATACCCAAGTTTCATCCCCCGTGACTATCCGAGGAAGAAAACCATCGCCTCCTTCATTGTAGTGTGTCAAAAACTGAAGTGCACTACCCATCCGTTGTTTTTTGTTTTGTTCAGTAAGAATTTTGGGTACCCCATGTTAAAAAAGTTTTCCAAATTTCAGTTTTCCAGTGACAATTTCACGAATTAATGATCGTGAGATTTGTAGAACTGCCATAGCAAGGTCACTAAGTGTAAACTTACGGTTGTGCTTAATCTTCTCTTCAGTTGTGTGAACCAGTTCATCAGTAACCACAAACATGTGTTCACTTCGTTCTTCATCGTGCACATTGAACAATCTGACCCATGTTCTAATCATTGTATCACTCATAGCAGTTTGCCCGTAAACCTCACAGATTTGTCAATGAATTTCCTTTGGTTTAACTTTCTTTGCATTTAGAAAATGAATCACAGATCTGATTTCATACGCAGCGGCATTTTCAATTACGGCTGACATTATAAAGAAGCACTAAAAAGCACACATTGGCAGCAGTGATCTGAAAATGGTGTACATGTCTTCTCATTGAGTCAGAGTAACTGCCGCACATGCTCGGAACTGCGATCATAGTGCTGCTGCAGATAGAAATAGAAACCTAACTTACTTTGTGGACAACCCTCGTATATCTAAAATTGGACTTCTGTGGAGTGTGTGTCACACAGATGATATGCAGTCATTATCAATAAGAATAATTCCTCACATTATATTGCCATTTTTAACTCAAAGTGAAAGCCAGCACTAAAACATAACACTTGCACAGTGGCAGTAACCTAATTAGAACACTGATGGAATTTAATTTTAATATGGCCTGGAATGTCTTGGTGGAAAGTAAATAATTTAAGGAGTAAAGGCAACAACTTACTAAATAGCAGAGGGGCTGAGACTATGAACTGGTGCATAACCAAACCTTGTGTGTGTGTGTGTGTGTGTGTGTGTGTGTGTGTGTGTGTGTGTGTGTGTTTTTCCATGATAGCCCATGATAGCTCTGGAATGCCTGGAGGACTTTCAATTATCCAATTTTAGAAGTGATGGCATGTGAGCATAACTGTGCAACCCCTTGAGCAGATTCAACAAGGCTCAGTACCATCAAAAAATATTCTGTTCAGGTAATACAGCCTTGGTGCCATCAGGGGTGGGATGGGCTGTGAAGAGATTGACATGTAAAAATAACCAAGAACCACAGCCCTGATAATGTTTAACACCTAGGAATGGCAGCGCAAGAGGAAGGTGTTACATCTAAAACATAATTCTGGAACACTCAGACCAATTCCAGTTCACTTAATTTTAAATGCAGCTTGCTGTTACTGTGTAATAAATTATACAATGGAGATAAAACATGCCTAGCACCCCTAGTCAATGAAAATTGGGAAAGTGGTGACATGCACATTTAACTTTAAAAAGTCTAGAGCAAGTTATATATATATATATATATACACTGGGGAGATACCTCTAACACCGCTAAGAGTGGGAGTGGGAAGAAGGTGACATATTAAAATAATTTGAAAAGACCAATATTAGTGTTGAATTTATAGTTTTCAGTACAGCTAGGCTAACTAGTGACATTTCATCCCTAGGAGTTTAGTAGGTTGGAATTAGGTAGGAATAGGGCACCTTAAAAATGGTAAAAAACAGAGAATAACAGGGTTATATTTGTGATATTTACAGTTATTTGGTTCAATGGTAACAGTCCTGATGAGAAGTGACACACAGGGGTTGGTATGGGAATGAGAATGGGAAGTGGATGACATTTAAACTGCATGGAATGTATCAAAAATTCCAACTCAGCATGGTAAGCAATCACTCACTAATGGCATTGAGGATGGGAAGATACTGACATTGAGGATGGGAAGATACTAACATGAAAAGCAATAAAAATGACTGATGTCAAAAGGCCTTCAGAGTTGGTGGCTGACTGGTGACAGTCCTTATTGGTGGGGTAGGGATGGGAGGAGGATGACATAAGAGTAAGTGACTGGACAATGCTGGATTAGTGGTACATATTTGTGCATGCTGTCAGATGCTATTGTGTTGAAAGACAGCCATTTGTATTTTTATTTATTATATATATAGGGATGCAATATGGTGTGATGATGTGATTTTTTTTTTTTTTTGTGTGTGTGTGTGTGTGTGTGTGTGTGTGTGTGTGTGTGTGTGTGTGTGTGTGTTATAAGATTCTGGGGAAATACTGCAAAAGTGGGAAAGTTTTTTAAAGTACCAAAATAAGCTGTGAGGTTGATCTGTGGTGCTATAAAGTGGACATCATGTAGGCACCTATTCAAGACCATTAGGATACTGACACTCACAGGCTAGTACATCTACTCATTGATGCTATTTGTATCATTGGTGATATTTGTAATAATAATAATAAAAATAAAATAAAATAAAATAAAAACTTTTCCAAACTAACTGTGACATTCACAGTCATGCCTCAAGGCAGAAGTAAAGCATTTGTAGAGACTCAATATAGTACAAAAAGAAGTTATCCAATCTGGAATAAGAATTTGCAATAAGCTCCCACTGAATATAAAATGGACAGTGACAGCCCTCAGATATTCAAGAGGAAACTGAAACAGTTCCTGATAAACCACATTCTGTGTAATTTAAATGAATTTCTAGAGCTTTAAGTTATGAAAGGAATATAAAATGGACAGTGACAGCCCTCAGATATTCAAGAGGAAACTGAAACAGTTCCTGATAAACCACATTCTGTGTAATTTAAATGAATTTATAGAGCTTTAAGTTATGAAAGGTGTATCATATTATAAACAATATTGTAATATTGTATGCTGATGTATGTAAAATTGTATACCTTGTATGTGTGTTATTTGCAGTACCGGTACTGTTTGTTTCTCTTCTCTTTTGAATTCTTTGACGTGTCCTACATTACAGTACAACATTTGTACAGACTGTGACTTAACAGGACCAAATAGAATTCAAATCAAATTGAATCAAATCTACTTAATCACCTGATGTAAAATATTTTCAGGGAAAATCTTGATCCAAGTGCACAGTTTACAGATGCTGAACTCTGGAAGAGCTTAGAACTAGCTCAGCTAAAGGAAACTGTCAGCAGCTATCCTGGAAAATTAGGTAAAGTAAAGCTGATCATTACCTTTAAAAATTTTCTGGGATGAATTATTGAATTCCTTGTGAATTATTGAATTCCTTCCATGGGTGGAGGTTACTGTTAGTGTGTTCTGTGTTTGTCTTAACCACACCACTTCTGTTTTGAGTTTTTCTCACTTGGCCATTCTTTAACATGGAAGACATATAACAGTTATTCCCTGAAAGATCCGAAGAGCCTGGGGATAAGTTGTTAAGTTTATTTTGACTTGTTAGTGAAGGGGAAAAAGAATTATATATAAAATACAAAATTTTGATTTGAATATCTGATAAAGTTATATACCAATAGCTGAGTTTCTTAGTTATTTCAGAAATTACAAGTTAGTTTTGAAACGTGTCATAAAAGACACAAAAATTAAGGAAAATGAAATATATATTATGAAGTCATCCAATAAAACTAAGTCCTTGTGGAAAGCTATGCAGGATCTTTCGAGGATGAAGACAACTCACAAAAATATTGTGATACTACACAATGGCAAGAAACTCACTGCTCCTTGGGCAGTTGCAAAGAACTTCAATTCTTATTATGCAACTGTTGTTGGAAAATTAGTGAAGGAAAAATGTGGAAATCCACCTAATTCAACACTGAAAGAGCTTTCATCTATTGAAATAAATAATATATCCATGTTCCTCAGTCTAGTAGGCCCAACGGAACTCCTAAATACCATTAATTCACTGAAGAGTAATTATTCAGCTGATATTAATGATATTCCAGATTATATTATAAAAATAACAGCAAGACACATACCCTCTCCTTTATTAGCCATATACAAATCATCCTTATGAAGTGGTGTCTACCCACAGCAACTGAAAATGGCAAAAGTAATACCCCTATATCGAAAAGGTGATCAGCAATGTATGGGTGTAGCCCCATGTCACTGTTCTCAGAGTTTTCAAAAATTATTGAAAAAGTGTTCCTTTCACAACCGACTACATTCTTCAACAAGAATAATATTATTTCTGGATGTCAACATGGCTTCAGACCACATAGCCAACTAAACAGCCACTTTCAACCTGGTAAACCCTGTCATAAACACAGTGGACAACCACAAAAAAATCTCTGGTTCATTGTTGGAACTAACAAAAGCTTTCTACGTGATTGATCATTCTGTGCTCCTGAGAAAGCTTGAATGGTGTGGTGTAAGAGATGTGTCGACCCCCATGTATCACTCCTGTAGGGATTGCAAACACAAGAGTCAACTAATTACACTCACAGAGGTGTTTAAACCATGTTATGTACCATGCTCCATACGTAATTGGAACAGGAAGAAGATGTAATAACTGGTGCAATAGGAAGTACCCTCTGCTGTGTTTTGTATGGGTATAGATGAAGATGTAGAAATTTCTGTGAAAAGACCATGTTTCTCCTTGACATGGAATATACTGCTAGGAAGAGTTATACACTCATGTGCTTGTGGTATGTAAAATTGAGGAACATTATTGTTAGTGGAAAAGCTATATTTACCAATAATTTTTATAACACTGCAAGAATTTTTTTCTTCTAAGTTTTTGGGTTTTCAGATGCTGAAGTTCAAGAGGGTGGAGAAAACCTCAGTGCTGGGGAGAGACAACTATTCTGTCTTGCTCGTGCTATTCTGCACGGTGCAGCCTGTTTGATAATGGATGAAGCGACGAGTTCTGTTGATCCAGAAACTGAAGAAGCCTTACTAGCTGCAGCATCAAAAGCGTTTGCTGGCCGCACAGTTATTACTATAGCGGTAAGACAGTTTTAAATTCATGTGGGTACCAGCTGGATATAATTGTTTAATATTGAATAAAATCAGAAGGCATGATGACTATTGGGAACTGTTCATAACTTTCAATGGAATATCCCATTAAAGAGTTATTACTAATGTCTCACTTCATTCTTATCATCCAAGTATGCAACAGAAACAAGAACACTAATAAAAATTAATATTTCTTCAAAATGAAAGTAAAATATGAACTGTAACAATATGTGTGGATGATACTCATTCACACATTGTGTTTAATAAATCTCATCAAGACAGGTGGCCTTTAGGGATGTGGAACCAGTTAAATTAAACATTATCAGGCTGAGGCAGCCACTGTAGGCTACTACTGTAAAGTACACCAACAGTCAGTTACAAATAGTAATAATTTATTCGCATTTTTATTAGAGGGAATGTAGAAAGAAATGCAGCTATCTAAATGATAATGCTTTCACTGTTTGGCTGTTATTGATGTGCTTCTGGATACTCTATTGCAGTTTCAGCTTTACAGTCACTGTCAAGTAATTCTGAAACCAACATACATATTTCAGCATTAATACATTATTGTAAAATTACAGTTTACACCATGAAGGGTCATGACAAGTGTACTCTTTTAATAGGGGCCATACCATTATTATCCTTTTGAAATTAGTTACCTTTCATGTTGTGTTACATGTCAATAATGTCAATAACATTCATTATTTAATCCTTCAATGACTGTCATGTTGAAAGAATTAAGATTCTGTTTCCTGTTTGTAAGCCTGTGTCAATTATTAAAGTTTATGTGCCACATATCTCATCACAAGTAATGAGTACTATTGAAGACTTAAAAAAAAGGTGTACTTTACTTTAGACTATTTGTAAATTGTATAAACACCTGGGTTACAAAATAACATTAGATAAATATGGCAAGAAAAGTTGTCACAAGATGTAAATATGTAATTTAGGAGTAAAGAAGACAACTCATTGAGTAGTAGGAGCATTGAGTTGTTGACAGTCAACCTTTACAATTTAGAGTGAGCAGCTAATGTACATATTTCATCGGTAATACATTATTATGAAATTACAATTTACATGATGAAAAGTCATGCCAAGTGTACTCTTAATAGGGATCATACCATTGAAAATAGTTGCATTTCATGTTGTGTTACACAAAACACACACACACACACACACACACACCTATATGGTTACAGTGCGCTGGCTGAACATACAATACTGGGATTGCAGTTCAGTAGATAGGTTGGGGTGCGGATTGTGTTGGGTGAGGTCGGTAGAGGTAGAAAGAGGCAGGATGTGGGAGGAGGAGTTGGGGAGGGTAGTTGGCAGCTTGGAGAGAGGCAGCAGATGTGAGAGTTAGGAATGCAGGAGAGAGAGGTGGCATGTAAATGGGATAGGAATGCAATGACACGCTGGTCCAGAGCCAGAGAGTTCATGCGATTCATGTCGTTGATAACATGGAGGTGTGGGTTGGGAGGGGGTGACATGAAAGAGGGAGGAGAAACTATTGGATACAAGATTCAGATGCAGTGGATTAGTGGAGATGAAGGCCAGAAGGATTACAGGAGCTAGGATGTATTGCAAGGGTAACTCCTTTCGGCATAGTTCAAAAAGGCTGGTACTGGATAGAAAAGAACCAGATCACATGTTGTGATCAATGGATAATCAGTTCTGTTCTTGGCCACAGTTTGGTTGTACACATTTATTCTGGTGCATAACGAGTTGATGCTAATGCCCACATAAAATGCTGTAATGAAATGGTAGCATATCTGGTCTATGGCATGGCTGCTTTCACAGGTGGCTCTAGTTCCGAGTATGATAGGATAAGTTTGTGACAGGACTAATTAGGATGTTCTGTGTGAATGAACCAGGCACTTCACTGGCTCTGATTTCCATGTGTCATTGCATTCATGTCCTGTGCACCTGCCTCTTTCTCCTTCTACTCAGCCCAACTGACACAAACTGCAGTTTATCTGCTGAATTGCAGAAGCTGTTTAGTTAGAATCTTATATAGTTACGAATAGCTAAGAAACACTCTTTTTCAGTTATTTCCAACAGACAACAGGTAAAATCTGCTATTATAGATACATGCAAATGACACATTGGTATTCATTGAGGATTCTCTTGACAAAACTGACTCTATACATGAAGAATTAAATGGTGAACATCAGGGTATTTTCCCAGATAGACTAAAGTATGCCATTGTTAGAACACTGCATAAAAAGGGGGATACGTCTGATGTCAACAACTACTGCCCAATCTCTCTTCTGACTGCCTTATCCAAAAGTCTTGAAAAAGTAATGTATTGTAAAGTAGCTTCACACCTTTGTAAAAATGAAGTTTTAACAAAATGTCAGTTTGGTTTCCAGAAGGGTTTTTCAATGGAAAATGCTATATATACTTTCACTAATGAAATATTAAATGCTCCGAGTAACCGAAAGTCACCTGTTGGGATTTTTTGTGATCTATCAAAGGCTTTTGATTGTGTAAATCATGGAATACTTCTAGATAAGCTCAAGTACTGTGGCATGAATCGGACAGTGCTCAAATGGTTTAAATCATACCTAACTGGAAGAGAGCAGAAAGTTGAAATAAGCAGTTCACATAATATGCAAAAAACTGGTGATTTCTCAAACTGGGGAACAATCAAGAATGGGGTGCCGCAAGGTTCGGTCTTGGGTCCTCTGCTGTTCTTAATATATATTAATGACTTGCCATTCTATATTCACGAAGATGCAAAGCTGGTACTTTTTGCCGATGATACAAGTACAGCTATCACACCCAACAGACAAGAATTAGCTGGTGACATTGTAAACGATGTTTTTCAGAAAATCATTAAGTGGTTCTCTGCAAATGAGCTCTCATTAAACTTTGACAGTAAATGGAATGACACCATTAATAAATATAGACTTCAATCAGAAATCGGTAGCTACGGTAGAATATTCAAAATTTCTAGGTGTATGCATTGATGAGGGCTTGAACTGGAAAAAACACACTGAGGATCTGCTGAAACGTTTGAGTTCAGCTACTTATGCTATTAGGGTCATTGCAAATTTTGGCAATATACATCTCAGTAAATTAGCTTACCACGCCTATTTTCATTCTCTGCTTTTGTATGGCATCATATTCTGGGGTAACTCATCATTGAGTAAAAGAGTGCTTGAGCTCATCCAAGATCATCCTGCAGAAAATATCATCCTCACAAAATAAATAAATAAATAAATAAATATATATATATATATATATATATATATATATATATATATATATATATATATATATATATATATATATAAAAAAATAAAGATGAGGTGACTTACCGAACAAAAGCGCTGGCAGGTCGATAGACACACAAACAAACACACACACAAAATTCGAGCTTTCGCAACAAACTGTTGCCTCATCAGGAAAGAGGGAAGGAGAGGGGAAGACGAAAGGAAGTGGGTTTTAAGGGAGAGGGTAAGGAGTCATTCCAATCCCGGGAGCGGAAAGACTTACCTTAGGGGGAAAAAAGGACAGGTATACACTCGCACACACGCAGATATCCACATATATATATATATATATATATATATAAAAACAAAGATGAGGTGACTTACCGAACGAAAGCGCTGGCAGGTCGATAGACACACAAACAAACACAAACATACACACAAAATTCAAGCTTTTGCAACAAACTGTTGCCTCATCAGGAAAGAGGGAAGGAGAGGGAAAGACGAAAGGATGTGGGTTTTAAGGGAGAGGGTAAGGAGTCATTCCAATCTTTGGATGGATATGTGTGTGTGTGTGGGGGGGGGGGAGTGTATACCCGTCCTTTTTTCCCCCCAAGGTAAGTCTTTCCACTCCCGGGATTGGAATGACTCCTTACCCTCTCCCTTAAAACCCACATCCTTTCGTCTTTCCCTCTCCTTCCCTCTTTCCTGATGAGTCAACAGTTTGTGTATGTTTGTGTGTCTGTCGACCTGCCAGCACTTTCATTCTTTCATTTGGTAAGTCACATCATCTTTGTTTTTAAATATATTTTTCCTACGTTGAATGTTTCCCTCTATTATAACCATATATATATATATATATATATGGCTGTGTGCTTCGTGCGGCTGCCTCGAGTCGAATGAACATGCTGCTGCCTCTCGACACAGTTATCAACCACCATGACGTCAGACCTTCCAGCCCCCACTCGCACGCACAGAGCCAGCGTGGCTTATCAGTGTTGCGCAATCTTGATTTTCCAGCAACACGGGCCTAGTAATACTAGGGCCCGTGTTGCCCGGCAGCCTCGCTCAGCGGCTCAAGTCCGCTTCAAGGTCACCCGCCTTAAGCGGCTACGTACATTAACTGCACACAGATTAACTGCATGCAGATGGGGGGAAATCCCCCCCACCCCC
This sequence comes from Schistocerca piceifrons, assembly GCF_021461385.2. Lineage (NCBI taxonomy): Eukaryota > Metazoa > Arthropoda > Insecta > Orthoptera > Acrididae > Schistocerca > Schistocerca piceifrons. The sequence continues at coordinate 590,024,941 of NC_060138.1, read as the reverse complement.
CCCCCTGCAAATCGCACACTGCTCTAATCTAACTTCACAATAGAATAAATTCACCAGTCTCTTTGATTTAACTGTTTCTTTGATTTAAATGTTTCCAATGTAAATAACATACATGAGATTGGTATGTTTGTATGATTTGCATATATATATATATATATATATATATATATATATATATATATATATATATATATATATATATATATATATATATATATATATATATAGACTTATGAAATTTGTTATTAACAATCCGAACAAATTCAAAAGTAATAGCAGTGTACATGGCTACAACACTAGGAGAAATGATGATCTTCACTACTCAAGATTAAATCTAACTTTGGCTCAGAAGGGGGTAAATTATGCTGCTACAAAAGTCTTTGGTCACTTACCTAATAGCATCAAAAGTCTGACAGATAGCCATATAGCATTTAAAAGAATTTCTTAATGGCAACTCCTTCTACTCATTAGATGAATTTTTGGACATAGTAAGTGGGTAATTTCCCCAACAACTCCCTCCCTTAAAAAAAAAGTGTCATGTAATATTTTGTGTAATGTAATATCTTGTGTAGACACCTTTTATTAACCTGACACATTCCACATCATTATGAAGTGTTGTATTCATGATCTATGGAACAAGTACTAATCTAATCTAATCTCTAATCCAGGATGTGATTTGTGCTTTTACCAGTGGGGGGGGATGTCTTCGGGGGTTATTAGAATTATATATGTTACTAGCTTGGACCATGGCGATACGCATGGTTAAACAGCTATTTATAAATAGATGTTAATGCCGAAACTCACTATTCACGCGTATGCACTATCAGAAAAGCCATCTCTTGTTATATCTTTAAAAGTGCATTATAGGTAAAGCTTATTTACGAAATCATCTACATACAGGTATATGAGGAGAATTCAAAAAGTAGAGGCACATTTGTGAAAAGCTGTACTTATTCTGATGATAGAAAATTGAAACATATTAATAGTATTAATAGTAGGACTTATTACAAACTTTCAGTGTTCGGCTCCACAAATTTAAATTATATGTAAATTTTCACTCCAGTGTGTGGGAAATAAACATCCCAGGTTGGGACGCATAAACTAAAACCAGAGGAGGGGATGGTCTGATGCAGATGGGGGGAAATCCCCCCCATCCCCCCCTGCAAATCGCACACTGCTCTAATCTAACTTCACAATAGAATAAATTCACCAGTCTCTTTGATTTAACTGTTTCTTTGATTTAAATGTTTCCAATGTAAATAACATTCATGAGATTGGTATGTTTGTATGAGTTGCATTTGTGTGAATGTGTGTGTCTGTTGTCTTTTTTTGACAAAGATCTCATAGGCTGAAAGCTCATTTTGTGACAGTATTTTTGTTGTGCCTATCTGCGACTCAGTATCTCCACTATATTGTGAGCAGCAACAATCCTTTTCATAACAATGAGACATGAGATTGGGATATTCTTTAAGTCAATCACCACTGATCATGTCATTAGCAGTCTTTCTTCTCATCTACCCAGCAATAAATGAGAATTTTTCAATGCTATGATACATCATCTTGTTAGTCTGCCATTGAGTGCAGAGGAAGTAGATAAGGAACTAAATATTTTAAAAGAAATCACTATCAAAAATAAAAACAGGGCAGACTTGATATTAGAAATGTATGACAAGAAAATTTAAATGAATGTTCAATTGGATTGTGCACAACTAACAACTTAGAACAACTTTTAAGACATAAAATGAAAAAGACTGATCTGAAGGGTACATGCTGTATATGAAATAAAATGTGATTCATGCCACATTGAATATGTATGGAAAACTGTCCACACATTCAAAGACAGATTTAAAGAATGCATAATACTGACAGGGTAATAATTCTTCATTTAGAAAATTTTATGTACATATGGACTTAATAAAGTAAGTTACATGAATTGTCCCACACTAAGATCATTGTGCAACAAGAGTGCTATGTTGTCAGAAGAGAATACATATTCCTGGTTTGGAAATGTATTTCTCTTTTGAGTGTCCCAAAAGATCTCCCTTCCATCGGCCAAGGCAGCAGCTCTTCTGGAATCTGTGAAAGATGATCTACACTCCTGGAAATGGAAAAAAGAACACATTGACACCGGTGTGTCAGACCCACCATACTTGCTTCAGACACTGCGAGAGGGCTGTACAAGCAATGATCACACGCACGGCACAGCGGTCACACCAGGAACCGCGGTGTTGGCCGTCAAATGGCGCTAGCTGCGCAGCATTTGTGCACCGCCGCCGTCAGTGTCAGCCAGTTTGCCGTGGTATACGGAGCTCCATCGCAGTCTTTAACACTGGTAGCATGCCGCGACAGCGTGGACGTGAACTGTATGTGCAGTTGACGGACTTTGAGCGAGGGCGTATAGTGGGCATGCGGGAGGCCGGGTGGACGTACCACCGAATTGCTCAACACGTGGGGTGTGAGGTCTCCACAGTACATCGATGTTGTCGCCAGTGGTCGGCGGAAGGTGCACGTGCCCGTCGACCTGGGACCGGACTGCAGCAACGCACGGATGCACGCCAAGACCGTAGGATCCTACGCAGTGCCGTAGGGGACCGCACCGCCACTTCCCAGCAAATTAGGGACACTGTTGCTCTTGGGGTATCAGCGAGGACCATTCGCAACCGTCTCCATGAAGCTTGGCTACGGTCCCGCACACCGTTAGGCCGTCTTCCGCTAACGCCCCAACATCGTGCAGCCCGCCTCCAGTGGTGTCGCGACAGGCGTGAATGGAGGGATGAATGGAGACGTGTCATCTTCAGCGATGAGAGTCGCTTCTGCCTTGGTGCCAATGATGGTCGTATGCGTGTTTGGCGCCGTGCAGGTGAGCCCCACAATCAGGACTGCATACGACCGAGGCACACAGGGCCAACACCCGGCATCATGGTGTGGGGAGCGATCTCCTACACTGGTGATTGTCGAGGGGACACTGAATAGTGCACGGTACATCCAAACCGTCATCGAACCCATCGTTCTACCATTCCTAGACCGGCAAGGGAACTTGCTGTTCCAACAGGACAATGCACGTCCGCATGTATCCCGTGCCACCCAACGTGCTCTAGAAGGTGTAAGTCAACTGCCCTGGCCAGCAAGATCTCCGGATCTGTCCCCCATTGAGCATGTTTGGGACTGGATGAAGCGTCGTCTCACGCGGTCTGCACGTCCAGCACGAACGCTGGTCCAACTGAGGTGCCAGGTGGAAATGGCATGGCAAGCCGTTCCACAGGACTACATCCAGCATCTCTACGATCCTCTCCATGGGAGAATAGCAGCCTGCATTGCTGTGAAAGGTGGATATACACTGTACTAGTGCCGACATTGTGCATGCTCTGTTGCCTGTGTCTATGTGCCTGTGGTTCTGTCAGTGTGATCATGTGATGTATCTGACCCCAGGAATGTGTCAATAAAGTTTCCCCTTCCTGGGACAATGAATTCACGGTGTTTTTATTTCAATTTCCAGGAGTGTACTTTCACAACAGCCTGATATCTATGAAATTCCTTGTGCATGTGATAAAAATTACACAGGACAAACAATGCATACTGCACAAGAATGTTGCATTGAATGCCGATAATAATCCCATCTTCTGTGGCCCAATAAATGTGGAATGGCTGAACATTGTATTTCCACTGCCCATTCCATGGATTACAGGATAGTTGTGATAATAGCCACAGTGTCATCCTTATGGGATTCAACGGTCAAGGAAGCAGTGGAATGCAATTAGCAGACAACCTGCTCAGCCAAGATGAAGGTTTCCAGTTTGACAAGTCATGCACACCACTTGTTTCACATCTGTGCTCTCAAAGGAAATATTGTTCCATGTCTTCAATGCCTGGCATTCCAACATATGCCATCCATAATAATCAACCACATACTTTATAAGCACTGTGGATTTGCAGACTATGTGCCTGATTTGTTTTACTCTAAGATGCATAACTTTTTATCTATGACTGAAGCTCTTATTACCAACAGTGTTATCTCTGATAAAGCACATTTACTCCACAGTGTTGTGTGAAGTGATTTAAAAATCTTCCAAGTGAGAATGCCTGCAAAGTTGTCAGTCGAAATGTTGAAACAAGAATTAATAATATCCCAGATGAATGACTGAAAGATGATGTTCTCAACACATAACATGACATGAAATGTAACTTATTTTGAAAGGACAATATTGGTATGTTACCTGTTGTACTTTGTATGAATTTCCATTGTAATGTCATAATGATGTACTAATGCTGGAAAGTGTATGTTAGTTGCAGGACCACCTGACAATGACTACAAAGCTCAAATTTCAATAGTGTATTCAGAAGGAATTAAATAACAAATAAGTGGTGAAACATTATCATTTTCACAATTATATATGACAGTGACTCCACTGAAAGAGGCCACTGCTCTGCCATTTACATTACTATTCTGCTGCCTTCACCAACTATTTCTGACTAGGAATTTATGTAACATTTATTTCTGTGAGTCCTAATACTCACAAGGGTTGACTCATCTGCCATCACAGGTGTAGGGTGACAAACAGACAAATTTACAAACATGATTGAATCTCATAATTTTATAGTTTTCCTAGATTTTTCCTTCAGCAAATAAAAAGAAAAGACAGCACAAATGAACAAGAAAGCTTCAGATCAACAAATACTTGAAGAAAGTAGAGGTCTCTCAATCATCTCGATCTGAAAAGATCCAAACCACTGGACATGATTTAAAAGCACCAACTCACTAACAAATGAGATTCGAATTCCAGAGTCTATTAAAAATGAAGTGTTGCCATTGTAGGGGCAAAAATGAAGGACCTTAAAAGAGTGTGAAAGGATATTAAAGGAAATAATAGAAAAGGCACAAGAATGTGAGAAAAACATTTGTGAATAGGGCAAAAAGAAGAGGAGGGAACAATTGGAAAGTAGTAGAAGACAAGAAAATGGAATAAAAAGATCTACACAATTAAAATATAAGACGTACCAATAATTCTCACATACTCTTTCCATCACTGATTAGGCTCTAGAAAGGAACTTTTTAGTTCAGATACAACATTCATTAACAAGTTCTTGGCCAAATTAAGGGTGGATATTAGGAGAGTGAAAACCAACAATTCATATTACACATGAATTTTTTTAAAAAAATGAGTATACTCTATGATACAACACCTGCCTCTATAGCCAACTGGTTAGCATCAGTGCCTTCAGGTTTGGTTCCTGGTACCTCCTCAGATTGTTTCTGTAGTAGGGAGGTCTGGTATAGGGTCCACTCAGCCCTTGTGAGGCCAAATAAAAAATTGCTTGAATAGAAAAGCAGTGGTATCATCGGGATCATCTACTAGCAATAACAGTTGGAGGATTGGGAACATATTGCTCACATATCCCACAATCAAATATTGCTCATTGTACTGCCTTGTAGGCAGCAATTGACCCATCAGAACATGTCTAAGGTCTAATCCATGACTGGTATTTACTTTAGTTAGAAGCTATGGCCTCAAAAGACAAATCTCCAATGTTAGCATGCACATAAAAGCAGTAGCAGCTCATGCAAAATTTTTCCAATGTGCTATAATGTGGTGGACTACAGCCTTTTCACATACAAGGGTAGTAATCATAACTAAATTGAATAAATTAATTTTACATGTGTAAATTAAACTTTTTAAGTATATTTAAATTTTATAATTAATTGTCTGACATTGCAAGGAAGTAAAAAAAAATAATAATAATAATAAATGGCAGCAGTGAAAATTGAAAAAGAGTCGATGAATTTACAATCCATGCATTTAAATAGGAGGGTACAGAACTGCTACCTGAATCACTGGTCAAAAATTCCTCATACCCTACACTTAGAGAACTTAAGTGCTATTGCTGTGTTTACGTGTCCTGTCCCACTGACACTCTCTCTGCTGCAGCTGAGTTACTTACACATTAATTACAAAATATAAAAGTCTCTTTAGATGCTATCACTTGCAAAATACCTCATTTTGAAATGATGAGCCATTTATGAAATATGATGGTTGTTATGATGGCATGGGAGCTCACAAGAAATGCTGGCCCCATAATGAAATTGTGATATCACACGGATTGCCTTGCCTGACATACAACACAAACACTCAGCTCCATCCAGGGCCAGACGGAAATTAGTATGCCAGTGGAAAGGTACCCATTGAAGGTCATAACTTTGTCATGTGTTATCGAGGGCTTGCATGTATTTAGATATTTGAACAGGCAGTTAGGAATAATTAAAGTCATCTGAAATAGTAAGCCACTCCCTGCTGGAGACAGCTGCTGGAACTCGTAAAACCTGCAGTGCCATGTGCTGTGATGCACACCGCAGGGCCCACACATCTTGTGACCACATGATTACTGATGCACAGAGACAGCATACCTGCCAACCACCACCACCACCACCACCACCACCACCATCACCACCATCATCATCATCATCATCATCATCATCATCATCATCAGACTGCTACATCTATAGAGTTCATTCCCAGTTTTTCTTTTATTTCCTCATTGTGGACACCCTCCTGCCATTGTTCCCATCTACTAGTACCTGCAATCATCCTAGCTACTTTCATATCCGTAACCTCAACCTTGTTGATAAGGTAACCTGAATCCACCCAGCTTTCACTCCCATACAACAAAGTTGGTCGAAAGATTGAACGGTGCACAGATAACTTAGTCTTGGTACTGACTTCCTTCTTGCAGAAGAGAGTAGATCGTAGCTGAGCGCTCACTGCATTAGCTTTGCTACACCTCGCTTCCAGTTCCTTCACTATGTTGCCATCCTGTGAGAATATGCATCCTAAGTACTTGAAACCGTCCACCTGTTCTAACTTTGTTCCTCCTATTTGGCGCTCAATCCGTTTATATTTCTTTCCCACTGACATTACTTTCGTTTTGGAGATGCTAATCTTCATACCATAGTCCTTACATTTCTGATCTAGCTCTGAAATATTACTTTGCAAACTTTCAATCGAATCTGCCATCACAACTAAGTCATCTGCATATGCAAGACTGCTTATTTTGTGTTCACATATCTTAATCTCACCCAGCCAGTCTATTGTTTTCAACATATGATCCATAAATAATATGAACAACAGTGGAGACAGGTTTCAGCCTTGTCTTACCCCTGAAACTACTCTGAACCATGAACTCAATTTACCGTCAACTCTAACTGCTGCCTGACTATCCATGTAAAGACCTTTAATTGCTTGCAAAAGTTTGCCTCCTATTCCATAATCTTGTAGAACAGACAATAACTTCCTCCTAGGAACCCAGTCATATGCCTTTTCTAGATCTATAAAGCATAGATACAATTCCCTGTTCCACTCATAACACTTCTCCATTATTTGCTGTAAGCTAAAGATCTGGTCCTGACAGCCTCTAAGAGGCCTAAACTCACACTGATTTTCATCCAATTGGTCCTCAACTAATACTCACACTTTCCTTTCAACAATACCTGAGAAGATTTTACCCACAACGCTGATTAAAGAGATACCTCTGTAGTTGTTACAATCTTTTCTGTTTCCATGTTTAAAGATTGGTGTGATTACTGCTTTTGTCCAGTCTGATGGAACCTGTCCCGACTCCCAGGCCATTTCAGTTATCCTGTGTAGCCATTTAAGACCTGGCATTCCACTGTATTTGATGAGTTCTGACTTAATTTCATCCACCCCAGTCGCTTTATTGCACTGCAATCTATTGACCATTTTTTCCACTTCCTCAAATGTGATCCTATTTCCATCATCATTCCTATCCCATTCTACCTCAAAATCTGAAACATTACTGATCGCATTTTCACCTACATTGAGCAACTCTTCAAAATATTCCCTCCATCTGCCCAAGGCATCCACAGGATTCACCAGCAGTTTTCCTGACCTGTCCAAAATACTTGTCATTTCCTTCTTACCTCCCTTTCGAAGACTGCTAATTACACTCCAGAATGGTTTTCCAGCAGCTTGACCCATAGTCTCCAACCTGTTTCCAAAGTCTTCCCACGATTTCTTCTTGGATGCTGCAATTATCTGTTTGGCTTTGTTTCTTTCTTCAACATAACTTACTCTGTCTACCTGGGTTCTGGTATGTAGCCATTTTTGATAAGCCTTCTTTTTCCTTTTACAGGCTGCCTTGACTGTACCATTCCACCAAGCTGTTTGCTTCATCCTACATTTACACACTACTGTTCCAAGACATTCTTTAGCCACTTCTAGTACTGTATCCCTGTACCTTGTCCATTCCTTTTCCAATGACTGTAATTGACTACACTCAACTAACTGGTACCTTTCTGAGATCGCTGTTATGTACTTGTGCCTGATTTCCTTATCCTGAAGTTTCTCCACTCTTATCCTCCTACATATGGACCTGACCTCCTGCACTTTCGGCCTCACAATCCCAATTTCACTGCAGATTAAATAATGATCAGTGTCATCAAAGAATCCCCTGAATACACGTGTGTCCCTCACAGCCTTCCTGAATTCCTGATCTGTTATTGTATAGTCAATGACAGATCTGGTTCCCCTGCCTTCCGAAGTATACCGGTGAATGCTCTTACGTTTAAAAAAGGAGTTTGTGATTACTAAGACCATACTGGCACAGAAATCCATGAGTTGTTTCCCGTTCCTGTTGGCCTCCATATCCTCTCCAAATTTACCCATAACCTTTTCATACCCTTCTGTTCGATTTCCAGTCCTGGCGTTAAAATCACCCATGAGCAGAACACTGTCCTCCTTTACTCTAACAACTACGTCACTGAGTGCCTCATAAAAACTATCCATCTTATCTTGATCTGTCCCTTCACAATGCGAATATACTGACACAATCCTAATTTTCTTGCTAGACACTGTCAAATCTATCCACATCAGTCGTTTGTTTACATACCTTATTGCAACTACGCTGGGTTCCATTTCTTTCCTGATGTAAAGCCCTACACCATATTGTGCTATTCCTGCTTTGACTCCTGACAGGTAGACCTTGTATTCTCCCACTACCTCTTCTTTCTCGCCCTTTACCCGAATGTCACTAACAGCTAAAACGTCCAGCCCCATCTTACTTGAAGCCTCTGCCAGCTCTACCTTCTTCCCAGAGTAGCCCCCATTGATATTCATAGCTCCCCATCTTATTACCATTTGTTTGCCAAGTCATATCTTAGGAGTCCCTGGTTTGTCAGTTAGAGGTGGGACTCCGTCACCTCCAAAGGTCCGAGCCATTTTGCTCTGATTGTTGCCAGCATCATCTTTAAAGTACCAGGGAAGCAGGTTGCTAGCCTTACTTGCCCCGAGTCCCATTGGGTTTTACCCCTAACGGCTGAGGGACTAACCGGTGGATTTGGTAGTCTTTGCCGTATGAGCACAAAGGTGACCACGACTCAGAATATGTCCGAGATGCCCAGCCTTATTCCAAAGTAACTGGTATCCCGACTGTCGGGACCACTAGGACATGACTACAGGAACCCACACCATGAACCACTGCCAACCTTCAAAAACCAAAAATCAGGAGATTCAGTTTTAAAAATCAGGAGAAATCAGGAGATATGAAAGATCAAAAAGCTGTGGCTCATTTTTGTATACACCTAAGACAACTGAAAAGTTTTCCTTTAAGCCACCACAAAGCTATATAATGGCTAAAAAAAACATATAGAAACATTGGAAATACCCAAGATGTTGATTCCGTAACCCTTATTTGTAGTTTCACCCAGCTAATTGCTGTTAGGTTGGGATGTTTTTTGGCATTAGAAAAAAAGGTATGATTGCCGTAAAACAGCATCCACCATACTGTTTTTTTATTTTTCAGGGGCAGCATCTACTTTCTCCTCATAAGATTTGACATGTTATATCTCTGCATGTTCAAAGTTAGCTAGTATTACACATTTTCAGGGAAACTATGTCAGTACAGAAATGTGTAAAATTCTCATATTTAACTATAGCTATGTAGCCTATTAGTATTCAGTATTAGCGAGAAACATTGGAACAATCATGAGAACATGTACAATACCTTTCTTCTCACCAATATTTCAAGTATGAAATGAGATATTGTTCTCTTCTCTGTTTCTCATAAAATTTCAATATCTTATCTACATTTCCTACAAATTAATGTTGAGCTAAAATTAACCATACACTAGGTTTACACAATGCTATTTTACCTCTGCAAACTCTGAAATTTTGTGCAATGCTTTACTTAATTTGATGCAGCACAGCAACTATGACAAAGAACAGAAAGAAGTTCAGTCCTGCAGATATCTAAAATATCAGACTGTAAGATGTGCAAAAATCAAATTTTTTCACCTAATAGTTTCTTAAAATCGGGTGATTAATATTTCATAGCAGCCAGTACATCCATGTACAACTACCCGATGGGTACAAAAATCAGTAATATGAGAAGAAATGAGATATTCTGCTCTCAATTTTAAATGAAATATTGACATATCATCTTCACTTAAAAGCACAGGTAGCAGCATTACACTAGTAGTACAGTGTCAACAAAGCCACTATCAGCACGTAATGTAGAGAGGACATCTGTAGCCATAAAAGCTTAAATTTTATGATTAATAGTTTAACAATGAGAGCAATAAAATGAAATGGAAATAAAAAATGTTGGTAGCAGCAGAATTCGTGCCTAAGCCAACGAATTGCCCATCTGTGTGGTAAGTTAGTCATCTGTGGTGCTCTTATGACAACTGCTGCTCGAAAGTCCCTCACAGTCTGTTTGCACAATACTTCACATCCAGTTCTCAAAGAAAAATACTGATGTAGTGATGTGAGCTGCATAGCACCCTCAGTGCCGGCAGGGATGATATCACAGAGTGTGCACAATCAAAAACAGACAGATGTGTCCCTTCTCTGAGTTGACCTTAGTATGGCTGACCATTATTTCAGCACTCGACACTGGCTTCTAGTTATCATGAGGAGAATGTATTTTTGTTCATTATATTTGTACATAAGTGCAAATTTCTGGCTTGAGAAATGGCATAAATTTAGTGTGATATTTACTCTGTGTTGTAGCACATTAGCATATGATCACCAGGCAGCAATGCATATAAGTGTTGATGTAAGTACTTACACACTTACATAAATGTAAAGTACATAACTATACTACAAATCAGCTGATGTATAACTAGAAAAGTAATAAATTTCATGAGTTTTGAATACGAGCACAAGCTGAAGGCATATCACATATGAAAATAGCAAAACAAAAGTACAAGATTTGTGTGACATGAATGCAGTATCATAATTAACAGTCAGCAGTTAGTGTAGCATACAGAAGCAAGTTTTCTCTACTGTCTTCATTTATTCAGAAGAATGGCACCCATTTTGAGACCAACACAACATAGTACATAACTAAATGAATGACCAAAAATGCAGGCATAATTTTTCACCAGGAATTTGAATAAACAAAGGCTTCTTTGGAAAACTGTTCAGGTCTGCTTGGCAGAGTGTTTCCCCAAAAGGGGCATATAGTCCAGGTGGACATGGAAACTCAGCAGCATGCCTGAAAAAGATTGCCTAGTCACACATGATGTGCCATAAATAATATTTAAAACCTACATCTATATGTTGCAGTCTTTCAGTTTAATAGGACTTTCTATTTAATCAACTATTCAAACAAATTCTTAAGTTTCCTTTCAGTATGTTTTCTGTGCTAACTTTGTACTATATGCGTTGGCTCATTTGTTGTGAGTTATTTTGTTGTGAGCTTAAAGAGCTCAATGAAAATGGTTTGTCAAACTCCTACTGGTGAAGTGGTGTAACACACATAAGATAAAAACAATTAAAAACTATTCTCCTAGTTGTTAACTGCATTTCTCTGCTATTTAGTCTATCTTTTTCATTCCGTCCCTTGTGTAATTTTTTCCCTCATACACTTTTTGATGACTTTCCCTTCACCTCTGTCTCCTCTCATGCCGTCAACAGCTGATCCATCTCAAACTGGAGCACATAAACAGAAAATTATGCACTTCACAAAATGAAAGAAATGTAGCATCAAATCACTGCAACATCCAGTTATTCACAACCAGAATCAGTCGGTCTATACAAATGCGTGGGTGTAACAATTTGTAGGAATATGAAATAGAATGATCACACAGGCTCTATCATATGTAAAGGTGGTGGCAATTTTGGTTCATTGGCAGGGTACTACAAAAACAGAATCAGACTACAAGGCAGACTGCAAGCCATCCCACAATATTGCCCAGGTGTGTGGAACCCATTCCAAGTAGAAATAACAGAGATTATTGGACATATTAAAAAAAATGATAATAAATAAATAAAAATATAAAAAGAGGCAGCAGTAATTGTTATAACCTTTAATCACTAATAAATTGCGTGGATATACAAAAGTAGAAACACTAGCGGGTTACATGTTACTAACTCCGTATCTGTCATTCGACTGCCGTGCTGTGACATGCGGCCGGCGCCTTTCATAGCCAGGTGGCGCTCCCGCGTTCGGCCGAGCTGCAGAGCCCCTCTATCTCCGTGTTCGCGTACTAACGTAGCGGCACTTTTGAATGTCGTGGCACTGTCACAACACTTTTCCCCCCTTGAAAAAAAAACACTCACTTCCTTGGAGACACGGACAGTGCGGAGACATCTATGGCCTCTTGGGAGGCCCCGAGAAGATCCCGCGGAGAAACACGAGAGTATGGTCGAAAATGTCCAGAACGGAAGCTTGCGCGTGGAACGTGCCTCCTGGACGAGATGATGGGTGAAAACTCCGGAGCAGCATCCATAGGTGTCGTGGACCTGGGGGTGTGCTCCAGCGAGATGGGTCCCGGAGAAGGCGGCATCGGGACTGGGGCCGGTTCCGGCGTACTCGGAAGCGGTAGCGACGGCGGCGGCAGCAACACACCCGGAAGATCGGCAGCAGCGACAGGACTGGCTTCTCGGGCTGGTGGTACCGGCGTGGCCACCACTTGTGGGCGCATCTGGTCGTAATGGCGGACAACCATGCCGTCGTCTGTACGTATTTCACAAAGCCGGCGGCCGCGAAGAGCCTGGACCACCCCTGGAATCCATTTAGGGTGAGATCCATACCCCTGTGCCCACACGTCGGTGCCCACCGGGTATTTTCCCGCACTAGGGGACACAGTACAAGGCCTGACAGGGTGAAGCAGGTGCAGTAGAGTGCGCGGTTGGCGGCCATGCAAGAGTTCAGCAGGGCTGTGCTCACCCAGAGGCGTGAAGCGATAAGAACTCAGAAATTGCAACAGAGCGTCATCTGTGGAAAAATCACTAAGGAATTTTTTCATTTGGCTTTTTAAAGTGCGGACAAGGCGCTCGACCTCCCCATTCGATTGCGGATGGAAGGGCGGTGCTGTAACATGATGAATCCCTTGTCCAGTACAAAAATCACGGAAGGCCTGCGAAGAGAACTGAGGGCCATTATCCGTGACAATCGTGGATGGAAGACCTTCTAGCGCAAAGATTTTGGACAAAGCCAGCGTCATCGCCGCAGTGGTGGGCGACGGACATTGAACAACAAACGGAAACTTAGAGAAGGCGTCAATCAACAGTAGCCAATAAGTGCCGAGGAAGGGGCCGGCAAAGTCAGCGTGCACCCGTTCCCACGGCTGCGCCGGATCAGGCCACGGAGAGGGCAGAGTACGAGGCGCAGCCAGTTGTTGAACACACTGATCACACGCAGCGACCATGTGGGTGATGTCCGAATCAATACCGGGCCAATAAACGTGCCTGCGGGCCAGGGACTTAGTCCGAGAAATCCCCCAATGGCCCTCATGCAATAGTTTGAGAACATCTTTGCGAAGAGAGGCGGGCACCACAACCCGTGGAGATGCGCCATCCGTGGCCAGAAGAACAACACCCTCACGAACAGACAGACGAAGGCGCAAGGCATGGTAGTTGCGAAGGGGATCCGATGCCCGGCCCTTGGTCCTGTCCGGCCAACCCCGCTGAACAAAACCGATCACCTGACGTAGGACCGGGTCCCGCGCAGTAGCCAACGCGACCTGCGAACCTGTAAGTGGAAAACCCTCGACTGCACGACGTTCTTCCTCATCAATGTGGAAACAGAGTAATTCATCTCGATCGAAAACCGGGTCGGGGCCCATCGGCAAACGTGACAACGCGTCAGCGTTGGCGTGCTGGGCCGTGGTGCGATAGTGAATCTCACAGTGAAAACGAGACAAGTATAAGGCCCAACGTTGCAGACGGTGAGCTGCCTTATCTGGAAGCGACGCCGAGGGGCTGAACAGAGAGACCAGCGGCTTGTGGTCGGTGATGAGGTGAAACTTAGAACCATACAAAAAACCGCTGAACTTTTTTAGAGCATAAATGATAGCGAGCGCCTCCTTTTCTATTTGAGAGTAACGCTGTTGGGCATCGTTGAGGGTCTTGGAAACATAGGCGATGGGTCGTTCCGACCCATCCTCATACCGATGGGCGAGAACAGCCCCTAGGTCATACTGTGACGTGTCAGTCGCCAGAACCAAGTGCTGACCCGGACGGAATGTGGCAAGACAAGGCGCCAACTGCAAATGAGCCTTCAGGCGGACAAAAGCCTGCTCACACTCGGCGGACCAACAGAAAGGAACGTTTTTGCGTAACAGCTGATGCAGAGGATGAGCCACCGCCGCCGCGGAGGGAATGAATTTGTGATAATAATCAACCTTGCCTAGAAACGCCTGAAGTTCTTTGACCGTAGACGGCTGGGGTAGAGCGGTAATGGCCGCAACGTGCTGTCGTAGAGGACGTATACCCTCACGGAACAAGTGGAAACCAAGATACACAACGGAGGGTTGGAAGAGCTGTGACTTGTCCAGATTGCACTTCAACCCAGCTGAATGCAGAACCCGAAACAGTGAACGCAAATTGTGAAGGTGCTCCTCAGTGGAGGCCCCGTGACAACAATGTCATCCAGGTAGTTGATGCAGCCGGGAACGGAAGCCGTGAGCTGTTCCAAAAACCGCTGAAAAATGGCCGGCGTGCTAGCGACGCCAAATGGTAACCGCTGGTACTGATACAAACCACAAGGAGTGTTGATGACGAGAAATTCCTTCGAAGATGCATCCAACAGCAACTGATGGTACGCCTCCGATAAGTCAAGTTTGGAAAAGAACTGGCCCCCAGCGAGCTTGGTAAATAACTCCTCAGGACGGGGAAGAGGATAAGTGTCAATGAGGCTTTGAGTGTTGACAGTGGCTTTAAAATCACCACACAATCGCAGACTCCCGTTTGGTTTAGAAACCACCACGATGGGCGATGCCCATTCGCTGGAGGTAACAGGAAGGAGAATCCCCGAAGCTGTTAACCTGTCTATCTCAGCTTTGACAGGTGCACGCAACGCCATCGGAATAGGGCGTGCCCGGAAAAACTTAGGGCGAGCCGTAGGTTTAAGAGTAATGTGGGCTTCAAAATCCTTGGCACGACCCAGACCAGCAGAGAACACGGACGAGAATTCAGAACACAAGCCATCCAGCTGTTGATATGGAATGTCCTCAGATATGAGGTGCACATCATCATCAATGGAGAACCCGAACAACTGGAAAGCATCATAACCGAACAGGTTTTCAGTGCCCGCATGATCCACCACATAAAACGTGAGGGGCCTAACAACAGACTTGTAGGCAGTGGAAGCATCAAACTGGCCAACGATAGGAATTTTCTGCTTATTATAAGTTCGTAGATGTCGCGTAACTGGAGACAAGGGAGGGGAGCCCAACTCCAAATACGTGCGAGAATTAATGAGAGTTACTGCAGAGCCAGTGTCCACTTGCATGCGAATGTCTTTATCCAGAACACGAACAGTAACAAACAACTTATTCGTTTGAGAAAGCACACAGTTAACATCCATGTCCGATGCCTCGTCCTCGTCGACAGGAACTTTAGGGGACTGACACACAGAAGCAATGTGGCCTTTTTTCCTACATGAATTACACGTGGCCAAACGTTTTGGACACGCGGCCCTGTCATGCTGTACGAAACAACGTGGACAAGAAGGAAGTGCGGAACGAACCTGCTTCTGTAGTTGCTGTTTTCGCTGCGAGCGTGGCTGCCCAACGCGACGTTGTTGACGCGAGTGAACCGCCGCCACATCGTCGTTCCCCTGTGAAACAGGCAAATTGTCCGCGTCGAAAGTGGTTTGTACAGCGCCTACATCACACCACGCGTCTATTTGCGCACCAGCAGCGTGAGACACTTCAAACGATTGAGCGATGCTGAGAACTTCCGACAACGACGGGTTTGGCAATTGTAAGGCACGTTGCCGAACTTCTTTATCAGGAGCAAGCCGTAAAATATCGTCCCTAACCATTGAATCAGCGTAAGACTCATGATGAGTGTCCGTGACAAACTGACATTTCTGACTCAGACCGTGTAGTTCCGCCGCTCAAGCCCAGTAAGATTGATGGGGCTGTTTACGACACCGGTAGAACGCCACGCGGGCGGCAACGACATGGGTGTTTTTGCGGTAATAGTTAGACAATAAGTCACACATTTCTTGGAAAGACAGAGAGGCAGGTTCCCGCAGAGGGGCTAACTGAGACAGCAGCTGATAGATCCGTGGGGAAATCCAAGAGAGAAATAACGACTTACACATAGGAGCGTCGACAACGCCGAAAGCCAAGAAGTGTTGCCGCAAACGCTTCTCATAATCCTCCCAGTCGTCAGCGGCCTCGTCAAGGAGGGAACGGAGGCGGAGAAGAGGAAGACAGACGATGAGTAAGCGACGTCGACAACGCCTGAATAGCAGCCGTCAGCTGTGTTTGTTGTTCAATAAGCGCTTGCATAAGCTGTTCCATGTCTGCCCCGACACGAACACACAATTCCACAACGCAGGAAAAAAAATATCCGACCTCGTCGCCAAAAAGTGTTATAACCTTTAATCACTAATAAATTGCGTGGATATACAAAAGTAGAAACACTAGCGGGTTACATGTTACTAACTCCGTATCTGTCATTCGACTGCCGTGCTGTGACATGCGGCCGGCGCCATTCATAGCCAGGTGGCGCTCCCGCGTTCGGCCGAGCTGCGGAGCGCCTCTATCGCCGTGTTCGCGTACTGACGTAGCGGCACTTTTGAATGTCGTGGCACTGTCACAACAGTAATTGTCATAGGTCTATTTCACTCATAGGAGAGTGTCACAGAAATGCTGAGAAACCTGAATTGGCAGACACTTGAAGGTAGATGTAAATTATCCAGTGAAAGTCAATTTCCAAAAGCCATATTAAGACATTTTAAGGGGGGATGTAACAGAAATTGTAAACATTTATTTAAAAAATCATTACAGCCTTATTTATTAATGTACAAATCTAAGATTTTGCATGTATAAAGCAAAAGAGTTTAGTTTTAACGAAAAAATATAATAAAATATGCAGGATTAATATTTTGCCAGAAATATGAATTATAATTTTTTATTGTCTTTTTTTATAAAAAGCCATAACTCAAATTCTAATCATGTCATTAATCTGAAAATTTTATTGTAGTGTCCTGAGAAGGTTATAAGACCACTAAACTACAGTTATTAATTTATGGTAAAAACTGTATCATCAACAGAGTTTTTAATTTTGCACAGCTAAAATTAACTTTTTTTCTACATAAACTCACCTAAAAATCAGAATGTAATTGCAGGATCTCATATTTTTTAGTTCCAGGGAGACTGCAACATGCTGCAAACAGCTCACGAAAATTTCATAGTATTTAAGGTATATAATTTTTGAGAAAAAGCTTCTAATAATGTAAAACAGAGAAAATGAGATTCAAAGATTTTCTTCTCATACTTCTAGATGTAGTAAGCTTACCTCAATTTTAAAATCCTCCATGCTGATACTCCTCATCCTCCAGGTTTCTCTTCCCCCCTCTTCGAATCTGCCTGGCCTGTATTTGCAGGTTCTATATGCATTGGCTCATTTGTTGTGAGTTATTTTGTTGTGAGCTTAAAGAGCTCTGATCTGTTAGCTTTCTTGACCCTTTTTTTAGATTAGATTTACTTTCATTCCAATTGATCCGTAGTGAGGAGATCCTCCAGGATGTGGAACATGTCAGAAAAACAACAATACATAACAAATATTTACAACTAAAACAAATAAGCTAATGTACCATTCCACAGGTCCCAAGTGGAATGATCGTCATTTTTTAATGAACACTATATGAAAGTCATTTTACAAATACTAATGCACTGAATTTAAAATAAAAAAGTTTTTTATTTATTTATAAGGTAATAAACATGTAATACAACTACTATAATACTTATTTACAATGAACACATTCCTGCACTGAAATGGTGCAGAAGTTAGATTGTACTTACTTACACACACACACACACACACACACACACACACACACACACACACACACACACATTTACAATGAACACATTACTGCACTGAAATTGCGCAGAAGTTATATATATATATATATATATATATATATATATATATATATATATATATATATATATATATATATATATATATATCAATGGAGTAGAAGGAATTTTGCACCAATAAATCCTTTAGGCTTCTCTTAAACTGAATTTCATTGGTTGTTAAGCTTTTTATGGCTGCTGGCAAGTTATTGAAAATGTGTGTTCCTGAATAACGCACACCTTTTTGTACAAGACTAAGTGACTTTAAATCCTTGTGAAGATTATTCTTATTTCTAGTATTGATTCCATGAATTGAGCCGTTGGTTTGAAAAAGTGATATATTTTTAATGACAAATTTCATTAAGGAATAAATATATTGGGAAGCAGTAGTTAGTATCCCTAGTTCCCTAAACAGGCTTCTGCAGGATGTTCTTGAGTTCGCACCACATATAACTCTTACTGCACGTTTTTGTGCCCAGAAAACTTTAGCTTGGCTTGTTGAATTACCCCAAAAAATAATCCCATATGGCATTATGGAATGAAAGTAAGCATAGTATGCCAGCTTTTTCATTTTTATATGCCCTATGTCTGACAAAATACGCATTGCAAACAGAGATTTGTTAAGATGCTTCAGCAATTCTGTGGTGTGCTCCTCCCAGTTGAATTTATTATCAGGCTGTAATCCCAAGAATTTAACACTGTCCACTTCTTCTATCTTCTTGTCATCGTATGTTATACATATACTCGTGGGACACCCCTTACAAGTTCTGAACTGCATGTAGTGTGTTTTTCCAAAGTTTAGTGACAGAGAATTGGCTAGGAACCAGTGATTAATGTCCGCAAATATTTTATTAGCTGATCTTTCTAAGACTACGCTTGATTTGCTATTTATTGCAATGTTTGTATCATCGGCAAACAAAACAAATTTGGCATCTGGTAATGTTACTGATGAAAGGTCATTGATATACACAAGAAAAAGTAAGGGCTCCAAAATGGAACCTTGTGGGACCCCACATGTAATTAGTTCCCAGTTGGATGATGCCTGATAGCTTGATACATGTCTCTTTCGTAATAAAATTTACTTGAAAGGATATTGTGATTTACACAGTCAAATGCCTTTGAAAAATCACAAAATATACCAGTTGCCTGCAATTTTTTGTCTAATGAATTAAGCACATTTTCACTGCAAGTGTAGATAGCATTCTCAATATCAGATCCTTTTAGAAATCCAAACTGTGACTTTGACAGTATGTTATTTGAGATAAGATGGTTATAAAGCCGACTGTACATTACTTTTTTGAAAATTTTTGAGAATGCTGGCAACAGTGAAATTGGACAGAAATTTGATGCTATTTCTTTATCTCCCTTCTTAAACAGTGGCTTAACTTCAGCATATTTCAGCCATTCAGGAAATATTCCACTGATAAATGACTGGTCACACAGATAACTTAATATGTTACTTAGCTCAGAATCACATTCTTTAATTAACTTTGTTGATATTTCATCATACCCACTAGATGTTTTTGATTTTAAAGATTTTTATGATGAACATTATTTCTGTTGGGGTAGTGAGGGTCAAATTCATATTATGGAAGTTGCTTGAAATTTTATGGTCTGAGGTATTCCATAGCAGCATCTACCGAACCTGACAACCCCATCTTTTCAGTAACAGTTATAAAATGTTTATTAAAAAGTTCTGCAACACTAAACACATCTGTCACCAATGTATCATTTACTCTTAATGCTATTTGTTCCTCTTCATGTCTGGTTCTACCGGTCTCCTCCTTCACTATATCCCATATTGTCTTTATTTTGCTATCTGATATGACTATCTTTTCCTTGTAATATATTTGCTTTGACATCCGTATTACAGTCTTTAATATTTTGCAGTATTTCTTGTAATGTGCTATAGCATCAACATCGGAACTGTTTCGGATTGACAGATGCAGTTTTCTTTTTGTTTTACAAGATACCCCTATTCCTTGAGTAATACATGTCTTTTTTGTAGAGTTTGCTCTAACCTTGGCAAGTTTTGGGGGAAAATAGTGTTCGAATAAGGTAAGCAGTTTATTAGCAAAAGTGTTATATTTTTCATTCATGCCATGAGGACTGTAAAAATCAGTCCAGTGAATGTCTCTGAGGAGTGTCCTAAAATAATCAATTTTTGGCTTATTGATTACCCTCTTGAGCTCAGATTTAACAGATTTTATATTCTGTTCAGTATTAACATTTAACAGAAGGAACTGCATGTCATGGTCTGAGAGGCCATTGACTATTGGTTTTGTAATATAATTTTGTTCATTGGACTTTTGTATAAATATATTATCAATGGCTGTTTGTGAGCAAGTGGCTACTCTAGTGGGGAACTTTACTGTGGGAATTAAGTTGAATGATAGTGTTCCTAACTCGAATAAGTTCTTATTGGGAGAGTCTTTAAGGAAATCTACATTGAAATCACCAGCAACCACTGTTTCTTTGCTTTTGGTTGTTAAATGGGCCAGTACAGCTTCAAGGTGGTTTACAAACAGATTAAAGTTACCTGCAGGTGCTCGATATACACTTAATATTATGAAGGATTTTTTGTGAAATTCTAATTCTGTTGCACATGCTCCCATATGCTGTTCTAGGCAAAATTTATGAACGTCTATGTTCTTAAATTTATGACAGTTCCTAATGAATGTGACAACTCCTCCTTTCTCCATTTCTGATCTACAAAAGTGAGATGCTAACCTAAACCCTGTAACACTTAAAAGTTCTATACCAGTGCTCACATGATGTTCAGAGAGGCAGATTGTGTCAGCTGGGTTTGAAGACTCTAATTCACCTAAGCAGATAGTTGATTCATTAATTTTATTTCTCAGTCCTCGAATATTTTGATGCAATAAAGATAGCTGACATTTCACATTGACTGAGTTAAAACTTGGTAGAGTTATATCTGCTGACTGTTGAAAATTCTTAACTAATAGCTGTTTATGCTGATGTAATAAGCTGGAATTATGTTTTTTGATTTCTTTCTCAAACTTAAGGTTTGTCTCAGTTCTAATCTCTCTTAAAATTTGCTTTCTTTCTGTCCTCCCTACCCTAAAAAAGGGTCTTTTCTGAACCCTATAACCACTGGTATTTTACCACTCATGACAGTGCCTCCCCTCTTTAACTTTTCTGCTATTTCCCCAGCCAATTTACCCTTCCCCTTCCTGTTGAGGTGAAGGCCGTGCCACCCTGGTCTCGTCAATGGTGTAAAATGCTTTTGTTGTAGCTGCATCATAGATGCCTATTTAGAGTACTTCAAGTCCACAGAGTGTCCTTTTTGAGCATCTAATCCAAATTAAATTATTGAGGCTTTCATTTGCATTTTGTGTCTTTCCGTGAAGACACTTCCTCAATAAACCAGAGTTTGCAAGAAATCTTAATGTGGGCTTAATTGCATTCATAACAGGTTCTAGCAATGACTGTTTATGTATGTCTCATCTCTGTTGCTGAACTTCACCAATCGTTTTTCAGACACAGGTTGTGCATTGGTGTTTGGTCAGTGGGTAGTTTGTGGAAAAAAAACTGCCCATACAGTACGCCTCATTGCCTCTAAATTGCGTGTGTTTTTCCTGATAGCTCTCCCATAAAATAACTGCAGAGAATAAATTTCTTTCAGTGTAAGCTTGCCTTTTCCTCCTAGTGGTTTTCCATCCTCAAGTACTTCACCTTTCTTCTCTTTCAGCAAGCAACGAAACCCACCACCAAGCCTCTTTTGGATGTGGCCAACACATTCCAACTTTTCTATTATTGTATTGTATGGATTTTTATCTGTTACAGCTTTGAACGAAGAAAATTCCCCATCACCAAGGTATTTAGTATATCTGATACCATACTGGTCCTCAGATCTGGAGAACATCCTCACAACTGCAGCAGCCACCACTTGAGCCACTATAATTTTTAGAGCATGCTTACTGCATGCTTTTCTTGCCACAGTTTCTCACTGTCTTCGTTGTTGGACATTTTCCTTGTTGCACGCTGGTGACAGTATTTAGACATAATTTCTACATCAGGGTGTATACGTGGACAAGGTAAAAAAAATCCCGTGTTTTTCCCGGTGAAGAAACACACTTTTTCCTGGATGAAAAGGCACTTTTTCTGTGTTAAGTGGCAGTATACTTTCCCACGGAACTGTAAAGCTTATCAATCCATTTTTGCGCCCAAAAAAAAAAAAAAAAAAAAAAAAAAAAAGAGGTGCTAATTTCTGTTATTATGATACGCTGCAGGTTTTAGTAATTACGATAGTTTCCTAAGCCTTGAAATCGAGATTGTGATGATGCCCTTTTAGGCCAATCATAACTCATGTCACGTGATCTCTCCAGCCGATAACAGCAGATATTCAGAGCATAGGACACGAGATGTAGTCATCCAATAGCAACATCACAGTTAAGTAGTGCCAACAAAGAGACAGGAAAAGTTTAAATTAATATACATAGTGTAGGTACAAGAAAAGCTAAGCTTTCACTTATAGTATTGATCCTGAAGATTAATAAGCTACAAGAGAAGCTAATCTTTCACATGTAATATTGGTGTCTATTTTGTGTGTGTTACATTTTAGGATCCATCACACAAATGTGCCAGTAAAATTTAATATAATTACATAAATTTCTGGTCTCCAGTTCTCAAATTGTTAAATTGTAGCCGAGAGTCAAACGCTCTGTGATTTACGAAATTCATCGTACGTTCTCACACCCAATCTTTGAAAGTAACGCATTTCAAGCCACCATTCAAAATATTTTCCCGAGACGTGTTAGAAATAGGTTCGTTTCAGCAGTTGCCAGAGAACAGGCATTACTGCGCTTGTGCAAATATGGTAGTAGAAATCCCGTATGTCCATACGTATAAAGCATTATAGTGTGTTTAAAATAAGTTGCAACTTCTGACAGTTTAGTACGGAGCGAGTGGAGGGAAGCGTAGTTGCAAGCCAGTGAGAGCTGGGCACTTCAGCAGATGACCACAGTATAATGCGCGGGAACCTAGCAGGCTCGCTTGACTGCGGGAACAGGAAGTCGTAGCGCAAGCCGACTGATCTGCAATCTTTCTCAAACGATTTTAAACAAACTATTTTGTAATAAAATCTGATTCTCGCACATCTTATAGTTTAATTCGTCAGCTTCATGATGACCCTATCATTTCGTTAATGGTAATAGTTCTTGCCATATTTCGATAGTACATAAACTACGGTACTCCAAGAAATCTGTAGTTCGCAATCAAAAATAGGTGTCGCTATGAATTTGTGTTTTGTGCTTGTTAGGTTGTACGTTGCTGCGTTTTAAATGTAGACAATACATTGAATTATTCTTTAAACTTTGGAGGATCGCTGTCTGTTTCCAATCTCGAGAAAATGGAATGTATGTTAACCACACCATCACGAACTCGTGCGTCGATGAAGAAACTAGAATGAAATATTCATAAATTCCTCGTATCTTATAAATGGTTTGACATATCGAAACAAGATTTGGTGAATGATAGCACGCAAAGTTGAGAGTGTTTTGCCATATGATTAATATGAACTTCCATATCTACTGAGATATTCAAGCGAATACAGCGAAATAATGTAATTATTGAGGGCATCGATAGCTGGTGAAATGCGAGTTGCTGTGGGTTTTGCAACAATATAAGTCAAGAAGTTACACATTTATTTTTATACTGACAATTGACTGTTATAAA
Source organism: Schistocerca piceifrons (assembly GCF_021461385.2). Taxonomy (NCBI): domain Eukaryota; kingdom Metazoa; phylum Arthropoda; class Insecta; order Orthoptera; family Acrididae; genus Schistocerca; species Schistocerca piceifrons. The sequence continues at coordinate 590,000,910 of NC_060138.1, read as the reverse complement.
CTATTGACCTGACTTGTACAGTTTTTATTTGCACTGTTTGAGGATTCTTTCGAAATTTTAAGTCCATTAGAAAATTTGGGAGATGAATATTTCTAAACTCTGCTGTGTTTTGACAAAGAAGCAGATTTAACATCGGAACAAGATAAGTATTCCTCGAAACCCATCACAGTCCTTCTTCATGAATCAATGTCTCATCTTGCCTTTTTGATATGGCTGACAACTCAAGTTTTTCAGTCTCAGTGAGCTTAAATTCTTGTTGAGTTTTGCCAAATCACTTTTCACCTAGACCCATATACTCCGTAAGGTTTAAATGAGCATGGTAAGGAAGAAGCCTGCTGGAACCATGCCCTTTACGGTCGGCCAGTTCGTAGACCTGGTAGCATGAAGTTTTGGCTTATACAGAACTACAAGTTCTATTAACTTCCCCTTGTACTTGCTAGGTCCAACTTTATCTCATGGAACATTTCTTTGTAACCAGAGAAAAGTATTTGCTCTCCTCCACTGCATTCTTGGAGCTGAACGGTGATCCTGGACGACCTTTTATTGCAAATTTCTTATTCAGATGTACTGCGCTGTTGTTATTAATGCAATGCTATCACAAAACGCTTCTTCACAATACCTGATGACTACAGAACATTTCTGTGCCACAAATTCGACTATATTACGAGAGCTGACAAACGTTCACACATCTTATGCGTGATGCCACGTGATATTGTTTATTCATGTTGTGGCAAACAGAGGCCCTTTACCAGACGAACCGCCGCGGGCGTGGCAGGGTAAGTTGGCTCGCCATTGTTGTTACCCGGGCAAACGTTAAAAGTCCCAACTAATTTTAAACGCACCATAATATATCTTACATTAAGTCATAAAAGAAACAGGACATCAGAGGATACTCCAAGAGCATCGGTAGTTGTTAAACCATACTAATATGTACAGTGTGTACATAAAGTCCGGGAACACTTTCAGTTATTTATTGCACAAGAAACAAACATTGTACAGATATCGTACATATATCATTTTTAAGAGAAACCCTGAAAGATTTTTTTTCATGTATACCGTCACAGTGTAGTTTGGTAATTTGCTGATAGCGCTGGTCGCAAACAGGGCGAGTGCAGGTAAGGAGCGAACTTTCTGTGTGTTGGAGTTCGACAAAAACAAGTGTGCTACAGCTGTTCAACGGGTGTTTAGAACCAAGTACGGTAAGAAGCCACCAACAAGGAACGCCATTTACCACTGGCACAACAAATTCGTTACAGCCGGTTGCTTGAGCCCGGCAAAGAGAAGCGGACGTCCCAGTGTGAGTGAAGCGAATGTGGAGCGCGCATACGAGAGACATTCACAAGGAGTCTAAAGAAATTGGTGCGTCGTGCATCCCATGAACTTAAAATGGCTCCAATGTCAGTGTGGAAAGTCCTGTGACAGAAGCTGTCTATGAAACCAGTCAAATTGGAGCTAGTGCAGAAGCTCAATGACGGACGACAAAGACAAGCGTTTTGAGTTTTGTTCACAGTTGCAACAATTGAATGAGGATGGGGATGGCATTGTTGATCGCTCAATTTTCAGCGACGAAGCCACTTTTCACACTAATGGGGAAGTGGACAGGCATAATTGTTGAATCTGGGGTACAAAGCATCCACACGAATGCATTGAATTTGAGAGTGAATCCTCAAAGGTATATGTTTTTTGTGCCTTATCATGTCGAAAACTGTACGGGCCATTCTTCTTCGCCGAGAGCACTGTCACTGGATATTCCTACTTTGACTTGTTGCAGCAATGGCTGATGCCTCAAATGCAATTGAATTCTCTGTTCAGCTTTCAGCAGGATTGGGCTCCACTCAATTTTCATCATGAACTTCGTGGGTACCTAAGCATGGAGCTGTCGCATCGATGGATTGGCCGTGCTACAGAAGGGGACAGCTGTTTCATGAAATTGCCTCCCCGGTCACCAGATCTCACCCGTATAACTTTTTTCTGTGTTGACATATTAAAGATCTGGTGTACGTACTGCCCCACTATGTGATGTAGCAGAGCTCCGGGAGAGAATATGGGAAGTGACTGTCAGAGTCAACGAAGCCGTGCTGGGACGGGTATGGCAAGAATTCGATTACCGTATTGACGTCTGCCGGTTACTCATGGTTTTCATATCGAATGTTTGTACAAAAACTTTCCAGATTATCTCTTCAAAATGCAATATGTATGACATCTGTACAATGTTTGGTGCTTGTGCAATAAATAATTGAAAGTGTTCCCAGACTTTATGTATGCCCTGTAAAATTCGACTTGAAGTGCATACTCGTATGTCCAGATTCACAATAAAGTAGGCCCCGACCTGATATTAAATTTTCCTGAGTGGTTTTCGGGATGTAAATTTTCTTAGGGTGCCGGTACTGTGCTATCTCATGTTTGGTTCTTTATTATAGCAAAATGCCATGCATACCAGAAGATGAAAACGTGCACTTGAAATTCAGCGAACAGTTGAAACTAGCCTATACTGTGGAATGAAATGCTTTGTTTCAAACAAATTGACTGCCTCGGTAGAAAAGATTAATAAAAGCCAATTTTCTCTAGCAGACCGATGAAAATAACTTCATTGTTCTGCAAGGCGATTGTTGCTTGACTGCCAAAAACGTGGAAATGAAATCAAATCAGAAAACTGAAACAAATGATATATTTCAGCCTTCCATAATTATGTGAATGTATTTTAATTCACCTAATGGCTCCCAGCCACAGAAATCCATTCGGTTTCCATTTGACGTGGGAACTGTACAGGAACAAGGCGAGACTACCCCCCCCCCCCCCTCCCCCTCCCCCCTCCCAGTACAACTCAGAATGCTCTGCGCATGCATAAATCTGGCAACTTGGGTGCGCCAGAAAAATTTTTTGCATTTAGCATCTGGCTTCAAGTAGCCAGAGAAGATAAAGCTCATATGTGACTGAGCTGTACATGCGCCGAGTCCACTGGCAGCTGCTCAAACTAACCTAATGTAAAACAGTTGAGACTTCACGCTCATCATAAACAGTTTGTTGTTACGAATTAATGCAGTCTTCTTCCTAGGCCGTCGACACATTTTGCCCTTGGCAGACGCTTGCGTGTGCAGGTGCTTTGTTGTTGTAAATGCCACATTTCTTTTGGAACTCAAGTTTTATTTTGGTATTTCTCTCGTTTATATTTGATTTCTGCAGTATTATTCTGCAGTAGTGGGATAAAGATACATAATGTTAGAATATCAGTTCTTACCAGTCAAAATTACAAAAAAATAACTGAAAATTAAAACCATGAAAAATTCCCATTTTTTCCGGTTCTCTCACGGATGAAAAATTTCCCGGGTTTTTCCTGGATTTCCTGGGACGTATACACCCTGTACATCTAAAACTTTACCTGAATCAATACCAATAACAGATGCAACTCCATACAGAGATGTGTGACCCCTTTTCATCCAGGTCTCATCCACAGACACACACAGGTCAGTAACTTTTATAGGAGATTCACTGTCATGAATATCTATCTACTCCAGGATCTATTTCTTTTTGGTTTATGTCCACCAGTTCCTTCACTGCTTTCTTCATAGAACTTTGGCAATATCACATACAGCATCAGACATTTCTTTATGTATTTTTTCAAACGTTGCACAAGGTGGAAGCATGTTTAGAAAACCATACAATAAATTACCTCCTTCCCTGCCCTGTCCAAGGCATCTCAGAGCATATGCTAACCTAAAATTGCTTTCATAGGTACCAGTGTTAGTTTTGTTGGAGGAGGAAAATGAAAACACATAGCCACACGAATTACAAATTAATTAAAAATCACAAGTTATTCCCACTCTTCTTTGTGCAACAACAATCATGCATTCCATATTTTTAAAGCTAACACATGAACATGAAAACTTTTAGTCTGGCAGAGAAGCTCTAAATCAATAAGTCTGAATCCTGTGGCATCCATATCAACATCATTCACACACTTGTACAATTATCCTGTCCCAAGTTTCGAAGCTGATCCTGAGAGCTTATGTTATTCATTTCAAGCTGCTTCCTCTTTTTTGTTGGCAAAACGATTTCCATGAAACCTCCGTTTCCTAAACAGTTTTTCCATGACCCATTATGCATAAATCTTGACTTCCACCTAAATGTTTGCGAATTCAACCTTCCACCTACAAATATGATTTAGTATTGTCAAAACATACTAAACCACATACAAGAAAGTTTTCATGCAAAGATATAGATGTCAGCCAAAGACATCGAAAGAAAACAGTCTTCACACTGGCGAAAATTCCACTGAAACAAGCAGTTTCCCAAATGCAAGAAAAGGTGGGCGTGGTCACCAGTGCAGAGTGAATCAATTTAACAATTTAAAAGCATATCTAAAGCTGCTATCGTGACAAAAATCACACACAACATAGATTAAGCTATGTAGATCAAGAAAATAATATTTTTGAAAAATCGATTTTTTGGACCAAAATCGATTATATCCCCCCTTAAGTAAAGAACTTACAAATATAATTCAGCCCACTCTATAAAACACTTGCAGGGACTGTACAGACAAGATTAGATTAGTCAGGTTCTGCAGAGGCATTGGAACGTGAAGAAAATGTGACATGTGGTTCCATGCACTTCAAAATGAATATTTATTTAGATTGAGTCTGAGTGATCCACCCCAAATTTTCAACTTTCACCAGCCAATATCTCTTAAACCCTCATTTCTCTTTTAGGAAGGAACAGAAGAACTCTCGAGAGCTTGGAAAGTAATATTTTTTCCTATTTTTAAGTGTTTATATTGACATCAACTTAACTGTAATTTGCTTCTTGAAGTTTATTGACACAGTTTTCACAATGGAATCTTCTGTCTAAGAAAAATATATACTCCTTATTTACTCTTCATCAACATTGGCATTATTTTCTAAAGCCTGTATCAGTTCAGTAGTATTGTTTAGTTTCTTATTTCTTTCCATTTTTACCCATTGTACTCTGCTGATTTAGTATAACAAACAAAAACACAGGAATTCTGACCATTACCGTATTCTTGCTCCTGGACTTTTTTTATTTCCATAGCTGTTGTCATCATTTAAACCATACCTTTCTTTTTTTGTATAGCATCGACTAAGGACAATTCTGAATTGTGATCGCATCCTAGTTTTGGATTCTGGCCGCATTGTTGAAGATGGGACACCTACACAACTACTTAGTAGGTCTATGGGCATCTTCTCTTCCTTGCTAAGAGCAGCAGAAGAAGATGGCATCTGTACCTGAAATGTATAGACTCATTACTTTTTAGTATCTTATGAACTTGATTATTACTTCAAGGAAACCAGAAGAGTACCTTTGTAAATTTTGCATTTGGCTTGCAGTTTGTTGTGAGTGAGAAGTCCTTCATCTATTTTTAAAGAAAAATGACTGTAGGTAGACAAAATGTTTTGTATACAGACTACTCCATAATTTATTTTTTCATTTTAATCTAAGAAGGTCTGAGCTTAACAGATAAGAGAAATGTACAAATAACTTTTTCTTATTTTATTATGTGGAGTTTTTGTGTGTAAAAAACAGAATTTATTTTTATGGTGCTGATCTTGTATATCCTGATATTTTTTATGAAATCTTGATATTAGTTACGAGGTTATGTACTTAAATTCACTATTGTTTCATAAGTATTCGAGAACAGTCTGAAAGCTTCTGATCTCTAGGTAGCTAATCTACTGTTCCTCATAGCTTCCTTCTACTTTCATTACATTTCTCCGCAGAAATATGTATCCCTTTACTCTCTGTATTTTACCTTTGTATGTATTTCAGTTTTGTGATTTAGTATTTAACAATTATATTTTATAAAAAAAAATTAAATTTACTTAATGTTTTTTTGAACAAACTTCTCTCTTCTTCAAACATTAAAAAAACTTTTTTCTTAATTTTTTGTTGGCTTTAAACCAATTTTACACCAAACATTAAATAAACATATTAGTTTATAGAAGGAAAGGTATTGTTTACTTCTACTTCAAATTTGAAAATCTTGCAGTGATTACTTATACATCTGTCTATTTCTAATCAGTGCAAAGTGTCATATACCGTTCATTTCTTGGATAAATTGTGGGTCATTACTCTAGCCTTTTATTTTACGAAATGCACAAGATACAGCTTTATATATGGCCTTCATTATCCCTACTGGTTTTGGTTAATAACCATCATCACAGTACAAAAGTTCATGTATTATGTCACATCGGTAATGCAATGTTATCAATACAGCCCAATCAGAACTGCTGAACATCAAAAGAACAAACGGATACCCACAGAGGTGATGTTTCAGATGTGAAAGCGCAATTATAATCTGTATGTTAACAAAAATATATATTCTAAGGAACTATTCTACACATGAAACAAACAAAAAAGTCCGATTACTAGATCAGGATAACTGGACAACAGAAGTGAAAGATTAAATTTAATTTTTGCGGGACAATTCTGAATGGAATTAACAGAATTGCCAGTAGGGCTCAAGGCAATTTCCAATTATTGGGTTCTGAAAGTGCGTGGGCTCTGTATCAGTTATTCACATCGAAGAATGCTGATATGTGCAGGCTGCATACTTCTGGGCCCAAATGCTATACACATGTGCTGTAAAAAACTGGTGCAGAAGGATAACAAGCGGTCACTGTTGCCTACAAACTTGTCAAAGCTTGACATCATGTCAAGTGGAAGTAAATCTGTGACAGCTGAATCATCATTCTAATGTGTTTTTATTGCAGCTTGTTCTCTCATTTGCCTTATATTGATTACCGGCTTACTTAAAATTATTATGAACTTACAAAGGCTGTGCACAGCTCATAAACTTCAAGGGTTACTCTGCAACTGCAATGGACCTGAGATTTTCATAACTTTAGTGAAGCTGGTAATCATTACAAAGACAAATGCGACAATAGACCACAAAAAAAATTAGAATTGTTGCTTATGCTGAAAATGTTAGTATTTGTCAACTATGAATAAAAGTTACTTGACAAGTCATTCACAGAAGAGAAATTGTGTTTTAGCCATAACTTGTTGGATAAATTCTGAGATTATTTTCAGATCAAATCAACATCAAATATAGACATTTCTGTGGTGGATTCTTGAAGCAGAGAATGTTTTTTTTTTTTTTTTTTTTTTTTTTTTTTTTTTTTTTTTTTTTTTTTTTTTTTTTTTTGTCAAACAATGTATTGATGGAAAACTTCATCATTATAAAGGTACACTTGTTGGTTGGATTTTCAGTTAATGTGAGGACATTGACCATCATGAAACATTTAGTCTAGTTGTTTGGCATGCCATTATTACAGCAGTATTAAATATAGTTGCTAATGAAGATGCAGAGGTGGTATATTAAATATTGTTGCTAATGAAGATGCAGAGGTGGTATAGTTCGATTTGAAGTCATCGTTTTAACTGAAGGAAGAAATATGCATGGAACAACCTGAGGAATTTCACGATGATGCCAGCAGAGTATCCAAACTCTTTATGGCTTCAAAAACAATCCTCAACATTTGTCATGTTCTCTAGATCCTCTCCAGAAGGAGAACTTTCAAGGATGTGGAATGAGGCAAGGTATACATTAACAAAACAGAAGCAAATTGTAAAACGTTTGTGCTGACAATAAACTATCATTAAAATGCTTAATGCTACTCAACTCATGCTCATGCCAGCTAACTTTAATCAAGTAAATCATATAGAATGCGCCTACTTAAAGAAAAGCAACTCTGTAGTCATTACACTAAATAGCAGCTGTTTATCTCCTATTGGGAGCTTATATTTACTTGGTTACATTGCTATTTTTCAAAGAAAAGAGTAATGTACATCAATAAATACTGAGCCCTGCTTACAGTTGAAACATTATTGCTCACAATTAATTGAAAGTTTTACCTCACAATTTGAAATGTCCTCTTTATAACACAGCATTACTTGCGAATGAAGGTTTGGAGTTGGAAATGCTTTGTTGACCCTACATAGGTTTACCAAATGTCCAGGATTACATTGGACAGTCCTGGTTTTTTCAGAGCTGTCTGTGGTAATATCTATGGTTGCAAAAATATATGGGGTTCAACAATTTTATGATGAACATTTATTTTTTTTATTTTAGCCCTATATGTTCAAGATCTTAGTTTTAAACATTCTCTTATAGTTATGCTTCTCTCAGTTAACCTTTTCGCTTACTGTTAGTCATTTGGTGGGGCAATGTGTTTGTGCTGTTTTCATGTGTGAAGTAACTCACCCAATCATTGTTGATAATTTTATTTGTCTTGACTCTTGTTTTTGCCTCATCCTTTAGCAGTGCACAAGAGAAAGTGTGTGTTTAATGTTGACCCGCAATATGAAAATAATTTTTTGAAATTGTACTATGACAGTAAGAATGGATGTGCTTATTGGACATTTTGTACTGGAGAATTTTGTGTTGCACATAAAGGAAACAGTGACATTGGAGACTACATCAAAATAGCTAAAAATGAGAGTGCCACTAATGCTACCACTTCAGCTGCCATATAAGATTTTTAAAGCCAAAGATGGGAATTGTGATCAGAAGTGTGCTGCTGAAAAGGCTATATTTCTATAGACATGAACTCAATTTCAAAACATCAGACTGCACATCTAAACAGTTAGATGACCAAAAACTTTTATCTGTTAGAGCTGAAACTGAGGCAATTATGGGTAATGTTATTTCACAATTTATAATTGATAACTTATGAATGATAATGTATTGCTTTTTTTGGAAAACATTAATTATGTAACAGTAATGATGGACAGCTCAAACAAAACTGAAGTAAATCTTGTTCCTGTTCTTATAATTTATGAAATACTTTAGTCTGGAGGAGGCTATTCAAGTTAAACTTTTAAGTTTCAATAAAGTGTGAGGTGAAACTGCTCAAATTTTGACTCAGTGTCTTTAGCAGTGTGTAAAAAAAATATAAACTTGAAGTGAATTTGGTTTGTTGTACTGCTGATAACACTAATTAATTTTAATGGTGGGAAGAGAATGGGGAATGAAAATGTGTTCATAAATTCCAGTGTGATTTACACAGATCTATTTTAGTAATTTTGTTCAAACTACTTTGTACAGAAACCATGTCTGAAAAAAGTCAAATCAAGTGAAAAGTATAATGATACAAATAAATGAAGTTTAATGTTTCAGTAAACTGTTAGGATTTAATTAATTTCGAAAATCTGTCCTTGGCTGGACCCAAAAAATGTTAATATGTCCTTGGTTGGACCCAAAAAATATGGTAAGTCTAATACCATTTGATGAATCAGAGGTGTTGATAACTGCTGAATAATTTGGCATATTTGCAAATGCCATGAGGTTGTTTCTTTTCAGTATGTATTCTGTTCTTAAGTAAATCTGAAAAATTTTTTGAAATAAAGTTTAAAATGTAACCTCTCTCAATTTTCATCCTTTTTCCTCAAAAATAATTGTACAAAAACAAATGCTGCCAACACTGAACAAAAACACATAACTTACTGAGTGATAGCCTTGGTCACAGCAATGGTCAGTTTTATAGCTTTTTTACAACAAAAATAATGTTTACTTCTTTCTTAAACTTATAATATAATTACAATTTTATAATCCTACTAATTTAACTATAAAATTTACATTTAAATTTGCTTGACAATTGAAAACTAACATAATTACAGTGAGGATTCTTATTAACATTTTCCTTTTCAACGAAATTAGAAGACCTTCCACATTTAATATAATGTATTTTCTCACATACTTTTGGTTTTAAAATTTGCCTACAAGAACATTAATTAGGGTAGTCATTCTTCCAATAAAGCAGTTCTTTAATACTAACATTTTTTATTTATGTACATTACTTAACAATAACAATACAGTTTTTTTGTATCCCTATTACTGATTTATTTAATTAACTTCTTCATTTATAGAATAATGAGTATAAACAAAAGAAAAAAGTTACAGGCATTGTTAGCTGCAACAGGCTGAAGATATGTAACATAGGTGCTGCACATTTTAGTGATTTGGTCGAGATAAACTTATGCTGCAATGTCCTCCTTCAGCACTCCAGTGTAGAAGTGTGCACATAATCAGCTAAGTGAAAAATCCATGCAATACACATGTTTATTTATGCATAAAAGCCAACTTAGGAATTCTACCTTGTGTGAGACTGCTTGTACAAGATCATGTGCCGATTTAAAGTTCTGTATTCGCTTGTGTTACTGTTCATCATTTCTTCTGCACAATCTTTCATTGATTTTATCAATAGCCGTTTGTACCATGATATATTGTGAAATTTCAAACATTTATGGGTGCTGTGATAAACTAGTACTGTTACCATCAATTGTAGGCTCAAACTAAATTGTGCTCTTTTAAAATTTTTGAGGACCATAGGCCTATCCTCGTTCAAAACAATCTTTCTCTAACTTCATTGTATAATTACATGAGAAATAAGTTATTTCTGAGAATTTTTGGACAAACTATATTTTCATAAGTTACTAGTACAAGGGTTTTGGATACATAATTTCTTTCACAGCAAATCAGCATTTGTGGTTCACAGTTACTCCAAAGGACCTGCGAATTTCATTGTACATCAACACAAATAAAAAAAAAATTGAGAATATTTGGTAGTTACCATTGTCCTGCTCATAATCTAATTTGTAGTAAATTGGCATTTGTGATTTAGTTATTGTAGCCCTGCAACAGCTAAAATGCACTCCTATTGTGAATGCTGTTCTCAAATGCGGAATGATTTGGTTGTCATTTGTAAGCAGCTGGAAATCGTCCTGATTACTAGCAAATGATTGGCAGCTGTTGTGAGTTGTTGTATTGGAAGAGCTCTGGGGAGTTATGTACCTGTGGCCCTAGTACCAAAGGTACCTGAAATACTGTCTGATCCTGTGGATCTTGTTGCCTCTGCAGAAGGTACTGGATCTATCATTACTCATTGGCTTTCAATGGTAGAGCTAGGTGTCTTGCACAGGATGTTTGGGGACCAGGGGGGACTCAGGGTATTGTACCAATCTCCCTAACCAACAAGTCTGAGGTGCTATCTTTCACTGAAACTGAAACTGAGCCAGTGGGGCTCACATCTGTTTTGGGGAAACTTATTCTGTCAGGAGGAGACAAACAAAAAAGGATAGGAGTCTATTAATCATTGGCAGTTCAAACATAAGGCAAATGGCAGCAAGGAACAAGAAAGGACACCAGCTGCACTCAGTATGTATGCCTGGGGACCTCACTCAGCTTGTGGATGAGGCTATTCCAGCAACCACTGAGGGAACAAGGTGCAACCAACTGCAGATTGTGGCACACATAGGAACAAATGATGCCTGCTGTGTGGGCACTGAGGTCATTCTTTGATCATTTCAGCAACTGGCAGAAAAGGTTGAGAAGACCTGCCTTGTGCATGGAGTTTCAATGAAACTCACAATTTGCAGCATTGTCCCCAGAACTAATCGTGGCCCTTTGGTTCTGAGTCAAGAGGAAGGACTGAACCAGAGACTTCGAAGGTTCTGTGACATGCTAGGCTCAACTTCCTGGACTTGCACTATAGGGTTGAGAACTGTGGGTATCACTAAATACATCAGGTGTGCACAACAAATCAGAGACTGCTACTCAAGTAGCTGACTGTATGGTGGGTGTACACAAGATCCAATCCAGATAACAACAGCTGTAGGAAACCCAGAAGTATCAGTGTAAGATCGAAAGAAATGCCTCCCACAGGCGAGAGCATTAAAATCCTAACAGTAAACTGCCAAAGCATTTGCAACACAGTGCCAGAGTTTGAAGTACTCATGAAAAGCAGTGAAGCTCACATAAAATACTACTGGCCATTAAAATTGCTACACCAAGAAGAAATGCAGATGGTAAACGGGTATTAATTGGACAAATATATTATATTAGAACTGACATGTGATTACATTTTCACGCAATTTGGGTGCATAGATCCTGAGAAATAAAAAAAATAAAAATAAAATAATAAAAATCAGTACCCAGAACAACCATCTCTCGCTGTAATAACGTCCTTGATACGTCTGGGCATTGAGTCAAACAGAGCTTGGATGGCGTGTACAGGTACAGCTACCCATGCAGCTTCAACATGATACCACAGTTCATCAAGAGCAGTGACTGGCGTATTGTGACGAGCCAGTTGCTCGGCCACCATTGACCAGACGTTTTCAATTGGTGAGAGATCTGGAGAATGTGCTGGCCGAGGCAGCAGTCGAACATTTTCTGTATCCAGAAAGGCCAGTACAGGACCTGCAACATGCGGTCGTGCATTATCCTGCCGATATGTAGGTTTTGGCAGGGATCGAATGAAGGGTAGAGCCACAGGTCATAATTCATCTGAAATGTAATGTCCACTGTTCAAAGTGCCGTCAATGCAAACAAGAGGTGATTAAGACGTGTAACCAATGGCATCCTATCCCATCACGCCGGGTGATACGCAAGTATGGCGATGACGAATACACGCTTTCAACGTGAGTTCACCGCAATGTCGCCAAACATGGATGCGACCATCATGATGCTGTAAACAGATCCTGGATTCATCCGAAAAAAATGACGTTTTGCCATTCGTGCACCCAGGTTCACCGTTGAGTACACCATCACAGGCGCTCCTGCGTGTGATGCAGCGCCAAGGGTAACCGCAGCCACGGTCTCAGAGCTGATAGTCCATGCTGCTGCAAACGTCGTCGAACTGTTCGTGCAGATGGTTGTTGTCTTGCAAACGTCCCCATCTGTTGACTCAGGGATCGAGACATGGCTGCACAATCCGTTACTGCCATACGGATAAGATGCTTGTCATCTCGACTGCTAGTGATACAAGGCCGTTGGGATCCAGTGCGGCGCTCCGTATTACCCTCCTGAACCCACCAATTTCATATTCTGCTAACAGTCATTGGATCTCAAACAACGCGAGCAGCAATGTCGCGATACGATAAATCGCAATCACGATCCGACCTTTATCAAAGTCGGAAACGTGATGGTACGCATTTCTCCTCCTTACACGAGGCATCACAACAACGTTTCACCAGGCAACGCCAGTCAACTGCTGTTAGTGTATGAAAAATCGGTTGGAAACTTTCCTCAAGTCAGCACGTTGTAGGTGTCTCCACCGGCGCCAGCCTTGTGTGAATGCTCTGAAAAGCTAATCATTTGCATATCACAGCATCTTCTTCCTGTCGGTTAAATTTCGCGTCTGTAGCACATCATCTTCGTGGTGTAGCAATTTTAATGTCCAGTAGTGCATCTGTTTAAATGGTGAAATTAACAGATATAGTTATACGAAATACTTTTGTCAAACCTGGTAATTAATTTGGAATTAATGAAGGGCTAGCGTTGCTAATATATTTTCGAACAGAGCCAAATAAATACTTAAGGAATGCTATAGGTGGTTCTTCCAAATGTTAGTAATAATGACAGAATTTATATTTGTTTATAGGTCAACAACAGAATTTAAGTTATGAAACAATTACTGTTTTCACCCTGTGAGGTAACGGCGAATTGTGGCGCCCCGAAAATATTCCAAGTTCGGTGTTGGTGTGGCCGCGCGGGGGCCTCTCGGCGGCCACGGTCCGGCAGCAACCACGTGGTGCCGAACGTTAGCTGAGCATGAGGGGTAGCCCCAGCGCGTGGTCCATAGGCCGCTTGGCTGGGAATTCCATGTGACGCTGTGACAATGGAGGAGACAGGCCGGGAGTGCGAGTGGCAAAGATGGCAGACTCTGTGAAACCTTAATGGCAGACATTTCACAGTTCGTATAGAAATTAATAGTAGCCAGAGGAATCATGATACCTCACAAAGAAACAAGTACATTACCATATTTGCACGACGATTCTGATGGTATATTCAGATTTCCAATATCTTTATTAGTTTAAAGTTTAGTGTCTGACGATAAATTACACAAGTGACAAGCAGCAACGAATTTCCAAAAACTAAACGGTTCATCCGATTTTGTCAATCGACGTGTCTTTAGAAAGCTATTATCGTAAACCTAAATTGGTGTAAATTACAGGCATGTAACTTAAATAGTACATGAGTTATTGGAAGTTAAAATGGCCGACTACTATCGATCGCGTCAGGCCAAAAACTGTAGCAGCATGCTTATAAATATATTTATTCATCTATGTCTTTGTATACATCCGATATATACCATTCATGAAGAAATTGGTAAAATATTTACTGTGTTTTACAAAGTACAGAGACATTAAGCTACTGGCCTACCTTTTGTTGCTATTCCTTTGATATACGTTTATTTAATTTGTTTATATATTATTGTTTATGTATTTAATCCAGCCGCATGAACCTTGGACCTTGCTGTTGGTGGGGTGATTGCATGCCTCAGCGATAGAGATAGTCGTACCATAGATGCTACCACAACGGAGGGGTATCTGTTGAGAGGCCAGACAAACATGTGGTTCCTGAAGAGGGGCAACAGTCTGGATGATTGACTGATCTGGCCTTGTAACACTAACCAAAACGGCCTTGCTGTGCTGGTACTGTGAATGGCTGAAAGCAAGGGGAAACTACAGCCATAATTTTTCATGTGGGCATGCAGCTTTACTGTATGGTTAAATGATCATGGCGTCCTCTTGGGTAAAATATTCCGGAGGTAAAATAGTCCCCCATTCGGATCTCTGGGTGGGGACTACTCAAGAAGACGTTGTTATCAGGAGAAAGGAAACTGGTACTCTACGGGTCGGAGTGTGGAATGTCCGATCCCTTAATCGGGCAGGTAGGTTAGAAAATTTAACAAGGGAAATGAATAGGTTAAAGTTACATATAGTGGGAATTAGTGAAGTTCGGTGGCAGGAGGAACAAGACTTCTGGTCAGGTGAATACAGGGTTATAAATACAAAGTCAAATAGGGGTAATGCAGGAGTATATTTAATAATGGATAAAAAAGAATAGAAATGCCGGCAAGCTACTACAAACAGCATAGTGAACGCATTATAGTGGCCAAGATAGATAAGAAGCCCACGCCTACCACAGTAGTACACGTTTATATGCCAACTAGCTCCGCAGACAACGAAGAGATTGATGAAATGTATGCTGAGATAAAAGAAACTATTCAGATAGTAAAGGGAGACGAAAATTTAATAGTCATGGGTGACTGGAATTCGATAGTTGGAAAAGGAAGAGAAGCAAACGTAGTAGGTGAATATGGAATGGGGGTAAGGAATGAAAGAGGAAGCCGCCTGGTAGAATTTTGGAAGAATTTTGCACAGAGCATATCTTAATCATAGCTAACACTTGGTTCAAGAATCATGAAAGAAGGTTGTATACATGGAAGAAGCCTGGAGATACTGGAAGGTTTCAGATAGATTACATAATGGTAAGACAGAGATTTAGGAACCAGGTTTTAAATTGTAAGGCAGTTCCAGGGGCAGATGTGGACTCTGACCACAATCTGTTGGTTATGAACTGTAGATTAAAATCGAAGAAACTGCAAAAAGGTGGGAATTTAAGGAGATAGAACCTGGATAAACTGACAGAACCAGAGATTGTAGAGAGTTTCAGGGAGAGCATTAGGGAATGATTCATAAGGATGGGGGAAAGAAATACAGTAGAAGAAGAATGGGTAGCTTTGAGAGATGAAATAGTGAAGGCAGCAGACGATCAAGTAGTATTCTTGGCTAACAATGGCTGTAGCGCAGGAGGAACAAGCAGTTCATGTCATGAGTGCAGTCTGAGCTCAGTGGAACAATCCAGGTTAGCCAGTCTGAGCATTCCCGCGATCTACCGAAAATGTCCCCGCTATCGACGGTTTGGCGATCGCTGCTAAACCAACGTTTAAGCGTATAAAGAGGAAATAGGATAAAGTGTCTTCATGATATTGTTAGACCTAAGCCAATAGCAAAGTAAAGCACATTGTTACCTACGTAGTGAAGAAACAAGTAATTTAATGTGTTGAAAACAAACATGATAATAGTATCAGCTGCAATAGCAATAATAATAGAACATAGAAAATCAAGAAACATCTTGTCTACTTAGGAAAACCTAACAGGTTTTTGTCATTTGTATGTAGAATGTACGTCGAAATGGAAAATATTAACAGGATATTGAATGATTAGGCTGGGATATGCAGACTGAATATATTAATTTTGCTTAAAAGTGAACTGTTTCAATATGTTTAAATTTAATAACCAATAATTTAACGCTGCGAGGAACAGAATAAAGCTGAAAAAAAAATGGACGACTGGAAATCGAAATCAGGTCGGCACAGAAGGGGAAAACAGCAGACGACATCATAAAATCTGTCGGAAGATAGTAGATTACGAAAATGTAGAAGGTTATGTGTCATATATTCTAAACCATTGTAGAGTAATTGAAAAAAGATCTTGGATGATGAGCGAGCCAGAAGGTATGAAACCTTTCTTGTGTTATAAATCGGTGCTTCTTTAATACGTTCGTTTGCGTATAGCTGCTATCATTGGTGTGACATTGACAACAAAAATAACATCTTAAACGCAGTTTGTAGTTCTTGATCTTGTACGTCGTTCAAGGTCGTAGCTTTTCCTCTAGTAAATGCTTTGATAGGCTTTCCTCAGTCCACTACCTGGAAGTATGGTAGGCGGAAAGTACATTGAATACTAATGGCTATCACTGACGTTACGAGGAAATACTTTTTCAGCTCATACAAATGAGACTGTTGTCTAAGAAATATCGCTAACTAGGTACATTCAAACAGTTCCTCTAGGTGCCAGTGTTTACAAAAGCGATGGATAAATACTTTGGTACACATAGGAAAAACAAGTGAATGCTAACATGTAATGAAATCTTAGAGGCTGACAATCTATGCGAATGTAGAACAGAAATAAATAAATATTCTGCAGTGGTATATGTCAGGTATGCCAGAAAGGCCAGTGTCGTATACTTCTACAATTTCTGGAAAAAACATTTTGCGCTTAACACATTCTTTCAGAACAATAGACAACAAATTTTCCAAGGACCAAATGAAACTAAAAATTAAATTATTTTATAGAACTATGAAGGAATTATACAGAATCATTCGATCCTAATCTACTTTAGAACCGCAAGAAACCATAGATCAGTAAGGCGCAGAGCATAGAAATAGATACAAACGTATCAGATACGAATGCATATTTGTAAATCACATTTATTTAAAAATAGGGTGGTACACCCTAGAATTTCAGGTATTAGGTTTCGAGGTCCGAGGCAGACTTTCATTTTGTGTCCTTAGCTCGGACATTCCAACCTGCTGCCTTGCAGAGTAAGGCGTTGGGTCGCCGAAGGTTAAGGGAAGAAAACCTTGAAGAAAAAATCAGCGCTTCCTCCTGCCTTGCAGCATTAATGGTGCGGGAACATCAAAGGGTAGGAGATGCCAGAACTCCGAAACAAAGGCTGCTGGGGCAGGCTGGGCTCCTAAGCAGCCAGACCAGGGAAAGGAAAATCTTGAAAACAAATCCACCGACAGCCAGGCCAGGATCTACTGGAGGTGAAATTTCACTGCTCAGAGTACCAAATACTGTGCTCGGAAAGGACACAAAGAGTACCTATTCTGCTATAGTGAAGTTGAGAATGAGATAGAACTAAGGCTGGAATACGGATACTTATCCTCAAGAAATACAGAAATCATATTGAGGGGCGCCAATACACATCTGTAAACAAACTGGCTAATCACAAAATGAACATTATCTCTTTGTATAGACCAGAGGATTGTAAACCTGGGCGAAAAAGATTCTTCTATGAGCAATTAGAAGAAGTTATCAGTCTGATACCTTCAAACGAATTTTCAGTGATAATGGGGAATTTTAATGCTAGTAATGGAAATGGCACCATCCATGGAGTTAAACAAAGCTTTAGAGAAGACTTTCTAAATTATAATGGTGAGATTATCATCAACTTATGCTCAAGTAGCGAACTCAGAATAAATATTACCCTCTATAAATGCACCTTTCAGAAAAGACGAGGTCATAAATCTACGCTGGGTTACATTGCTACAAATAGGAACATCCTCAGTCAGTGCTAGATGATAACACTCTAAACTCAGCCAACATTGGAAGTGAGCACAATCTAACCATGGCAAAAATCAGATTGCTTGTGGGAAGGAATAAGACTGCTAAAGAATCGATCTTAAAAGAAGAAAAAAATAATATAGTGATTATGAAACGAATCTACAAAAATTTTGTATGAGAAACGATTAGCAGAGAAAATAAGATAGATCCCATTAATACAGAGGATAAGTAGATCAGGGCTGGAAGAAAATCAAAGCATTGAAGCAGCAGCTCAAAAAGCGTTAGGTACACGAGCTATAAAGCACGAGTGGAAAACGAACAGGAAACCATGGTTTCGCAAAGAGGTTAAAGAAATGTGTAAAAGAAGAAGTGTGCCTATACGAAACATAAATCACTGAAAACACAAAAGTCTTATGAAGGTTACAAAAGCACTCATAATGAGACAAAATCACTAGTGAATCGTTTTAAACAAAAAGACTGGGAAAGATTTAAAAAAATATATAGAATGTCACTTCTATGGGCTACAGAAACAAATTAGGTGAATAATACGAAAGTAGAGAAAAGATTTAGAAGAAATGTTGAAAGTGTATGACATAACGAGGATCAAGGGCTAATATTTAACATATTTGTGCAAGGATAAAATACCACTGGAATACGGAAAGATATCAGATATCAACATACAAGAAAATGATGATGTTAGCGAAGATATTTAAATGTCAGTACCTGTGGGATGATTACTCCATTCAATGCCAGTTTCCATTTAATTGGTACACAGATATTTAGTTTTTTGAGTGGATATGATCATATTTATGGTTTTCGCTGCCATATTAAATATATGTGAAAATTTCTGCAGGTTATCTTCACTGTTTGCTAGCAGACTGAATCGTCAGCACAACAAATGATTTTTGTTTTTTCGAGCTCCCATTCTATTACAATATCAGCCAGTAGCTTCTCTATCACCTCTTCCACGAATATATTAACTAGTAGTGGGCCCAGACTCACTTGTTTAGTACCATTATTAACTGCTAAACGGCTAGTTAAGCTGGATGTATCTGTTGGAATGAATTTCTTCGATTGTTTTTATGACGCTGGTAGGAATCCTCCTATTGTGGAGCAGATCTATCACACCCGTTAACTGAATCCCATCGAAAGCCTTATGTAAGTGAATAAAACAAAGATAAGCTGATCTGTTTTATTCAGTGGGCTTCTCTACAACCTAAAAATGAATGCTGCATCTGTGCATGACCTCTCTGTTCCAAAACCATACTGCCTCTCGGCAAGGGTCGTATTTTTATTTTTTTTTCTTTATCTTATATTATTTTTGTTATACGTTTAAGAACTGAACTCAGTAGATTTATCCTCTGTAATTGGACAGGTCTTTCTTATCGTCTGTTTTGCACATGAGAATAATAATAAGAGTTCTCCATTCATTTGGACTTTTATTACTGGTTGAAATGTCGAAAAGGAATTTCGAGAAAAATTACAAAAGCAGACAAAGTGGCACGTTGTTTAAAAGATACTATTTGGAAAAACAAACATATAGGAAAGGATACAAAAGCAAGAATAAACAAGATAATATTGAGACCAATGACGCACACAGCTGAGACAAGACCTGAAATATCAAGAACTAGAAGACTTTTGGAAACCACAGACATGAAAATTCTTCGAAGGATTGCACGAAAGACGCTGAGGGATAGAGTGAGAAGTGAAAGCATTAGTGAAGGATGTAAGGCGGCCTCCATTAAAGAGTGGGTTCTTAAGAGAAGGCATGAATTGAACGAACACAGACAGGATGGGCGAAGGGAAGATTATGAAAATTGTAAGGAATAAATCACCAACTGGTATAAAAGGGCCATCTAAAGAAAAAAATGGAGACACAACCTCAGGGTAGACTCACGGCTATTGAAGCAAATGGGTTGTAGCCTAGGGTGGCCAAAGGAGTGGTAATAATAATAACAGTTTCAAATTTTTAGAAAACAAAGTTACTACAGTCACTGACGAAAGGGGCGGTTATTAAAAAATATCTAAGCAAACAGGAGAAAGGAGGAAGTTTACGATATTCATTGTTTCCCGGTTTTCAATCATGTGTGTAGTAACGCACAGCTAATCATTACAGTCGATAACTTATTCGAATGAAGAGTCCGTTTCACTTCAGATCTTGAACTGAGACCAAGGTGGTGCGCAGACAACGTCAGTCAGTTTTCGACAAAGAAAATATTAAACAGCTTGCATTGTGGAACTCTTCTTAGTAAGGCTAACGCCGGGAGGGTTACTTTGAAAATGACAAGGACGAGCTTTTCCCTCATCCTTCCGCAGTCCAAGCCTGTGCTCTGTTTCTAGAGTCCTCGTCGACAACGGGCTGTGAAACCCTACTTTTCACTTTCTTCCTCACCGAAACACCATATCAACTTAATTTCTCGGAAAGTGAATAAATTTTACAAGGTTGCATTAATTCACAATAACAAGTCTGAAGCCTATCTTAAGAAAACTCTCAAATGGTTCAAATGGCTCTGAGCACTATGGGACTCAACTGCTGTGGTTATCAGTCCCCTAGAACTTAGAACTACTTAAACCTAACTAACTTAAGGACATCACACACATCCATGCCCGAGGCAGGATTCGAACCTGCGACCGTAGCAGTCGCACGGTTCCGGACTGCGCGCCTAGAACCGCGAGACCACCGCGGCCGGCGAAAACTCTCATCTTAGTTATGTACCAACTGTTGTGTCTCATATGTTAGTACCTGTGGAATTACCCCATAGTCTTTGATGGACGATGTAATTTTGCAGGGAGTAGGAACCGCGATATGCCGAGCGAGCTATTATTGGCTAAGATGCTGTGTCCATCATATTCGGATGAATCATAATTCAGTCATCGGCTTTACATGCCTCTTGGTTTCCTAAATTATTGCAGGAAAATGGTAGGGTGGTTCCTTGAAAGAGCCATCGTGAGCCACTGCTACGTCTCCAAAAACTTCAAGGTTGACGAAACTTTAAAATTTCGACCTAACAAAATCGGTGCGATCGCACTGTCCTTCATTATCTCATGCGGACCTACGACAAACTGAGGGACAAGGTGTCGAAAATTCAGTCCTACCTTATCTTGACGTCGAACTCGAGGATGCCATCGAACCGAAACACTGTAACTATTCCCTGTGAAGAGCGCTGTTGAACGTGAGTCATGTTTTAGTGAAAGGCGTCTCACGTTCAACTATTTCCAGCAGGGCAATAAAAGCTTGTTCCCAAGAGATAAGTGGGATTCTTAGCCACGTATGTAATAGCTCTCTGAAGCAGGGTATTTTCCCACATAGACTGAAGTATGCCATTGTTAAACCACTGCATAAAAAAGGGGATATGTCTGATGTCAACAACTACAGCCCAGTCTCTCTTCTGACTGCCTTATCCAAAATTCTTGAAGAAGTAATGTATTGTAGAGTGGCTTCACACCTTTGTAAAAATAAAGTTTTAACAAAATGTCAGTTTGGTTTCCAGAAAAGTTTTTCAACGGAAAAAGCTATATATACCTACACTAATGAAATATTAAATGCTCTGAGTAACCGGAAGTCACCCTTTGGAATTTTTTGTGATCTATCAAAGGCTTTTGATTGTGTAAATCATGGAATACTTCTAGATAAGCTCAAGTACTGTGGTATGAATCGGACAGCGCTCAAATGGTTTAAATCATACCTAACTGGAAGAGTGCAGAAAGTTAGCAGTTCACATAATATGCAAAAAAACTGGTGATGTCTCAAACTGCGGAACAATCAAGAATGGGGTGCCGCAAGGTTCGGTCTTGAGTCCTCAGCTGTTCTTAATATATATTAATGACTTGCCATTCTATATTCACGAAGATGCAAAGCTGGTACTTTTTGCCAATGATACAAGTATAGCTATCACACCCAACAGATAAGAAGTGATTCTCTCCAAATGGGCTCTCATTAAAATTTGACAGAACACAGTACATACAGTTCCACACAGTAAATGGAATGACATCATTAATAAATATAGACTTCGATCAGAAATCGGTAGCTAAGGTAGAATATTCAAAATTTCTAGGTGTATGCATTGATGAGGGCTTGAACTGGAAAAACACACTGAAGTCTGCTGAAACGTTTGAGTTCAGCTACTAATGCTATTAGGGTCATTGCAAATTTTGGCGATATACATCTCAGTAAATTAGCTTACCACGCCTATTTCCATTCTCTGCTTTCGTATGGCATCATATTCTCGGATAACTCATCATTGAGTGAAAGAGTGTTCATTGCACAAAAGCGTGTAATCAGAATAGTTGCTGGAGCTCATCCAAGATCATCCTGCAGACACTTGTTTAAAGAGCTAGAGATCTTCACTGTAGCCTCACAATATATATATATATTCACTTATGTAAATTTTTTATTAATGATCCGAACGAATTCAAAAGTAGTAGCAGTGTACATGGCTACAACACTAGGAGAAAGGATGATCTTCACTACTCAAGATTAAATCTAACTTTGGCTCAGAAGGGGGTAAATTATGCTGCCACAAAGGTCTTTGGTCACTTACCTAATAGCATCAAAAGGCTGACAGATAGCCATATAGCATTTAAAATGAAATTAAAAGAATTTCTTAATGGAAACTTCTTCTACTCATTAGATGAATTTTTGGATATAGTAAGTGGGTAATTTCCCCAACCCTCACAAAAAAAAAAATTAAAACTATTAAGTGCCATGTAATATTTTGTGTAATGTAATATCTTGTATAGACACCTTTTATTAACCTGACACATTCCACTTCATTTCGAAGTGTCGTATTCATGATCTATTGAACAAGTACTAATCTAATCTAACTACAGAAGCTACCTTGCGATGAAGAAGAGGATGCCAATACATCTTTGGCTGTCCGTACGATACGATACTACAATTACGAAATCTAGTCGACATAGGCTGTTCTCAGGCGACTTACATTAAGTGCTGCCAACAGAATTTGGGATACTTCTCCTGCTGCATTCTTTTTCAGGGGTTCGTGCCACAATCCGTTAAAACGGAACCCTTGTAGGGTCACTTTGTTGTCCATTCGCCCGCCTCTCTGCCTGTCTGTCTGCCCGACTGTTGAGAACACTTTCTCTCAGGAACCGGTGGACATTTCAAGTTGAAATTTATGTCACGTACTAAGGTCTGCGGTCCCTTGGCGGTGCAAAAAATGGAAGCCTCTAAATGATTGGAAACAAGAGATGGGGCCATTCACGTCACATACACTATGTGATCAAAAGTATCTGGACACCTGGCTGAAAATGACTTACAAGTTCGTGGCGCCCTCCGTCGGTAATGCTGGAATTCAGTATGGTATTGTCCCACCCTTAGCCTTGATGACAGCTTCGACTATCGCAAGCATACGTTCAATCAGGTGCTGGAAGCTTCCTTGGGGAATGGCAGCCCATTCTTCACGGTGTGCTGCACTGAGGAGAGGTATCGATGTCGGTCGATGAGGCCTAGCACGAAGCCTGCGTTCCAAAACATCCCAAAGGTGTTCTCTAGGATTCAGGTCAGGACTCTGTGTAGCCAGTCCGTTACAGGGATGTTATTGGCGTGTAACCACTCCGCCACAGCCCTTGCATTATGAACAGGTACTCGATCATGTTGAAAGATGCAGTCGCCATCCCCGACTAGCTCTTCAACGGTGGGAAGCAAGAAGGTACTTAAAACATCAATGTAGGTCTGTGCTGTCATAGTGCCACTCAAAACAACAATGGGTGCAAGCCTCCCTCCATGAAAAACACGACCACACCATAACACCACCGCGTCAGAATTTTACTGTTGGCACAACACACGCTGGCAGATGACGTTCACCGGTCATTCGCCATACCGTATAGCTATCACACCCAACAGATAAGTATTAACTGGTGAAATTGTAAACGATGTTTTTCAGAAACATTGTGTATCGTGATTCGTCACTCCACACAACGTTTTTCCACTGTTCAATCGGCCAATGTTTACGCTCCTTGCATTAAGCGAGGCGTCGTTTGCATTTACCGGCGCGATGTGTAGCTTATTAGTAGCCGCTCGACCATAAAATCCAAGTTTTCTCAGCTCCCACGCAACTGTCATAGTAATTGCATTGGATTCTGATGCTGTCTGCAATGAAGTTTTGTGAGTTCCGCTGGGATGCGCAGACTTGTGTAAGGCATCGCGTTGTCATGGAGAAGTAGTTCCTATGCATTTTTGTAGCGACGGACAAGCTGAAGTGGTTTCCTCAGTTTCCTGGGGATAGCACAATATGTTTCAGAGTTGATCGTTACATAACGAGGGAGAACATTAAACAGAATAACTCCTTCACAGTCCCAAAGGTCGTCGTGGTGACTTTACCGGCTACGGGTGCGCGTTTGAACTTTTTCTTCGGAGGAGAGGTAGTGTGGAGCAACTCCGCGGATTGCCGTTTTGTTTCCGGTTCGAAGTGATGAACACATGTTTCGCGCTTGTGGTGACTTTCGAAGAAAAATTATCACCATCACGGTCGTAAAGCGCAAGAAATTCTGCACAGATTATCTTTCGTCGCTTTTTATGGTCTTCTGTTAGCGAGCGCGGAATCCAATGGGCACACAACTATGAGTAGCCTCACTTGAGGACGAAGTGTGTCAGCACTACCAATAGAGACGTCTAGTTGTGCAGCGAGGTGTTCTATTATTATCAGTCGATCACCTCGAATGAAAGAGTCCGCAAGTTGCAACACTGCAGGGGTTACAGCCGTGTGCAGTCAGCCGGCGCGCGGAGACCGTTAAGTTTTCGCGACCTTCTTGCGGTGATAAGTGCCTCGCCCGAGGACTCGCCGTGCTATGGTTCACTGCCAGGTATCCGTAGACTTTCTGCTAGCATCTATGAATATCTGCGATGATATGTTTTCCTTAAAGAAACTCAATGACAGTTCTTCGCTAGGAACACATACATATAGCGCCGCCACGTAACGTAACTTCATGACACTATACGGGCTGAAGTGGCAATATTCCACGATGTTGCAGAGCAAATTCCGCATTTTTTAACCGAAACTGGCCTAGAAACAAAAATGTGTTGCATTGCTTGTTGAACATCCCTCATACATCTACATCTACATACGTACTCCACAAGCCATCATGTGGTGCGTGGCCGAGGGTACCCGCTACTCATTTCATTTCCTGTCTGGATAGACGCCTACCTATTACACATTATGCATATTACGACCCTCTTCAACAGTCGGCGCTCTCTGTCAGTCAATAGACGAGGTCGGCCTGTACGCTTTTGTGCTGTACGTGTCCCTTCACGTTTCCATTTCACTATCACATCGGTAACAGTGGACCTAGGGATGTTTAGGAGCGTGGAAATCTCGCATACAGATGTGTGACACAAGTGACACCTAGTCACCTGACCGCGTTCGAAGTCCGTGAGTTCCATGGAGCGCCCCATTCTGCTCTGTCACCTTGTCTGAGGTCGCTGATATGGAGTACCTATCAGTAGGTGGCATGAAAAACGTATATTTTTGGGGGTGTCCAGGTACTTTTGATCACATAGTGTATTTTGATACTCGCATACTCACTCATCAAAATCTTTAGGCTATTCCCTTTAACTTAAAAACATGAACTTTGACAAGAAGCACAGTTTCGCAGTAGAAGTAATCCGAAAATTGTTAAATATAGTTATATCACATAAAAATATTTATTTGCTATTAGAACTTGCACTGCATTCGTTATCCTTCAAAAGCATAACAGAAAAGTATTACTGCATGCAAACATAAAATGTAAGTTCCAGTCATGTTTTAGTAAGTGAATAAGAAATACTCGTCTTTCATTAAATCTTCTCTTGCGTCTTACGTAAACTGAGTCCTGCTTGGACTTGGCCAGTTTTTTAATTAAAGTATAGATCCTCTTTTAACGTAACATAAGTGGGCTTGTAAGTGAACATTACATGTACTGTTTCAAGGCTTGTAACCTCCCCCTCACTTATCGACCTTAATGACAGTGAAAAATTAAACCGCGTGTACCTAATGGAAATTTGGGAAAAGCAATCGTCACTGAAGTTAATCTGTCGGTTAAGTGGGAGGTAAGGGTTACATCTAAATGAAAGGAAAAATGCAAATGAAATTGGTGGAAATTAATTTTGAAAAAGTGTAAAGGTAATAAAGAAAGTAAATGTGCGGTCGTTAAGTTAACAATTAACTGGCGTTAATTAGATATTTGAGATTTGGAGAAAATTACGGTCGCCAGTCCTATGGACAACTACTATAATAACTGAAAAATAAAGGTTAATGCACATATAATTAGCATTAAAAGCGTGGCAACTGGAGATTGACACGTGTTGTGTGAAAACTGAATGTTTATCAGATGTAATAAATTTCGCTACACTCTGACTTAATTTAGCAAAAGAATTAATAAAACCTGAAAATTGAAAGTTAATTTAGTGACTGAAATTAATAGTGAACTTTGTTTCTGAAGCACTACGGAATTACATAAAATAAGGTTTGTCTTGGGCTACCTCAACAATCATCTCAAAAGCAACTTGAACCTACGCAATTTAGATATAAGAGATTTAACTTTGAACTTGAATTAAATGATTTTGAACAATTAACAATAGTAAAATTTAGTACGTACCAAGCTGAGCTGCAGTCACAGGTAAGCTAAAATATGGTAACAAAACTCACACTCTTAATTTGTGCTTGTGTAATCTAAATATTGTAGCCAGCCATGAATACTTTATTTGAATTTTGAAATTAAAGCAGTGAATTGGAATGATATTACTTTAATGCTGACGTTTGAATATCAACGAAACACGGGTTCATTTCGGAAAAGGAAGTGACCCTCCTTGGTAATGCAATTGGGACAATGAGTGACAAAGATTCATGCTAAGTTGCTGTATTTTAGTGATGCAAGTGGAACAGTTTGAAAAGCTGAGGTCTGCCATACAGTTCTAAAACTTTACGTGCTTTCAGTCTTCCTTGTTGGTTGAGTGAAGGTTTGAAGTCGTCGATCGAGGAGGTGGCGACAGTCACTTATTGTCGGCGTCGCTGTTGCAGAAGCTGGATGTTGGCCCACCTTCTTCTCAACACGGTCACCAGGCGAAATGGGCTCTTGATGTGTGCCAGCTAATGTTTCCCGTCCGCGACACCGTGCCAGAAACTATCATAGCAAGTCGAGCACAGTTACATGCTGCCAAAGCCCGAAAGCCGGCAACTCACGGGAGCGTCACACAACACACCTGCTCCACCGCCCTACTCCAGCCAGACTCCCTCTGCCCACGCTCCATGCGGCAGAGTTAACACTACCAAAGATCCTAAACACTTCGGTTCTCCACACGACCTATCGATGTAATCGTTCGATAACATAGTTTTCCCTAGGCAAGACCCAGTGTAAAAATACAAATAATATTTACGAAACAAACCAATTATACGAGACTTAAATGCATAAATAAATATATACAAACAATTACAATATATAGAGACACAGAAATGTCATATCTTCAGGTAAAAAATAAGGAAAAAATTTATAGAACAATAGATGGAAATAGGAGGATACGCGTTTCCGGCGTTACAGGCTGATGATCCAAAACATTACGATCACTGCCGATCGTGGGACTAAACGCCGCCTGCTGCCATTGGGGACACATGACGTGATATGGAAACTGTACTGTCGTAGCCGAGAAGAATGAGGAATCGTTCGACGATACGAGACGCAAATGGGGAAATCGACAGACATAAACAACATCGACAGAATGCAGATTTTTATGGTCGACGACAGAAAAGGATAACTACGGAAACGGAGTAGCTGGTAGGCTTGCCTGCCATGTAAAGCATGACACGCGGCGATCTGTGTCAGATCTGACGAGAGAGAGCAATGCTGGTAGTTCGCACAAGTGTTACGGAGTACACCGTCCACCGCGCGTTGTCAAACATGGAGCTCTGCAGCAGACGAACCCTACGTGTTTGCATATACAGGGTGTTACAAAAAGGTACCGCCAAACTTTCAGGAAACATTCCTCACACACAAATAAAGAAAAGGTGTTATGTGGACAAGTTGATTCGGTGCTTGTGTTGACATGCGACTCATTGCTCTACAGTACTAGCATCAAGCACATCAGTACGTGGCATCAACAGGTTAGTGTTCATCACGAACGTGGTTTTGCAGTCAATGCAATGTTTACAAATGCGGAGTTGGCAGATGCCCATTTGATGTATCGATTAGCACGGGGCAATAGCCGTGGCGCGGTACGTTTGTATCGAGAACGAAGGTTTCCCGACAGGAAGAAGTTCGAAGCAATTAATCGGCGTCTTAGGGAGCACGGAACATTCCAGCCTATGACTCGCGACTGGGGAAGACCTAGAACGACGAGGACACCTGCACTGGACGAGGCATTTCTTCGTGCAGTTGACGATAACCCTAATGTCAGCATCAGAGAAGTTGCTGCTGTACAAGGTAACGTTGACCACGTCACTGTATGGAGAGTGACACGGGAGAACCAGTTGTTTCCGTACCATGTACAGCGTGTGCAGGCACTATCAGCAGCTGATTGGCCTCCACGGGTACACTTCTGCGAATGGTTCATCCAACAATGTGTAAATCCTCATTTCAGTGCAAATGTTCTCTTTACGAATGAGGCTTCATTCCAACGTGATCAAATTGTAAATTTTCACAATCAACATGTGTGGGCTGACGAGAATCCCCACGCAATTGTGCAGTCACGTCATCAACACAGATTTTCTGTGAACGTTTGGGCAGGCATTGTTGGTAATGTCTTGATTGGGCCCCATGTTCTTCCACCTACGCTCAATGGAGCACATTATCATGATTTCATACGGGATACTCTACCTGTGCTGCTAGAACATGTGCCTTTACAAGTACGACACAACATGTGGTTCATGCACGATGGAGCTCCTGCACATTTCAGTCGAAGTGTTCGTACGCCTCTCAACAACAGATTTGGCGACCGATGGATTGGTAGAGGCGGACCAATTCCTTGGCCTCCACGCTCTCCTGACCTCAACCCTCTTGACTCTCATTTATGGGGGCATTTGAAAGCTCTTGTCTACGCAACCCCGGTACCAAATGTAGAGACTCTTCGTGCTCGTATTGTGGACGGCTGTGATACAATACGCCATTCTCCAGGGCTGCATCAGCGCATTAGGGATTCCATGCGACGGAGGGTGGATGCATGTATCCTCGCTAACGGAGGACATTTTGAACATTTCCTGTAACAAAGTGTTTGAAGTCACGCTGGTACGTTCTGTTGCTGTGTGTTTCCATTCCATGATTAATGTGATTTGAAGAGAAGTAATAAAATGAGCTGTAACATGGAAAGTAAGTGTTTCCGGATACATGTCCACATAACATATTTTCTTTCTTTGTGTGGGAGGTATGTTTCCTGAAAGTTTGACCGTACCTTTTTGTAACACCCTGTATAATCGTTATTGTTCTGGTGAAAGACGTATGGAAATGCGTAAAGCTCCATCTCTGACAATATTATTGTTCTGATTGAGAGAGAGAGAGAGAGAGACAGAAAGAAATTTATTACTCTTCCAACAAATCATGAAAAAACAAATTCTCTTGTATCTGACTGCGAATATAAAAAATATTGTCTAACATCTAATAATTAATACAATAATGCTCCTGCCCGCGACAGGCAACTTACCTCGTCTTCTCGCTGCAACTGCGTGAATATTCTACATCCAGCAACATGCTACAATAATTCAAAAGAAATACGGCGGTGCAAGCAAAGTTCAATGCATGGCAACAACTGCTGATACAAATACTGACATTAGAAACTGAATGATCAGGAGGGGTCTGGTCAACAGGCGTTAAACGATGTAAAAAAATGAAAGAAACCAATGAAAACTTTTAATTTACTGTATTCTGACAACTGACAGTTTAAACACTGACAAGCTTTACTTGGACCTTTCCTTTTTCTCGAAACAGTGATATACAACAACTTTAATTATTCCAAAAGGTCTATAACCAATAATCACGTATCTGGACACTATAAACATACGAATATTACTCTCAGCATGTATACACAAATCTGACAGAATCCCTCCAGTGCGCAAGCAAATTAAAAAAAAAAGTCCTCAATTATTACCGAAGTCTTCTCTGGCGCTACTGTAGTTGGGAGTCACGAACGATGGGGGTCGAGTTTAGGCTTGTTTTGCGTATCTTTGCCACACTTACTCAGACAGCCAATAGTGTTGTGTGCGCTCTACTCTGAATGTCGTGGCTAAATGTGAGCATTAAACGTGATCGTAGCCAGTTGTTTAGTGAATTTCTATTTCATCTGTTGCGAGTTCTTACCGCTGATGGTGGTGGTAAGTGATAAATTCCGCATAAGCAAGCGAGACAAATAATTTACAGATACATGCTTCCTTCAAGCGGAAAGCACGCGCGTGCGCGTATCGCAACTGTCGCTTGGAATCGTCAACAATGCCATCCCCGTTCGTGCCTCGACATGCGCGAACCGTAATCGTTTTTGGATTGGACTATAGCACAAACACGGCAGGCTGCGACCTCATCTGTCACGCGGCTTCTCTGTACCGCAGGCTGCGTCTGACAACTCTCAACAACTGTTCACTCGCTACCACTCGCCTGGATAATACACTACTGGCCATTAAAATTGCTACACCACGAAGATGACGTGCTACAGACGCGAAATTTAAACGACAGGAAGAAGATGCTGTGATATGCAGATGATTAGCTTTTCAGAGCATTCACACGAGATTGGCGCCGGTGGCGACACCTACAACATGCTGACATGAGGAACGTTTCCAATCGATTTCTCATACACAAAGAGCAGTTGACCGGCGTTGCCTAGTGAAACGTTGTGATGCCTCGTGTAAGGAGGAGAAATGCGTATCATCACGTTTCCAACTTTGATAAAGGTCGGATTGTAGCCTATCGCGATTGCGGTTTATCATATCGCGACATTGCTGCTCGCGTTTGTCGAGATCCAATGACTGTTAGCAGAATATGGAATCGGTGGATTCAGGAGAGTAATACGGAACGCCGTGATGGATCCCAACGGCCTCGTATCACTAGCAGTCGAGATGACAGGCATCTTATCCGCATGGCTGCAACGGATCGTGCAGCCACGTCTCGATCCCTGAGTCAACAGATGGAGACATCTGTAAGACAACAACCATCTGCACGAACAGTTCGACGACGTTTGCAGCAGCATGGACTATCAGCTCGGAGACCGTGGCTGCGGTTACCCTTGACGCTGCATCACAGACAGGAGCGCCTGCGATGGTGTACTCAACGACGAACCTGGGTGCACGAATGGCAAAACGTCATTTTTTCGGATGAATCCAGGATCTGTTTACAGCATCATGATGGTCGCATCTGTGTTTGGCGACATCGCGGTGAACGCGCATTGGAAGCGTGTATTCGTCGTCGCCATACTGGCGTATCACCCGGCGTGATGGTATGGGGTACCATTGGTCACAAGTCTCGGTCACCTCTTGTTAGCACTGACGGCACTTTGAACAGTGGACGTTACATTTCAGATGTGTTACTACCCGTGGCTCTACCCTTCATTCGATCCCTGCGAAACCCTACATTTCAGCAGGATAATGCACGACCGCATGTTGCAGGTCCTGTACGGGCCTTTCTGGATACAGAAAATGTTCGACTGCTGCCTCGGCCAGCACATTCTCCAGATCTCTCACCTGAAAACGTCTGGTGAATGGTGGGCGAGCAACTGGCGCGTCACAATACGCCAGTCACTACTGTTGATGACCTGTGGTATCGTGTTGAAGCTACATGGGCAACTGTACCTGTACACGCATCCAATCTCTGTTTGACTCAATGCCCAGGCGTATCAAGGCCGTTATTAGGGCCAGATGTGGTTGTTCTGGGTACTGATTTCTCAGGATCTATGCACCCAAAATGCGTGAAAATGTGATCACATGTCATTTCTAGTGTAATATATTTGTCCAATGAATTCCTGTTTATCATCTGCGTTTCTTCTTGGTGTAGCAATTTTAACGGCCAGTAGTGTATATCAGACAGAGTTTGAGGATGCACACCACAGCAGAATCTGTGGCCAACTTTCAAAATAACTATTAAAGTCAAACTTTCTAGCGTTTCTTGTTACTTTTTTTTTACCTGTAACAGAGAAGTCAAGTACAAATTTTTATAGATTTTGTTTTCAAAATGCTTTCATAATGAAATAATTTCATAAAACTTTTCATCTGCAATTTCACTCCGTTAGGGTGCCGAATTTCCAAAAACACTGAAACAAGTATCATTTATTTCTGATAAAGAAGTCAAATACCAGTTTTCATGGATGTAATTTAAAACAACTTCACCACCCTAACAGTTATATTTCAAAAAACGCTGAAACATTTAATTCTGACCGAGAAACCAAATACCAATTTTCCTAGCTTCAAAATTGCCTTGATAGTGACATATTTTTTTTAAAAAAAACCTTTCATCTCCTATTTCATCCCTTTAGGGGTGGAATTTTGATGAGTCAGACATTCTGGAAATATATATATATATATATATATATATATCCTTCTATTGCCTCGCGTGCTCCTACATTCCTCCAAAATCTAAACTGATTTTCCCCAAGCTGATCTACCAGTTTTTCCATTCTTCTGTAAAGGATTCGTGTTAGTACTTTGCAGCCGTGACTTATTAAACTTATAGTTCGGTAATTTTCACACCTGTCTGGACCTGCTTTTTTTGAAATTGGAATTGTTATACTCTTCTTGAAGTCTGAGAGTATTTCTCCTGTCTCACTCATCTTGCTCATCAGATGGAAGAGTTTTGCCGTAGCTGGCTCTCCAAAGGCTATCAGTAGCTGTACGGGAATGTTGTCTACTCCCGGGGCCTTGTTTCGACTTAAGTCTTTCAGTGCTTTGTCAAATTCTTTAGGCAGTTTCATATCTCTCTTCTCTTCTTTCTTTATGTCCTCTTCCATTTCCATAATATTGCCCTCAAGTACATATCCCCTACCCTCCATATACGTCTTCCAGCTTTCTGCTTTCCCTTCTTTGCTTAGGACTGGTTTTCCATCTGAGCTCTTGATGTTCATGCACCTGCTTCTCTTTTCCCCAAAGGTCTCTTTAATTCTCCTGCAGGCAGCATCTGTCTTACCCCTAGTGATACATGATTTTACCTCCCTACATTTGTTCTCTAGCCATTTTGCACTTCCTGTCGACCTCATTTTTAGACGTCTGTATTTCCTTTCGCCTGCTTCGTTTATTGCATTTTTATATTTTCTCCTTTCGTCGATTAAATTCAGTATGTTTTGTGTTACCCAAAGATTTCTGCTAGCCCTTGTCTTTTTACCTACTTGATCCTCTGCTGTGTTCAATATTTCATCTCTTAAAGCTGCCCATTCTACTGTATTCTTTTCCCCTGTCCTTGTCAATCGGTCGCTGATGCTCCCTTTTAAACTCTCTACAGCCTCTGGTTCTCTCAGTTTATCCAGCTCACATCTCTTTAAGTTCCTACCTTTTTGCAGTTTTAATCTGCAGTTCGTAACCAATAAATTGTGGTCAGCCTCCAAATATGCCTCTGGAAATGTCTTACAGTTTAAAGTCTGGTTCCTAAATCTCTGTCTACCATTCTATAACGAATCTGAATCCTTCCAGTATCTGCAGGTCTCTTCCACGTATACAACCTTCTCTCATGATTCTTAAAACAAGTGTTAGCTATGATTAAATTATGCTCTGTGCAAGATTCGACCAGGAGGCTTCCTCTTTCATTCCATTCCCCCGATCCATATTTACCTACTACTTTTCCTTCTCTTCTTTTTCCTAGTATCGAATTCCATTCCCCAAGCGACTGTTAAATTTTCGCCTCCCTTAACTATCTGAATAATTTCTTTTATTTAAACACAAATTTCCTCAATCTCCTCCTCATATCCTGACCTAGTTTGGCATATAAACTTGTACTTACCCGCCAGGGTAGCCGAGGGCGCCAACGCACTGCTTCCTGGACTCGGGTAGGCGCGCCGGCCCCAGATCGAATCCGCCCGGCGGATTAACGACGACGGCAGGTGTGCCAGCCAGCCTGGATGTGGTTTTTAGGCGGTTTTCCACATCCTGCTAGGTGAATACCGGGCTGGTCCCCACGTCCCGCCTCAGTTACGCGACTCGCAGACATCTGAAACACATTCACTCTATTTCACGATTTACACTAGACGCAGACAGCTAGGATACACTAATTCCGTCCTGGGGGGCATGAGGTGGCGGCAGGAAGGGCATCCGGCAACCCCTTAACATTAACATGCCAAATCCGGTTAACCATGGCCGACCCTGCGTCAGTGTGGGACAAGGCGCAAGCGATATATATATATATTTCTTTATGTTGGTAAACCAGTTATTCTGACGTTAGTGAATTCTCAATCTTAAACTACTTGACAGAATTTTTGCTTTTCAGAACACAATAATCGGTGACAAATTTAACAGGCGGTTCCGGTAGGACTCCAATGGATATTCAATTTGGTGGAGCCCTGGCGTCCTTTCAGCAACAACGGTTTTACGTTTGTATTGTGTTGTAATAAATGAACGCACTCCACCATCTGCATAATATCGTATGTCTACATACATAATCCGCAACTCACTGAATAGTGTATGGTGTAGGGTACCTTGCACCCCTGACAGTCATTCCCTTTCATGTTCCAATAGCAAATGGAGCGTTGAAAAAACGACAGTCTATATGCCTCGGTACGAGCCTTAATTTCCATTATCTTATCGTCGTAGTCCTTACTTTGGCGGCAGTAGAACCATTTAAAGAATACCTCTCTATTCTTCAAGTTAAATGTTCTTTTAAATGGTTTGCATACAGCAGAGCATGGTGCAAGGCTCGCTCGATTGCGCAGATAATGGCTGGTGTTGTTGAAATTTCGAAACAATTAGTAGGAAAAGATGCAATTAAAATCATCTCCGATTACAGGCTCTCGATATAGAAGCACCGTTTGCTGCCAGTACGAATGATGTCACAAAATTCTTATCCTGGCATGAAAAAACAGTTACTCTTCCAATGCGAAATAACGGCACGGGCGCGGTAATAAGTGTCATCAAAAGCAAGAGTCGACTTTTATTTGTATCCTCTATTATAATACAGAAAGCACGATATAAATTTTGAATAATAATGATGACAATCTCTTGGTCCAATTTTACTTAAAAATTACTTCTATCATAACCGATACGGAGTCTCAGTATCTTTCTTTCCTTGCAAGAGAATCGATAACGAACAAATGACTGGTAACAGCGAGCACAATACGCACTGGACGAAAAAGATGACTACTATACAGACAATAAGAACTCTGGTGAACAGAAACCTCGTAGCTCTTAGTACAACGTGACATGCTATACGTTCTGCAGTCAGCTGCAAATGTGGTTTCTCCAAATTGTCTCAATAGTGTTTCTCGACTCTCATTTTACACGAATCGTCTCCGTAACCTTCGCGTGTTGATCGAATCTACTGGTAACGATGCTAACAGCACGCCTCTGAATTGCTTCGTTGTACTCCGTAATCCGACTTGGTGGGGATCTCAAACACTCGTGCAGTATAGACGAATGGTTTGCAGAGTGGTACATATGCGGTCGCCTTTATAGATCGGCCACTCTTCCCTAAAATTCTCCCAATACACCGAAGTCGACCAGTCGCCTTCCCTACGACCGTTCTTACATGCTGGTTGCATTTCGTATTGCTTTGCAACGTAACTCCTAGATATTTAATCGAGGTTACTGTGTCAAACAGCACACCACAAACACTTCAGTAACGTACCAGGATTGTTATTCCTACTCATCTGCAATTAACTTACATTTCTCTAAGTTTAGAGCAAGCTCCCAATCATCAAATACAAATTCCCTGTAATAGAGCGTCATGAGCAAACATTCTCAAATTGCTGCTCATCCTATCTGTCAAATCATTATGTCTGTCGACATTTCCAAGTTCTTTTATTTATTGACAAGAGTGTGAAATAGTATCTGGTTCCTCAGCATTTTCCGGATTTTGTTATTAAATCATAGTCGGTCTTTTCCGTCCTTAATCCACTTACTCGGCACATATTTCAACAGGGCGTGATTTACAATCAGTTTAAACTTCGTTCATAGTTCCTCTAGATCAGACATATTGGAACTAAATGATGTCCATTCATTGTCTAAGTAGGATGCTAACAACCGCTTATCTCCTCTTTCCTGCGGAAATACTCTTCTAGCCGTCCTGATAGATTTGTTAACTTCACTAACCATTGCGATGACATCATGGTCCCTAGTCACTGACTGTACTGACACTGTCGATAATGTCTGGCCTGTTTGTAGCTACATAGAGACATGCTGTAAAGGAGATGAAGCTGTGGTTTTACGTGATATGGATCACGAGGTATCGAGAGATGTGGCGCAGTGGGTGAGACATTGGATTCACTTTCGGGTGGATCAACTTACAAATTCAGATTTAGGGGTCATACTCTTAGCTTGAATCGTTTTAAGTACATGTCAGAGAACGCTTTTCTTCAAATAGGCCAATATTGTCTCCCTTCCCGACTTCTGCTCGTCTGAGCTACAGTGTGATTTAAATTTGTTGGTATCTCACGGTTAAGGTTACTAGTTGTCGCGAAATTTATTACTGTAACACCCCACCCGTCACTTATCTGGTTTTGGTGTGTGTTCACCCCAGGTAATTGACTAACAGATCAACAGAGAGTGCAAAACTGCTGCAATATCGGATAACACAAAGAAAGTAATAAGGCCCTGTGACTCCTGATTGAACTGCAGTGGCAGTGTTGACATTAATTGATTCAGAATTGGTCCCTTTTAATTAAAAAGGGGTGCACAATGATGTTATATTCAGCTATTGAACACCAGATGCAAATGTTGAACATAAAATTAATTAAGAATGTGACTTGGGATTTCAACTACTTGATTGAAAATAGATGCAGTCGATTAGCACAGATTTATTTTAACTCACGACCTTCAATCATCACATTACATGACATGACTCTCCTAACAGGCAGTGGTAATAAATTGCGTTTGCATGGAGTAAAGCGTGATAAATCAAAAGTAATTCCTATTGACTGACCCAAGCGTAATGCGAAGTGCGAGAAGAATTCTACAATACACTGCCCATGAAACCCTCGTGGAAACTTTGCCGACGTGATCCAACAAATTAATCAGTGGCCGGAGCGGGCGCAATATCACTGAATTCAGAGTGGCGGAACGGCGTCGTTGTGTGGACGTTGGCCGACCTCATGGTGCTGCAAGGCTGTGCTCATCTATTCACTCCTAGCTATCTTGCTCAGTACATAGCTGAACCAAAACTTCCTATCTCCAAGCTCAATCGTTCCCTTTGCTAAGTCCTAAACTGCAGAGATGCTCACTCTTTCTCAGGCAAGCTGAGTCAAGAATGTCACGTCCGCACTCCAGGCAAGCTGGGAATGGAAGACCTCTACTGAGACTTCTGCCAGTCCGCTCTTGACCTCGGTTTCCCCTCCAGCAAAATCACTTACGCCAATTGCAGCATAAGTCGCATTAATTATGTGTCGCTTCCCAGTGCTGACCAATGCCTGCTCTGGGAAGTGAACAAATTCCCACAAAATTTCCCTTCCTCTCAACTTCTTCTATTTAGCTCCCCCTAGGCCACCCATCATGGTTAGTGTCTGCACAAACACCAAGTTTTCCGGAATTCTGACTCCCAGGAGAGCACTTCAAATTCCTTGGTCCTACGTACCCATCGGAGGCCGGCGTATTTCATGCTGTCGCTCTTCACTTGATTTACTTCAGGCTCAGCGGACTGTGAATTCACCGTGAAGTTACTATAGTCACGAACACGCATATTTTGACATCTGTTGACCGCTCCACCGTAGCTTTGTGCGGATTTCTCGCATGTTTCACAGAAAACGGGACGACGGACATTTATCAACAGGTGTAAAGTTCTCCGTCTGTTCCCCGGTACATCAGCATGGGGTCGGGGTCAACCACCCATGCTGTCACTCATCTTAAGGCAGCTGGAGGCCGTGCCACGTTACCACTTTCTCAGAGCTTGAGCCGCCCTAAGCTGCCTATTGTCGCTTCCCTTCGCCGTTCCCCATCCGGCCACTATCAATTCTAAATACTTCCCTGGGGTAAACTAGCGTCCAGTAAATCGACTCGTTTCCACAAAGTTTTCATGTCGTGTGAATTACTTTAAAACCATCACCCGATATTAATTATTCCACTACGTCCTTACTATACCCTCTACAAGATGCATTGTGCCTTGTCAGTCACTTTGTTCAGCTCTACTGTTCATTCAACGTGAGTAAGGTGATCTTTAATGACTTCATGTAAGGGGCATAGTTCTTGCCATCTTACATTACAAGCAGCAAATGTGGTCACATAATATTTCGACTCACAAGAATGACTTCAAAAGTATCTCATTTGACAAGTGACCTTTCCAAAAGTGTGTGTCACATTGCGTCTAATACTTATGAACTTAGGAAATAAAGGTTTTTTCCAGTTTTCCAGTAATTAACCTGTAAAAAGTGTTGAGTTTAAAGTCTCTATACCCTATAAAAATCTCAAAAATCTCGTAATATTCTGAATAATGAGTTGCGTTATATATCTTTACAGAGTCTACCCTATGCCCCACTTTCAACTACTTTCTTTGCACATTATAAGAAACTTACATGCACACCACACCGCAACTGCTCATTGAGAGGGAGCTGACAATGCCAGCTGCCACTGGTTTATTGCTAACGTATTTCACACTGCTAGCTGTTGTATGCCAACCACTTAAAGAACCCTAAGTGAACGTGTAACGTTTGGGGCATTATAACCTTTGTAGTTACATCGTAAGAGCTTGTAATTACAATACACTGCACAGGTAACTGAATTATAATCCCTCGTTGTTCTACCTTGGCTACTTACAAACTTTCTGTAGATGACATGTAGAATGAAAATTATCAACTCACGTAATACATCTACATCTATACTCCATAGGCCATCTTATGATGTATGGTGGAGGGTGCTTTGAGTATTACTGTCAGTCTACCCACTCCCCACCTGCCAACCCTGTTACTGTCGTGAATGGTGAGCGGGAAGAACGATTGGTGGTAAACTTCCGTGTGAGCTCAAGTTTATATAATTTTACCTTCACAGTATTTTTGCTAGATAATTACATGTAGAAGGAAGCAATATGACACGACCGTATAGCCGCGCGCGTTAGCACGCCGCTTTCGGGATTAGGAGAGGCTCTTCGACCCCGGATCGAATCCGGCAGGCGGGTTAATGACGGGGATCGATGTGCCAGCCAGCCTGGATGTAGTTTTTAGACGGTTTCCCACATCCCACAATCAATACCGGGCTGTTACCCTATTCTTGTCTCAGTTATGCGATCTGCAAATATTTCGCAAACGTTCTCACACTTTCACACGAGTACTACAGGATGGTCATAAAGTCTCAAGCCATTTCTACGAAATATACTTGCATAAAAGGCAAGTATGTTTATTGTTAGTCTATACATACTCTTGAAACGTCCCCTTAGAAAAATTATACATGACTGTCCTTAAACTGATACACAATATTTTTTAGCGCAATGCAATCTGACTTTCAAAAATCCCTACAAGAGAATGGCCCTGACTAACATTAACCTATACGTTTCACAAATCACTTACCTCACAAAAATCTTCGTTACTCGAACTACTGCAGTACAGCGAGCGCCACTACTGCCAGCTAAATAAAAGATTCAAACTACGGAAGGCACTAACTACTGATAGGCATAGTTAGCAAATGAAAGATTTTAATAGAGAACAAACAATGTATTTACCTTAATAGTCATAATATATATAGCAGTTCATGACAAATTTCAAAACTCCGCCATCTCTCTCCCCACATCCACCACTGCTGGCGGCTCACCTCCAACTGCGCAACGCTACGCGCTGTTCACATCCAGCTGCCGCTGCCCCACACTACAATGGCAGACAACAATGCAAACTAGACACAGACTGCACACAGCACAGCCAGTGATTTTTATACAGAGGTGGCGTTACCAATAAAAAAAACCTAAACAGCCTACTTACATAGCCCCCATGCTCCCCACAAAAAATTTTACAAATTGTTTTGGGCAGTGGCCAATAATGATTTGATAAAATTTTTCATAATTACAATAACAAAGATATCAAATGCACACACTTATTGATACAATGTTGGTCAAAAGCTAAACTTTCTCACAGTCCATAAAGACAGTCCTAATTGTTCATCACAGTAAAATAGCAGCGTTTTTCTCAAAGTCTGAGCAGTAAAAGAAAATGCACACGGAAGTAGTGGATTTCCATGCAATCTTGAAGAAGTAGTGTTGTCCTTCCAACAGAAAGACAGTGCTGACTCTTGACATGCAGACAGGTATTGGTCCACAACAGAGCAAACCCACAGCAGAGTCAGTCGACATTTTGAAGAATATTGGTAGGTAGGTCATCACAGAGCAGACCCACCGTAGTCCTGGTAGAGATTATGGTATTGGTGGGCCACCAGAGGTGCAGACCCACTGTAGTCCTTGTAGAAATAATGGTATTGGTGGGCCATCAAAGATGCAGCCCCAATGTAGTCCTTGTAGAGATGGCCAGCAGCCATCTGCTGCGACTGTGCAGGTGTACAATCACCATCGAAGAGTCTTGCAGAGAATATAGCAAGTCCATAAACCACCACTTGTGCACTCACAAAGTTTTTGGAATTGTCCTTAGAACCAGCAATGCTGTTATCCAGTCCCTTGCTGAAATTTAACACATGTGCAAACACTAACAGTCCCTACTTCTCACATATTGTCCACATACTATGACCAACAGAAACGTGTGCAGTGAAATGGAACTTACAAGTTACTTAATTTGATGAACTGGTGTCAAGTACAATTTTATAACATAAGAACACAATAACAAAGGTACAAAACACATCATTAAAACATAATAATACAGATAACATTTGTAGTAATAGGGGCTTTACAAAAGAATAGAAGTAGACATATACATCAGTGTTACAAGAATTATGACATAAGTAAATACATAAAAGATCAGAATAACTTTTGAAACATCAACTTCACACATGAGCAACAAAACAGAACAGCTAAATAATGTCTAAACATCTTTACAAAGAAAATAACATAGTATTTGAAAAATTCTACAACGTAAATCTTATTAGCTAAACACATAAAGACAGAAAAAAGACAAATACACAAGGATACATAAACACATAGTGGGATAACACAAGGACAGGACAGGGTTTGTTTTACTGCAGTATTTTGCAAACAAAACTTTCTTTACTTCTCGGAGATCTCCCTTTGTTCTTCATTATTTCCAAAAGTCCTATCTATACCTGCTTTCTGTACTTTTCTCATATAGCCTCTCAGTGCATTTCATCAAATTCATCGCAATTCATTCTCTTATAGGCTACCCCCTGCTAAACTAAGGGACGAGGCAATGCAGCAGCACAAAACAATTGACACAAACAGAAATGACAAAAAAATGGAAAACCGCAAAGGAAGCAGCATAAATTAGCAAAGCAAATGGAATATTACAACTAATATAAGGCAATGCACAGCAAACAAGAAAAAAAAATCAGTAGCAAAACTAGATTAACAGAGTAATACAAAGTTAAATTTAATAACACTATGCCTGGAGAACAGCAGAAGTAAATGCTATAACTTATACCTAAGCATGACAAAGCTCAAGCAGAAAAAATAGTACACTAAAGACAACAATGCAGATGAAGGAAGTGTATAATCACATCTTAATGTCTATGTAATTAAAGTGGTGCACCACAACTATTTCTACAAAAGAAATTACCAAGTACTTGAAAAGAAAATTATATATGCAGTTACTGTTATTAGTCCCTTCTTATTGTTCTTTCGATTCCAAGAGCTCCTTTTTCGAAGAATGTGGGTCATAAAATAATTATTTAATATATCTGTTGACAGAAAGTGTTCACATTAGCATATGCATTTAATTTTATTTTATAAAACCAATGCTGTAACATAGCTGGAAACCAGATATCAAATGAAATAAGCAATTACGCAAACCAAAGCATAAAAATATCATTCAATAGTCATGCGACATTTCATAAGTTAGTAGAAATTCTCTCAACTCTCATAGAAAGACGCTTGTCATAATCAGGTGTAAGTATCTTTCCAAGTAAAGAGTGTGTCGTATTTGCGATGCTTTCTACAAAGGAATGTCAATAGCGAGGATAATGGCCTTTTTTTCTCTCCACTTAATGGCTTTCTTTTGTCAGACGACTACCTCTCAGCTGGGCGCCCAAAAACGCATTACGTCAAGGTCACTTACCTTTCTTAACGAAATATTTACGACAGCAGTTTCCGCTACAGTGACAGTCTCATATAAAAATTTCATAGGTCGAGAATTTGCGTTACAAATGTAGAAACAAAATCCTGTAAATATAACAGTGTCCAAAAATTTTTCGCCAGCATTGTGATACATTCACGCATTTACACACATTTCATAACTCTTAAAGTACGATTCTTGGTTTCCAACATCCTTTTTCATAAGTCAGAGTCCCTAACCACTACTCCTTATTCCTTACCTTATTACACATATACATATTCATCAACACGTCTTCAATATTTCATCATAATAAATAAGTAGCATAATCAGATTCCTCATATAGCATCATCTATCATAAACATACCTCAAAAGCATAATACACATCGTCGTCGTAATAATATCATAAAGCCTCAGCCAAATCTCAAAAACGTCGTAGCCTTCTGCAATAATTTCAAACCCTAAAAAATATTCTCTGCTCATTTCAATAGTGTCATCTACCTCAAACGTACTTTAAAAATCATGATCCCATACCAAATACATCATTCAAAGCTCTCATAGTATCACAAAGCTTCCAAAAAAGTATGAACAGTTCACACAGTACAGACAAAATACCCAACTGTGTAATTGCGTAAACATGTGTCACTGATGTAGTAGAAAAAATGATCAGATAGCTGTG
Organism: Schistocerca piceifrons; assembly: GCF_021461385.2. Classification (NCBI taxonomy): domain Eukaryota; kingdom Metazoa; phylum Arthropoda; class Insecta; order Orthoptera; family Acrididae; genus Schistocerca; species Schistocerca piceifrons. Next base: position 589,958,059 of record NC_060138.1, on the reverse strand, counting down.
TAATTTGTGTGTTAGAGAAATATGGTACCGATGTGTAAAGTTGTATAAGCAAATACCATATTAGCTAGGGCTCCTTGTGCTTGCCACACACATGGTACACAAAGTAAGCGTGTACCCCCCTGAGGATTAATGTAATTATACCCTCAGGTGTTACAGATTACAGCAATGGAATGAAATGTATCATGGAAAACCTTTGTATCATGGTACTTCAAATATCTTTAAAAATAAATGATTTAAGTACAAAATTAATCACTCAAATACGTGTCCTGTAGCGCTAAATGTGCGTCTTGCTGTAAGATAATCTCTGTGGAAGTGTCATAGTTATCGTCCTCCAAAAGCTAAGTTCTGCAGAAGCCAATGTACTTACCTCATGATACACCAAATTTCAAGTAAACCAAAATGTTGCATTAAAATCTCATTAGCAGTACTGATAAATGTTCTAAGTATGTGAGCCTTATAGTCGTTACATAATCGTGCAACTAACAAGCAAGAATGTACACACACAATAACACTGTGTCATCTGTTCACAATAACAATGCATTCGTGATTTCTGTTTAAATAAGTTCTCTTGGTTCTTGACTGGATATTTAGTTTCAAACATTGTTGCATACTAGAAATGTGAAGTGAAAAGTTTTATAGCAAAGACTAAGTTAAAAAGCAAATTATCTTTCAATAAACGGTTTTACATGTGAAATGTGGTGTAAACCTTTATTCTTCCTAGTACGCAGAGTTTTAGTTTCAACGGAATCATTGTGTGGTATATGTCGGTAAAGAATACTGGAATTTTTCTCAAGGTTAGCGTCTATGTTATTTTTCTCTGAGCCAGCCGGCGCACGCGGCTGCCTGCTGTGCGTGTCATTGTCTGTCTCTTTGTTGGTGCACGTCGTTATTGGGATTAGGAGACCTAGCTTCTACAAATTCACGTTGTCGAAAGTGCCCTGCTCTGTTTGAATCCCGCCAGTTCTGATGAAATTCAGGTCTGTCGTTATGATTATCTCGTCTGTCGTCATGTCGGTAGATTTCATAATTTCTTTGTTGTCGGTCATGTGGTGGAGAATTTCTTCCTGAATCGTAACTGCGCACTGAACTGTTGCGTCTGAAGTTATTCTGTCTCCCGTGATAATAATAGTTCTGGTTGCCATATTGTCTTTTTCCATGATTGTCTCTGTCATATTCATTACTACAGAAATGTGATCTTTCTTTGTAACTATTATTACTCTGCCAGTGGTTGTCATATGGGTGGTGTCTGTTTTGATCACGATTTGCGTTGTAAGAATAGCCGTGTCGTGTCCAGTTATTGCTTCTGTCATCGCGGAATTGTGACGTATGTGACCTGTAGTGATTGTTTTCCTGTTTTCGCATCCGGCGACTGCCTGTATCAATTTCTAATTCTTGTAACAGTCATTGAAAAGCTTCAATGTCGTCTTTGCAACGTCCTCCTAAAATAATATGTCGTAAATGTTCAGGCAATTTGAGTAAGCAAATACGGATGAGTTCTGAGGGGCTGTATGGGTTTGAAAGATACTGATTCTTATGCAACATGTCTTCAAAATATTTGACAAGACTGGAAAATTCAGATTGTTCAAAGTGTTTCATTATCATGATGCTATGTTTTACTCGGTCTTGTGTAGCTTGAGACCAATATGCTGAGAGGAAGGTATGATAAAATTCTCCTTCACTGTGACAATCGTGAATGACCGATCGCATTCTTAAAGCTGGTTCATTCTCCAAGTAGCCACACATAAATTCTAATCTGTGTTCTAACGACCAGTTGGGAGGAAAACAATGAGAGAATTGATGGAGCCATGCTTGTGGATGAATGTCGTTGCCAGAATTCTTAAATGTTTTGAATTTACGTGTAGTAATGAACAGCTTATAGTCAAAATCATCATGTCGGCGAGTCGCATATCGGTCATTGATAGGTCGTGTCGGCCGTTCCATCTCAAAATTCGGTGCACATTGCCAATTTCTTTCATAACTTCCGAAATGCCCTGTGTTATTATTTTGCGGCTTTGCCGTATTTCTAAGTCCCTCTTCCCGTGTTGGAGCGCGAGTGTCCTCTGAAATTTGTAATTTTTGTATTACTTGTGCCAACTGATCTTGTACTTCCTGGATTTCTCTTTTGTACTGTATATTGATTTGATTTTGATTGAATTTCCTAATTTGTTCACACTCTTCTGTGTCATTAAAGACTACCGGTTTTGTGTCACTCAGATTACCATCTACCTTCGTAGATGAATTAGTGAACTGATCCGAAAGTTCGGATACTTTCTCCGATAGTGTACTTATTTCCTCAGTGTGTTTTTCTGAACCAAGTTTCAGAGTATCTACTGTGTCCTTTAAGTTTTCCTGAGTTTTTGCAAGTTGCATAACCGAATCGATAGATGCAACTGAGTCAAATTTAGCTTGCAAGGTCTCATGATTTTCATGAACAATAGTTTGCAGTTCTTTTATGGCTGCTTCGTGATTCTGTAATGCATTTTCATGCCGCGAAAAAATAGGTTGAAAATGCTCACAAATTTGAGTTTTTACGTCATTACAGACTTTTTGACATTTCGATTCAATGTTATGTAACTCAGTAGTTAAATCTTCACGTGTTTGTTCAAGTGTGGTGTCTAACTTCCGAAGATTTTGTTCCATTGTGTCTAACTGTTGCTGTGTTTGTCTCTGGTGTTGTTCCATTGTGTCTAACTTTTGAAGATTTTGTTCCATTGCGTCTAACTGTTGCTGTGTTTGTTTCTGGTGTTGTTCCATTGTGTCTAACTTTTGAAGCCTTTGTCCCATTTGTCTCCGATTTTGTTCCATTTGTTGCATTAATTGCAATAATAATGTATTAGTGTCTGGAATCTGTTTCTCTATGCTTTTTGGCACTGCATTTTCACCGGCAACATTCACATTTTGACAAGCAGAAAATGTGTCATGACTCATTTGAGAAAACGGTGAGGACCCAAAACCTAAGTCTACAGTATTTGCAATATTGTGTTCTGTCATTTCGGATTCCTGAGGCGAGCTGTTGCTGACCGATCGATCGATAATGCTTCCTTGTTCACTACCTGTTTCACTGTCTACACCATTATTTGCCGCCCCCGTCCATTTCCCTATGCACAATTACCAAATTACTACTTGGAATGTCTGTTAATTCACTACACAGTGGTGCTGATAAGCTACGCTCGTCGTCACTATTATTTCTCAGTTTACTTTGAAGCCTAGTGTTACGTTTTTCACACGCCATTATTGTCACAATATTTCACACGATAACACAGAAAAGCACAATTTGAAGAGAAAAAATAAGAGAACACATTAACATAGCACTGAAAATAATATGTAGTTAATTGCACGCACAGCTGCGAAATACTTGGTGCAAATCTACATGCATGCCACAACTGTTTTACTGTACAACAATGAAAGGCTGCAACTATAAAGGAGATTCTCTCTACAATTACGCACTAGCAATAAACAATAGCTACACTAATTACACAAACTACAAGAAAAAATCAGAAGATTCCAGTGAGGTATCCTCGGCTAAGGGTCGACATATGAAACGTCCCCTTAGAAAAATTATACTACACTGTGCTTAAACTGATACACAATATTTTTTAGCGCAACGCAATCTGACTTTCAAAAATCCCTACAAAAGAATGGCCCTGACTAACATTAACCTATACGTTTCACAAATCACTTACCTCACAAAAATCTTCGTTACTCGAACTACTGCAGTACAGCGAGCGCCACTACTGCCAGCTAAATAAAAGATTCAAACTACGGAAGGCACTAACTACTGATAGGCATAGTTAGCAAATGAAAGATTTTAATAGAGAACAAACAATGTATTTACCTTAATAGTCATAATATATATAGCAGTTCATGACAAATTTCAAAACTCCGCCATCTCTCTCCCCACATCCACCACTGCTGGCGGCTCACCTCCAACTGCGAAACGCTACGCGCTGTTCACATCCAGCTGCCGCTGCCCCACACTACAATGGCAGACAACAATGCAAACTAGACACAGACTGCACACAGCACAGCCAGTGATTTTTATACATAGGTGGCGTTACCAATAAAAAAAGCTAAACAGCCTACTTACACTCTTTTATCGCAGTTCATTTTGAAGCATTGCTTCCATAGTTCATAGTAGATTTGAATAAATTCTGAAGTGAATCTCGTATGATAGCCGAAGCTGCAACAGGCATCGAGCTCTTAGACGCTGGAGATCATTTACCTTTGTTTTGCACATCCTTGACTTCGCGTGTCTCCAAGCTCAGAAATCCAAAGGCGTCACATCAAATTAACGCCAGAAACTCTGCCTATCCATCTCTTAACGGATCTCCGATTTAGGTATTCCCTTCTCATGAGAACAAGATGATTGGGAATTCCACCGTGCTCAAATGAAACTGTTACAGCAATGACTTCTTGGTGAAACTGTGGTTCCAGGAATTGCTCCAGCGCGACTAGATAAATGTTTCCTGAAATTTTCTCTTCTGAAAAAACGAAGGATTCGTATACCGTAGTCTCTGTGAATCCAACTTAAACATTATTTTGGGTGTGCCTTTTTTCCATTCAGTGGTTGCGTCGTGTGACTCGTTACTTCATTTGCGGCAGTTACGTTCGTTAACTTTTTCGAAGATGTGAAATGTGGCCTCGACAGTAAACAAAATGTGATACATGAGGTATTCGTTGTATGCAGCTTCCGTGAAATCGCGATTTTGGCTAATCTGTGAAGCACCTGAGTGTGGGGCGCATCTTTCTTTAGCGTGATGTGTAAACGTTTCAAAATTGTTAATTTTGGTACATCTAACTCATTATGACAGAAATGGATTGTAATTGTGTACCAGCGGAAAGATGCTTCTATCGGAAAGAAAAGAAGGGAATGTGCTCCTTTTTATTAAAAGAATCTGACTGAAAAGTGAGGTGCCTCATTTAACCTTCCTGAGCAGCTTTAAAAATTTTTGGAAAAATAGTGGCATGTGAAGATATCGTATTCGCACTTTTTTTATGTTGAGAAAGGAGACAATGGCAGAGGGAAAGAGAAGGAGGAGCAGTAAGTACTGGAAGGTAGTAGACAGTGGTTGTGATATACACTCATGTTCATAAATTAAGGATAATTGCAGAATGTGGTGCCACACAACGTGGCACTACACAAAACTGGCGCTAATAGCATAGGCGCATAGGGAACACACACGACACAGATCTGCAGGTCCACTGTATTGGTGATAAGTTGAGAAAACTGTCCCGAAACACATGTACAACAAAATGTCACTGTTTCCTGAGCATGCACCCCGACGTCAGTATGGGATATGATAACCATGCACACATACACAGACCACACGACGGATTGGCATACTCTGGATAAGGTGGTCGAGCAGCTGCTGGGGTTAAGCCTCCCATTCTTGCACCAGTGCCTGTCGTAGCTCCTGAAGTGCCCTAGGGGTTTGAAGACGTGCAGCGATACGTTGACCGAGAACATCCCAGACGTGCTCGATGGGGTTTAGGTCTGGAGAACAGGTAGGCCACTCCATTCGCCTGATATCTTCTGTTTCAAGGTACTCCTCCACGATGGCTGCTCTGTGGGGCCGTGCGTTATCATCCATCAGGAGAAGATAGGACTAACTGCACCCATGAAAAAGCTTACATACAGGTTCAAAATGACGTCCAGACACACCTGACCTGTTACAGCTCCTCTGTCAAAGACATGCAGGGGTGTACGTGCACCAATTATAATCCCACCTCACACCATCAAACAACGACCTCCATACAGGTCCCTTTCAGTGACATTAAGGAGTTGGTATCTGGTTCCTAGTTCACGCCAGATGGAAACCCGGCGAGAATCACTGTTCAGACTATACCTGGACTCGACCGTGAACATAACCTGGGACCACTGTTCCAATGACCATGTACTGTGTTCTTGACACCAGGTATTACGAGCTCTCCTCTGAGCAAGGGTCAGTGGAATGCACCTTGCAGGTCTCCGGGTGAATAAACCACGTCTGTTCAGTCGTCTGTAGACTGTGTGTCTGGAGACAACAGTTCCAGTGGTTGCGGTAAGGTCCCGAGCACGGCTACATGCAGTACTCCGTGGCCGTCTGCGGGCACTAATGGTGAGATATTAGTCTTCTTGTGGTGTTGTACACTGTGGACATCCCGTAATGTAGCGCATGGACACGCTTCCTGTCTGCTGAATTCTTTGCCATAATCTTGAGATCACACTTTGTGGCACCCGAAGGGCCCGTGCTACGACCTGCCGTGTTTGAGCAGCTTCCAATCGCCCTAGTATTCTACCCCTCATAACGTCATCAATGTGTGTTATCTGAGTCATTTTCAACACAAAGTCACATTTAGCACGTCTGAAAACGTCTGCACACTTACTCGCTGCACAAAAAAAAAGTTCAAATGTGTGTGAAATCTTATGGGACTTAACTGCTAAGGTCATCAGTCCCTAAGCTTACACACTACTTAACCTAAATTATCCTAAGGACAAACACACACACCCATGCCCGAGGGAGGACTCGAACCTCCGTCGGGACCAGCCGCACAGTCCATGACTGCAGCGACGCAGACCGCGCGGCTAATCCCGCGCGAGTCTGCACCAACACACCTTTGCATATGTGGACCGTTGCCAGCGCCACCGTGCGACGACCGCAGGTCAAATGCACCGCTTGGTCGTACCCCGAAGTGATTTGAACCCGCAAACCGCTCACCAGAGCGTTGTTTCACCATGTATCAGCATTATCCTTAATTTATGAGCAAGAATGTAGAAAGAGCGAAGGAGATAATGGCAGTGCGAGAGAAACAGAGGACACAGTGACAGTGGAACACAGTAAACAGTGAGAGAACAGTGCTAGGAAAAGAGTGAAGGAGAGAGTGCCAATGGGAGAGGAATAACGAGAAGGAGAAAGTGGAAGTGGGTGGGAGCCATTGACAATGAGAGACAGAGTCTACGAGAATGACGACGAGAGTTAGTGACAGTGAGAAGAGAGAGCAGCAGTGGGGAGGAATGAATGAGATAGTAGCACTGAGGGACAACGACGCGGAGACAGAGGCAGTGTCAGGAGATAGTCGTAGCAGGGCCGAACGAAGGCGACTGTGGCTGTGACACATAGAATGATAATGACAATGAATTGCGCTGAATGAGCGAGTGAGAATGTGCAAATGGAAATGGCTGGGCATGACAGACTTACAGCGATGCACTAGTGGGTGTGAGCGAGTTACAGTTAGGACAGCTAGTGGGACTGGGAGGCGATGTTGTTTGTTAAACAAAAGAGCACGAATATGTTCGCACGCCAATATTTTTTTGCGAAAATGTTTAAAGCAGTTGAGGAAGATACAATGAGGCAGCTTTTCAGGTTAAAGTCTTTTAATAAAGAGGAGCATGTTCACCTTTTTCGTGCTGATAGAAGTACTTTTCCTCTGATTCCCTTCTTTTCCCTGCCACAGCAGGGCATATCACTCATGAGAAAAAACTTTGATGGCTAAGTAAAATTTTGATAGTTTACTTATGTGAAATTACAGTAAATCAGAACTGATTTTGCAACTCAGACTTGATTTTACGTGCACAGAAAATTTTGCACGTGCTTCAGTACTACAACGTGGTGTTTCCAGAACCTTCCTGACGGTTACGGAGACACTTTATATCATATTTATCCGTGCTACGTCACTTTATAAACAACGTTTTCGCCTCTCACCTCATTTTACATGCACATTTTACTTGCGCAAGTAGGATAACTTTGATCCCCTGTATCTCGAAAACAGATAAAAGTGTCTAGAAACTTTTCAACATATATCGTAAGAATTACAGCCATTTGTTGCGCGTAGTCATCTTGGAATCCTCGGCTGGGTTTTGGTCCACTGCATGAGTAGCGATTACTTTTTAGAAATGGGTCGAGACTTTAAGACCACCATGTAGAAGACGCAGAAACACATGGCATACACAATCTGCTTCTCGAGGGCGTTCGGGGGAAGGAAGGGTGGCGACAGAAACGCCGTCCTATACCACTTCCAGATTAAAATGCTGATTCCGCGACGTTACGGGATACATGAACAATAGGAGGAAGGAAAATGGCGAGTGCGTCTTCTAGGGAAGGAGATTCTCGGAATTTCACCAGCAAGTAAGTATAAGCGGGCGGCGGCGGCGGCGGTGTGCTCAGTGCAGATCCCACAATGTCTCTGCCGCTGCTGCTGGCGCTCGCGCTATGGACGACTGGCGTCGCCTCCCAGCCTCCTCGACGAGGTACAGTATTCCTCAACGCGCAAGACAACACTTCCCTCAGCCAATTTGTTTGTTTCTCATTAACCGCTCGTGTCTCATTACCGTAAACTGGCAACACACACTCCTCGTAAACTACTACTTCTCCAGACATACGGGGAACGTACTTATGAAAACTTGGTTTAGCTTATCGATAATCTTAAGTTTCTTTTCCTTGTCCATTCGCTTACTGTCTTCAACTGTCCTAAATACAAAGCCTACATACTCTCTCCGTGGCTTTATTATTACTTTGCATTACTTCTTTCCAATGTAATGTGACTTTAGGATTGGCCGAGCGGTTCTAGGCGCTTCAGTCTGGAACCGCTACGGTCGCAGGTTCGAATCCAGCCTCGGGCATGGATGTGTGTGATGTCCTTCGGTTAGTTAGGTTTAAGCAGTTCTAAGTTCTAGGGGACTGTTGACCTCCGCTGTTAAGTCCCATAGTGCTCGGAGCCATTCGAACCATTTTTTTTTTTTTTTTTTTTTTTTTTTTTTTTTACTTTAGGATTGCAGCGAAATGCAGGAAGATCTGCAGCGGATAGGCACTTGGTGTAGGGAGTGGCAACTGACCCTTAAAATAGACAAATGTAATGTATTGCGAATACATAGAAAGAAGGATCCTTTATTGTATGATTATATGATAGCGGAACAAACACTGGTAGCAGTTACTTCCATAAAATATCTGGGAGTATGCGTACGGAACGTTTTGAAGTGGAATGATCATACAAAATTAATTATTGGTAAGGCGGGTACCAGGTTGAGATTCATTGGGAGAGTCCTTAGAAAATATAGTCCGTCAACAAAGGAGGTGGCTTACAAAACATTCGTTCGACCTATACTTGTGTATTGCTCATCACTGTGGAATCAGTACCAGGTCGGGTTGACAGAGGACATAGAGAAGATCCAAAGAAGAGCGGCGCGTTTCGCCACAGGGTTATTTGCTAGGCGTGATAGCGTTACGGAGATGTTTAGCAAACTCAAGTGGCAGACTCTGCAGGAGAGGCGCTCTGCATCGCGGTGTAGCTTGCTGTCCAGGTTTCGAGAGGTGCGTTTCTGGATGAGGTATCCAATATATTGCTACCCCCTACTTATACCTCCCGAGGAGATCACGAATGTAAAATTAGAGAGATTCGAGCGCACACGGAGGCTTTCTGGCAGTCGTTCTTCCTGCGAACCATACGCGACTGGAACAGGAAAGGGAGGTAATAACAGTGGCACGTAAAGTGCCCTCCGCCACACACCGTTGGGTGGCTTGAGGAGTATAAATGTAGATGTAGGGTGCATTAAGACTAGTCAGCGTTAGGAACTTTTTATATAGGCAGTAATGTAAGAATCATCAATTGCCTTAATCTAAATACACGCTGCATGTATACCGACTAAGATATGACAAATTTCATGGACACGTTACCATTGTGAATGAGGAAACGCAGAACTATCGGTCTTTCGATTGGTTGCCGTCTACACGTTTTGACTCTCCCCCAAACAACCATGGACCTCGCACGTGCATCAGAAACAAAGATAGCCGTAGCGAAGGTGCAACCACCGCGGAGGGATATCTCTGGAGAGGTCTAGTTAACGTACGTTTCCTGAAGGAGGGGTGAGCGGCCTCGCCAGCAGGTGCAGGGGCAACAGTGTGGATCAGTGGTCGTCAAACTGCGGGCCGCCGGCTGCGTGCGGCCCGAATCAAGTGTTCGTGCGGCCCGCGGTTCTTAGCCGTATGTTGAGATAATGTACATCTACCAGCTAACAGCCGAATCCGAAGGCCTCTCTAAATTTAAGAACTTCTTAGTGACTAGTTTTCCTGCACAGTAACGAACACAAATACTTAGAGAGGCAATAATAATTATGCTTAGCGAACCCGGCAAGGCTTCGTAATTGCTAAATATGTATGGCAATTGGATATACATTCTAATCTCCCTTTTGCCATATATCTGTACATCACCTCCTACTCTCTCTCTCTCTGTCCATCTCCTCCTCCCATCTCTACACTCATCTCCTCCCGCCCCCCACTGTCATTTCCTCTTCTCCTTTCTCTCTGACCTTGTGCCTTGTTTATTGTTATTGCCAATGAATCCTTGATAGGGAATTGAAATTGCTTAAAATGAATGGGTAAATCGTATGACAGATCTCACTTGCTGCTGCATCCGTGAGGACAGTAACTTCAGTGACATTATTTCGCTTAGTTTTAATCTGCGCGCAGGTAGGGTCATAATTTTCGGACGATTCATATTCCGTAGCAGTGTTCTAACCATACGTCGATTAGCCATAGATACAAGTTTCCTGTTTTCTATTAAAAACGACTCCGAGGAAGAAAACAAAACAGCACATAGTTGTGTATATAATATTATTCAATTACATATATAAGGAGAAAGAATATGTCTAAGAGAAACAATTTGTCTTATGTTTCAGGGCACTGCTATTGTAGTTAAAACTGACTACGGGAAAAAAGCAACCGCACATTTCCACAGCATAGCATAAGACAACATTATCATACTCGCAGTCAATTTTAATAGAAAACTTCTAGATTGTACTTTAAAAACTATTCAGTCTACATCCGTCTGAACGCTCCTTAGATATCATGCAAAAATTTCAAGAACATCCGTCAAGAACTTTTGTAAGAACATTTCCTGTAAATATATTACATACATACATAAATACATTTATATAACATATAAGTGTGCAGCATATGTCTGTCCAAATGTTTATTAGAATGGTATGTAATAATTTGAAGTAAATGGGCCATGAAGTTTTAAGGAAATGTGTAGCCTATGTCCGCCCGGACGTTTATAAGAGCATCGTGCAAGAATCTGAAGTAAAACTCACAATGACTTTTCGAGAATTTTGGTAACAACATTAAAAAAACAACTTGTCTTTTTACTGTAGTATAGATTTTATATACATATCCATATGCCATATAAATTAATAAAATTTGTAGCCTATCTCTGCCAAAACGTTTATTAGAGTATCGTGCAGAAATATGAAGTGAATCAGTCAAGAACTTTTTGAGATTTTAGCTAATAACATTTCTTTACATATATATTTAAGAACTGTGAAGCCTATGTCCTCTGAAAGTTGAATTGAGTATTCTGTAATAGTTTAAAGTAATTCGGGCAAGCACTTTTCGAGATTTTTTTGGTAACAACGTTTAACTACGACTTGTCTTCATACAGTAATTGAGAGTGCTAAATTTTAACTGACGTCGGTGATTATTGAGATTATTATAATTCCATCTTTGCAACTACAAGGAAATGCTTGTTTTTCGCGAAAACCTTTCTTTTTATTGATATACCACGATTGATGATGTTTTATTTCAATAAAAGAAAACGCATTTGATGACAAAGACACATTTTCATATGGTTGCAAAGAAGGAATTAAAATACCCTGTAAAGCAATTGCGGGCAATATGACAATTCGAATGTAATGACGTTGGTGAATTCATCTGTGAGCTAAGTGCAGTTGGTCACTTGCCTCAGGGGCAGCGACGAAAGTAGCGCCATGCACTCTGCCTCGCCTTCCGTATCCACCTTCTGTCCCCCACGCGCATCCTCTACGACCTCATCCCCTTCCCACACCTTCTCCTTTTCCTTGAACACCTCCGCACCCTGTATATTGTCTGCCAACTCGCCCCCCCCCCTCCCCCGGCCGGCCATGGTGGCCGAGCGGTTCTAGGCGCTACAGTCTGGAATCGCGCGACCGCTACGGTCGCAGGTTCGTATCCTGCCTCGGGCATGGATGTGTGTGATGTCCTTAGGTTAGTTAGGTTTAAGTAGTTCTAAGTTCTAGGGGACTGATGACCTCATAGTGCTCAGAGCCATTTGAACCATTTTCTTCGACCCCCCCCCCTACCCCCTAGTGTACCCCATTCTCTCCATTACTGCACCTTTACCAGTGTGTCCCGCCCTATCTCCATCTCCACACCCTCCACCTCCTTTCCCAACGCAACTTCCAGCACCTACCCCTCCCGGATGATGAATTTCGCCCTGACGTCCACCCCTTCTACCAACTCTAATCCCACTTTCCTCCTGCCTCCTCCTCAGGGCTCCCTCTCTTCTGTCTCCCTTCTCCTCAGCAGCTTTCCCCCTCCTGCACCTCTCTCTCTCCCCTGTGCTTCCCTTCAGTGTCTCTGCACTCCCTCCTGCCTTGTCTTCCCTCTTCATCTCTCACCCCGCCTGTCTCCTGTCTCTTGGTAGACCCCCTGACAATCCTATTCCTTTCATCCCACCCCCTCCCCCTCTGCACCTTGCTCTCCCCTCTTTTTCCATCCACTTAGGCCTCTCCCTCGGCAGGTCCTCCTGGCAGGTTTTATTCTTTCTCGTGTGTGCTTCATCCCTTAAAGTGGTTTTAAGGTGTCTTTGGTCTGAAGTGTTTTAATACTGAGGCCAACATTTTGTAATGGCCCCTTTAGAAAAAATTAATGAATTACTGTGCTGATAAACATCATATGTTATTTGATTTTCAAACAGCTGAGCAAAACTGAACGTACTCAGATATTCACTAAAGTGACACACAATATTTTTAGCGCAACGCAATCTCACTTTCAGTAATCCCTACAAAAGAATGGCCCTGACTAACAATAACCTATACCTTTCATGAATTTTTACCTAACAAAAATCTTCGTTACTCGAACTACTGCAATACAGCGAGCGCCACTACTGCCAGCTAAATAAAAGATTCAAACTACTGATAGGCATAGTTAGCAAATGAAAGATTTTGATAGAGAACAAACAATGTATTTACCTTAATAGTGTTCAAAGGTCATAATATATATAGCAGTTCATGACATCCTGTCTTACAAATTTACTGTCTCTGTCCACATCATCCGCTCTCAAAACTCTGCTAATTTAACCTGTGCATGTGACTTCAATGTCTTTTTTGTGCTCTACAAATCACCAACTGTGTTTTTAAACTTTATGTAGACTTTAATTTTCCCCTATGAACGTCTCCATGTCAGTGTATATTTTCCCTCCATTCTTTTGTGTCCCTCTTTTCATCGCCTTTATATGTATAATTTTCTCCTTTTTACTAGTTGTCATGTCACTCGGCTGAAGAGCAGCGGATTGTGCCGCTGCCAGCCCCAATATGGGGCAGGGGAATGAAATCACAATAAAGGAAAAAAAAACTCCACAATGACAGTTGCTTCCAGCCAGACTCATATCCATAACCATGTTACAATTTACTAGTTTACAAATTTACCACATGGAATCACACATTAGAAAACATCATTGAAAACTGTGCTCTATGGCGCTATTTAATCGAAATTTGCTCGATATATTTGCTTTTTCACAGCAATGACGCACAGTCGTGGTATTGTTATCACGTGCACATTTAGAAAAATATTCGAATATTTGGAATATGGCAAGTAGAATGTTTTTCATGTTTGTTTGTTGTACATGAATTTGAGTTTGTCGTAAGTTTTTAACACCTTTACATTACATATTCATAGTCCGTGGGTCACTTATGCTACACATGTTTCCACATAAAATAGAACTGAGCTTTACATAATCGTCAAAACAGCGGTGTAAACATGGAAGATGGCCCTCCCAGTATCATCGATGTAGGCGGATGCTGATAGGTCGGCGTGTGTCGATGGGATAAGCGGAGAGCAGACGAAGCCAGCGGCCTCCCGCCAAGTATCGAGTGGCAGTCGTCTCCGCAGCGGCACGCCGTCGGCAGCCGATGACGTTGCCGTGGGTGTTGGATCGCCCCCGCCGGTTGACTAAGAGGATCCACCCCTGGAGTTAGGGATCAGGGTGGCAATCGATTGGATTGGCGAAACATGAAAAAGGTCCAGTGGCGTTAGCAAAAAGTCATTATAAAATGTCTGCTGAAAAGAGTTTTTGATTAGCACACGAACACACTTAAAATGTCTCTCGTGTTCTTGTATTGTTTCATATGTTGTCCGTAGTCATTTTCGTATCCGTCGCCAGTTTATCCAGTCTGTGACAGGTAATCTTCGCTGTACTGCACTTACAAAATAAATCTTTCTCACAGACTATACTGTTCGGTATGGTTCATAATTTTTATTATTTCCCACTGCGGCAATTTACACATTGTCTACACAGCAGAAAATTTTATTTAACACAAAATGTTTTAAGTATTTAGACTTGCACATGCTCGACGCCGTTATTTCAGTCATTACGGCACTCTGTCGCGTTGTTGTGTAACAGGATTCCCCTCATGTTCTGACTCGCTTCACTGCACGGCAGTTCCAAATGCATCACTCGACAGGTCTTTAAGTCCACCGTCACAACTTCTATCGAACTGTTGCTCCGCTCACGGAGTCTTTACAGTTTCACTAACATCACTATTTAATGTCTCTCTCTTGGACAAATGTCTGTCCGATGCACATGCATCTCTGTACACTGTCGTTCTCAAACTTACAATTATACAGATGCATATGCTTCTTTTTTGCAAATAGGATCCATAATTTTGCTGACAAAGCTTTTTTTATGTACCTCTCTATCCCAGTTAGTGATCACCTGATCATCTGGATCCTTGTTTCCGAAAAAACAAGGTTCTGGCTCGATTTTTACAAAGTAATGCAGTTGTGAAGTGTGGCTTGTAAGTGCAATCTTCTCACAGGACACCAGTGTGTGTGTGTGTGTGTGTGTGTGTGTGTGTGTGTGTGTGTGTGTGTGTGTTCCTGCCACAACAACCGCAGAAAATGCTAATCTCAGTCAAAAGTAAAATGATTTCCACTTGATATTCCATGGTGCATCTTATATCGCGTACACCATTACCACAAGTCTGTTTAATAATGGTCACACATAAAAACATACTTATCACTAAATGAAAAACAGCTAACTACTACGAACAGGAAATATATAAGATTGTCTTTTTGAAATCTTTAAGAAAAGACTAAAGCTACATGAAAAGATAGGTTGCACCATCTGCAACATCTTGCAAAAACGTTAAATGTTCGTTGCTTTAAGAGCATTTCAGCTTGTGGTGTTGAAGTAAATTCTTTAAAAGTTACCAATGAAATTCTTACTGAACTTTGTTAAAAAAATACAACTAATTAATAATCTGTGCAGAATTATTAAAAGTTGCCCCCAGGGCATTCATTTAGTCATTACATACTGAAATCAGCACAGAGACAAGCTGGCTGGCAATCACTTACATACTAAAACATACTACATACTATGGCACAACATTCGAGCATCTTTCTAATTTCCTTATTTACTGCCACTTTTTTAGATCACGGGATTGAGTACCTGGCGCGTCAATAAGTCTCGTGTGGGTACACATGCATGTCATACACAAATCCCTTAATAGTTCCTGGTTTCTCCGAAAACACTTCCGTGAACGAATTGCGTAAACCAGTGACCTGTGCTATCTGATGCTTATCCATACTTACCGATTCATTGACCTTCTGTCTAAAGAGCTCTTAATTAGTGAGCACCTCTGTTCTATGAGACAGGAGTGAGCTACAGTACCCCTGACTAGGTGAGTTACTGTGTATAAATAACAAGTGTGGCCTTGTACACACGATACTGACATTGCGGCAATATTTGCCATGTACTCCGCCGTGGCTATCGAATCCAGTACTACTCACCGAGCGAGCTGGCGCCGTGGCTAACACATTGGGCTCGCATTCGGGAGGAGGATGGTTCAATCCCGCGTCCGGCCATGCTGATTTAGGTTTTCCGTGATTTCCCTAAATCGTTCTAGGCAAATGCCGGGATGGTTTCTTTGGAAGGGCACGGCCGATTTCCTTACCCCTCCTTCCCTAATCCGACGAGACCGATGACCTCGCAGTTTGGTCTCTTCCCCCAAACAACCCAACCCAGTACGACTCGCTGGTCCTCATTGTCTACCGCGCAGGATCCAGAGGCTAGGTTGATAGTCGCATTCCTCCTTCTGATAAAATCCCAATCCAGGATGCATGGTGCTGAGAGACCTTCTAATACGAGGAACGTGCACTGAAAGGCTCCATTTCCTATTGTAATCTCCAGCTGCACTTGAATCTCGACAACCTGTGTCTTGGCAGATATGGCACCTAAAACGCGATAATCTTGTGCCTGAAAAGTTGGTATTGTGTACAGACGACTCAATTCTTTATAAATTTCATAACTTATCACGCTCGTAGTAGCACCAGCATGTAAAATGACGAGCGATTGATACATCGCCTATCTTTATATATACCGCAGCTTGCACTACTGATTTCTCTGCATTACAATATGTTCGGGGCTCGGCGCAAAGTTCCTGACGCACGTCTTGTCCGTTGTTATTTCGCAACATGTAGACAGAACTTAGGGGTTGTATTGTGTTGCATGGAACTGGGGACGTAAAAACGACGGGGAGGCTTCGTCCCCGCCGTAGCCCGCACTGGTACACAACCCCACAACAGGCTGCAGCAGTCCGCTCACCCCACCGCCGCTCCACACCGAACCCAGGGTTATTGAGCGGTTCGGCCCCCAGTTGACTTAGCTAGGAATACTTTTTCAAATTCGTCAAGCGTCTTACAGCTATCAGCTGTTCCCATAGCCCATAAGGCTGCTTCGCCAGTAATATGCGGCGTGACGAATTGTATTTTTTCTCGCTCTGCCCACACTTTCGGCAGAAAGCGTGTAAAACTTTTTATAAATATCACGGGATATACTACTTTCTTTTCCGTAGAGAAGGTCTGAAATTTCCTATGATTAAGTAGGCTTTCTTGAAGTTTAATTTCTCCATCGGACAACGCATTTTGCACGATCGATTCTCTGCGTTCCAGCTTGGCAATTCTCTCGTTTACTTATTTTCTCCACTGAGGAATGGCCTGCTGGACTTGGCTTAATTCCTCACGCAAACTTTCGATAGGTTTGCCGTTAGCTGCTAGTACTTCTCTAGCGACCTTTCCTACAGCCTTATTTAATTCCGTAGTGACGTGTTCACGTATATCCTCATCGTTTTGTTGCAAAAACTGGGTTAGTTCACTTTCGATCTTTTCTGCTTGGGTTTTGAGACACTGATCTACCTGCTCAGTTAGTTCCAATGATAACAGGTCTAACCTCACAGTAACATGTTCTACTTTAGTGCTTAGATAGTTTTGGTTATCTTGGCACATCTGTAACTGATCAGTAACTTCGTTAACCATCTCTGGTACGCTAGTGTAAGCCTCTTTCATGGCTTTGATTTCACTTTTAATAGGATCTAAGTGATCATCCAAGTTCTTAATTAAAGTTTCATCTCGTTTTGCTAAAAGTTCATTTAACGGTGTAGTCATATATTGGTCTCTCTCTCTCTTTCTCTCTCTTGTATACTTTCATTAACTTGGGCAAGCAAATGCTCATCCTTTTCTTTTAATTGTCCTTACATATTTTTGTTAAATTGGGCACCCAAAAGCTCATCCCTTTCCTTCTTCTGCAGAATCCTATCTCTTTCTCTCTTCTGCATAATCCGATATTTTTCTTCCTGTTGTTCTACGAACGTTTTCAGAAACAACAAATGGTTCAAATGGCTCTGAGCACTATGGGACTTAACTACTCAGGTCATCA
This sequence comes from Schistocerca piceifrons, assembly GCF_021461385.2. Taxonomy (NCBI): domain Eukaryota; kingdom Metazoa; phylum Arthropoda; class Insecta; order Orthoptera; family Acrididae; genus Schistocerca; species Schistocerca piceifrons. The sequence goes on along the minus strand of NC_060138.1, from coordinate 589,940,338 downwards.
GTCCCGTAGAACTTAGAACTACTTAAACCTAACCAACCTAAGGACATCACACACATCCATGCCCGAGGCAGGATTCGAACCTGCGATCGTAGCGGTCACGCGGTTCCAAACTGAAACGCTTAGAACCGCACGGCCACGCCGGCCGGCTATTCAGAAACAGATTAATAAAATCACCCCCCCCCCTCCGTCCCCCCCCACCCGGTATACTACTTGGTGATATATTTGTTAGGCTATACTCGAATCTGACCTCGGCAGAGGTAAAAGCTTCTGTACTTGCTCCATTACCTAACACATCCATTTAGGTTCCCGGAATTATCCGGCATTCCTTTTCGGTTTCCGGTACTATTTGTTGTATGTTAGACTCTGCGATAGCTTCGCTCTGAACTGGCAGCTCAGTTTTGTCGTGGACTTGACTCCGAATCGGAGTATTCGTCTCTTTTCTAATCTGCTGCCTGGTTCTTGTTCGACTAACGTTGCAAATTAATATACAACTTATAGAGGTACTGATAACTGATAACTTTCCAGCAGTTATTTCGGTAAAATCTGTCACAACAACAGTTGCAGAAGAAATTTAGTTATAACTTAACACGCACACAGCAGCCTATTGCTGCAATACACAAAATAAATATTCCCTGACACACCCTAGCTCTATGCACCTTGGCGTATCCAGCGAAAAATAGGACCTACTCACACAAAATAGTAAAATAACGTACAGTGGTTGCCTTACCTTATATACAGTCTTCAATAGATCCCGGACTACTCGTGTGTGGTTTTATTTTTGTCATACACAGCACATGCGAGCGAGGTTATATTCCAGCAACAAGTTGTACCTGACATGAAATACAACCTTGCATTAATACACACATAAATACAATAAGATTACAATAAAAACACAATAAAATTACAACGTATACTATGTATTATTCAATCGGGCCCCTGAGTCAACGGGCGCCAATAGTACCATTACCTCTTTTCTTCGTAACTGTTGTGGTGTAGAATTAATTTAGTTATTTCGTATGAGTTAGTGCAAATTGCTACGCGTGGTTTGAAATACGCAGGCTGGCGTCGATCGCAATCTACAGCAATGACATATAAAGTAGCAATATAAACTCTGAATATTGTTTCTGGAACTCCACGTATAGTTTGAGCGCGAGTAAATGCGTCTTAAATATACGTAGAGGGATGTAATCTCAATAAGCAGGCAAAAAATTATTTATTATTAATGGAAATGTTACGCTTTATTTCAACAAATGACAACGTAACGTAACCTGCAACTATCCCAACGATAATATAGAATGATTTTTTTCCCAGCAAATTAATCTAACGTTACACGGAAAGAAAGTATGGTTCAAAGAACTGCGTATTATTGAAATAATTGCAAAGAATTTCTCTAACTTTATCTCTTTAAGAATTGAGTTAACTTTTAATCCTTTGAATTAACTGAAAATATTTTAAACCAGAGGTGAGCCCTCACCTAAGCCTTGCGGTGTTAAATCTCTGAGTAAATTTCGTAATGAAAAATATTAACGAACTTTAATATTGAAAACTGACTGTCAACATTCGTAAAAGCACTTAAGATCATCTTCCTTTGGCAATGAAGCGCGCAAACACTCAAATATTCTTTAGTACACGTAATGGCGATCTCAGCGCCACCGAAACAGTCGAAGCCAGATGGGCAATCGACAGCAATATTATTATCTTTAAATAAATTTGACGTAGAGGGAGAAGTATTTTTAAAAGTAAACTTAAGATACTTTCAATTAACAATATATTGTAGCTTTAAAGCTCATACAGTCAGCGAGTTATACGTACATATATCGAACCACAGGAGAGAGGGAACAAACAGGCGAAAAACAAAGAACAAACAGGCGCGAGTAACATGGCTCTTGTGTATATATATATATTAAACTTGAAGTTTCATGCTTTCATGGAACGTACTGAAATATGGTATTCTTTATCTCTGCGATTAATGGAAAATATTTACAATATTTGTCACAAAATATTATCAGATTCGACAAAATGACTCATAATATTATAGTCATTATTTTCTCTGTTGACATTTTATTCATATCAAAGTTACTTATAATCCGTCTTGATTGCAATAATGTTTATTCACACGACCGGATTCGATTCCTCTAGAACCATCTTCAGATCTGCAATTTCGGTTACGGGAGTAACCCGTCCACTCACAGCAATCTTCATATGCTGAATGTGACTCAGCATGTGAAGGTTGCTGTGTGTGGACGGGTTACTCCTGTAACCGAAATTGCAGATCTGAAGATGGTTCTAGAGCAACCGAAACCGGTCATGTGAATAAACATTTTTGCAATCATGACGGATTAAGTAACATTGTATAACCAGTGATTGCGGTATCCCTTCAGACATTATATCTGTTTTTGCAAAACATCATTCATATCAGTTGAATAAATCGCGTCTTGCGTTAGATAGGCTTTCAGGTGACGCCACACTGGCTACTCAGATACTCTGCAATTTACTTCCGTACACTTTCGCTAAGCAATAATATCTGTCTACCTTTGTTAACATTCCTTAGAAAACCCGTAGTCTTGGTTGCCGTCACAGCCTTGTGGTCCCTAATATTTTCCTCTACGTTAACTAATTCGATTCGTTCAGGTGTGTTTGTTGCTTGGAGGTCTAAGACATTACCTTCACGAGGTGGTTCCCCAGTTATCTGCTCGAAGTAGTTTTCGGGCGAGACATTCAGAATAATGTCTCACGAGTACCTGCTCCTGGCGCCAGCTCTGATAGCAGGACCCTCAAAATCTGTGCAGAGGACCGGTCCATGGTGCCTCGCGTAGCAATCATCCGCGCTCGCCACTAATCTACGGAGGCGAACACTACAAATGGTACAGTGAACCCATTATAGTAGCCAAGATACATATACTGCCAATACTGACCTAAGCAGCACAAGGTTCCATGCTAACTGGCTCCGCAGAGATTGAAATATGATGAGATGTAATAAAATTATTCACATAATTAAGGAAAATGAAAATTTAATTTTTTGGGGGACTGAAATTCGATAGTAGGAAAAGGAAGGGACAAAAAATCAGTAGGGAAACATGGACTCGGGTGTAAGGAATGATAGCGGTAGGCACCTCATAGAATTTTGCACAGAGTGTGATTTAGACAATGTGAACACTTCGTTTCAGAATCATGTAGGAAGAATGCTTACGTGTAAGAGACCTGACGTCATCGGAAGGTTTAAGATAAAGTATATAATGCTGAGACAGATTTCGAAATCAGATTTTAAATTGCAAAACATTTCCATGAGAAGATATCGACTTTTTCTTCTTCTTCTTCTTCCTGGTTCTGCAGCCCTTAATGGGCCTACGTTTACTCTAGGACATCATTCCGTTTGTCCGTTTCCAGCGTGTTGCGTCTCCAGCCTGTGCCACCAATAATTTTTAAAACTTCTTATATGCCATCCAAGTATCGAAGTCTCTGTCTTCCACTGCTCCCTCGTGCCACTGGGTTTTGTAGCACCGTTATTTTTGTTGGGTTCTCATGTTCCATTCGACAAACATGGCAGACCTATTTCAGGTGGTTTATTTTAATGAACTTTGTGATTTCAAGATCTTTTATATACATAAAGTTCAAAATTATATTGCCTACCCCATGCTCCATCTTCATTAGTCGCCCGTAGATTTTGTGTAACACCTTTCGTTCGAAACATTCTATTAGTTCTTCACACAGTTATGTCAGTGTGCTTGTTTTTGAGCCATATGTTAATACTGGACGTATTAAAATTTTATACAGTTGGCACTTTGTTTTTCTGGACTTACGTTGTGAGGCCAGCGCATAACAGCATTTACAATGATTCGACGAAAGTCATGGGATAACGATATGCACACATACAGATGTCGGCAGCATCGCGACACGAGCTATAAAAGGGCAGTGAATCGGTGAAGCTGACATTTGCACTCAGGTGATTCGTAGAAAAGCTTTCTGACGTGATTACGGCCTCTCGACGGGAATTAACAAATTTTGAACGCGGAATGGTAGATGGAGCAGACACATTGGGCATTCCATTTCGGAAATCGTTGGCGAAATCAGTTTTCTGAGATCCACAGGCTGAAGAGAGTGCTGGGAATAACAAATTCCAGGCATTTCCTCTCACCACTAATATCGCCGAGGCCGACGGCACTCACGCAACGACCGAGAGCAGCGATGTTAATTTAGAGTTGTTAGTGATAACAGACAAGCAAAACTGCGTGGAATAACCATAGAAATCAGTGTTGGACGTACGACGAACGTATCCGTTAGGCGAAATTTGGATGCTATGGCCGCAGACGACCGTCGCGAGTGGATATGCTAACAGAACGTCTGCTGAGCATCTCATGCGCTCGCGAACATGTCGGTTTGACCTACGGTCTCAGATGAGTACCGATTTCAATTGATAAGTCCAGAGGTTGAAAATACCGCTTCAGCTGTAAAGTTCTTTTTATTCACACACGACCGGTTTCGGGCTCTTATAAACCAATCTTCAAGTGTCATAACTTGGTGCTGTAACCCCCGAGCGCCACGGTGGACGTGTAGTAGGCGCGGTGTGCTACCGATCAGCGCAGAGCAGGGAGTTACGACACATGAAGATGGGCTTATAGGAGCCCGAAACCAGTCGTGTGTGAAAAAAAAAGAACTTTGCAACTGAAGCGGTATTTTCAACCTCTGGTATAATGCTCAGTTGCGCATGTTCCCCGAATAGAATTGTTTGTCTCAATTGGTGCAGACCCCACGAAGCGATGGACCAGAGTTGTCAACAAGACAATGTGCAAGCTGGCAGTAGCTCCATAATGGTGTGGTCTGTGTTTACCTGCAATGCACTGGGGCCTGTGGTCGAGCTGAAGAGATCATTGACTTGAAATATGTTCTGCTACTTGGAGACTATTTGCAGTTATTCATGGACCCACGTTCTCAAACGACAATGTCATGTCACTGGGCCGCAAATGTTCTCGATTGGTTTGAGGAACATGCTGCACATTTCGAGCGAATGATTTGGCCACCCAGATCGCCCAATATGAATCTCATCGAATATTTAAGGGACATAATCGAGAGGTCAGTTCGTGCACAACATGTTACACCGACAATGCTTTCGCAGTTATCGACGGCTAGAGAGACAGCATGGCTCAATATTTCTGCGGGGGAGTCAACGCCACGTCGAGTTGGTGCATTACGCTGGGCAAAAGAAGGTCGCACACGAGGTGTGCAGGCGTCCCCTGACGTTCGTCTCCTCAGTATATTAACTAGCTGAAATGGCTCTGAGCACTATGCGACTTAACTTCTGAGGTCATCAGTCGCCTAAAACTTAGAACTAATTAAACCTAACTAACCTAAGGACATCACACACATCCATGCGCGAGGCAGGATTCGAACCTGCGACCGTAGCGGTCGCTCGGCTCCGCACTGTAGCGCCTAGAAGAGCACGGCCACTCCGGCCGGCTAACTAGATGAATGAGTCGCTTTACTTCCATACTAATGCCGTTCTGTGATGTTACCAATATCCCAAGACAAACTCAGTAACAGTTTCTATTTACGCCTGGTCAGTTTCTAACATTGTATTTAGTTCTGGTCGTATTATTCGTATGTATTTCATTTTATTGAAGTTCACTTCCAGTTCTATTTCTGTTGGTGCTTCCACCAGTGCCCTAATGTTTGTCTAAGCTAGTTTTGTTCTTGCCATAATATCCATATCATCTGCATAGGCAAACGTCTGCACCATTCTACTGAACATAGTGCCTGTTTTATTGATTTGAGCTGTCCTTATTACCTTCTCTAGAGCTAAGTTAAAAAGCATACATGAGAGTGCACCGCTTGCCTCAGTCCACAGTTAGTTTCAAAACTTGGTGTTAAATTTCCTTGTATCCAATACTTAACATACTACTTTTCCCATAGCCAAAGTTACGAGGGGTATTAACTGTTGTGGTCTGTCCATTTCATTCATGGCTTCAATAAGCTTATTTCTTTTTATAGTGTCATATGCTGCTTTAAAATCAACAAATATATGGTATCTAAGATCAGGGGGTGCATACGTCTAACTAGATGTTTCTACCACATTTAATAAACTCAGCGGGCAGGTCGTCAAAGCCAGGTGACTTATGGTTGGATAGTTAGCTGACTCTCTTGCAACGAGGGCATCCCATTTTCCTCTTTTTCCACTTGTTGGCTTTCAGTTAAATCCCATGCTTCAGCATTCTCTGAATATAATAATTCCTTAAACTACTTTGCCCAACCATGTAACAATCTCTCTTGTGATGCTATCAGTTCACTATTTTGTCCTCTGCATTGTGCTATTTTTGGCTGAAATTCCTTTCTATGGGTATTGATCTTTCTTCTGAGATATACTTATTTTGTCATTCTCCTTTAACTTTGAGTGCATTTTAAATTCTCCCTGTAGTTTTTGGAATAGGTAATAATCAGCGTTCGCATTAGCATCTCTCAAAATACGGCAGTCTAGTGCATCAGTGCTGTGCCTGGTACCTATTAATATATGATCAGTTTGGTTACTAGTATTGTTGTCTGGTGCCACCCAGGTCATTTTGTGTACGTTATGATGCTGGAAACACGTGACAGAAATTGTCATGTTAAGTGATGCTGCAAATACTAAAATGTAGTCTTTCACGGCCGGAAATATCATGTCCATTATAATTATCCGTGCTGTTATGCCGTGGTTGGTTGATGAATTCTGTGTCAATTCCCAAAGTTTCGTCTTCCTTCTACAAGAGTCGCACTCACTAACCAAACGCCAGATATCCCTGTACAATGACGGCCAGGTCTTCGCCAAGGACTCGTACAGGCCTAAATGTCCACCCACCAGCGAACGGTGGTAGTAATGAAAGATGGAGGGGACTAACTCAAGAGGCAAGCAAAACCTGAATTCCCCAGGTTCACCCACTTGCTTACACAATATACCATTCTTCAGTGAAAAGCTGGGCACCTCCTTCCTGGACAATTGCCCACTAATCGTTTCCTTAATTTTAAGATTGGCAAATAACTGTGGCACTTCGCCCACAGCAGTACAATCAAGTTCATCAGAGCCATCGGCTCGATCTCCCTCAGTTGTATCTTCCTCCTCAAACATGCGGCTGAGTGCATTGGCTACCTGATTGTCAGAACCTTTAATATGGCGCACCTTAAAATGAAACGCCGAAATCTGGAACGCCCACCTCGCAATTCTACCAGTTTTCCCGGGTCTGGTCAGCACCCTACTTAACTCCCGATTATTGGTCTCTGAATCAAATTCCCTATGTTCCAGATAGAATTGGAACTTTTCTAGAATGGCCGATGTCTCACATTCATACTTGGAATAATTCAATTTGGGACCGGACAGACTCCTTACGCAAAAGTGAACAGTGTCTTTGACCTTGGTCTCCTGGAGGAGAACCGCAGCAGTCCCTGTGTTTTTTCGGTCTGTACAATAAATCTCTTGCCAACGTTGGGCACAGCCAACACCGGGGAGAGGGGTCTTAATAGCTTCAAAAGCACACTGTTGGCTTTCGCCCCACACAAAATTTTCTCCGTTCCTGGGTAGGTTATTAAGAGAGACAGCAACCTGAGCAAAATTTGGAAAGAACCGGCGGAAATAGTTGGCCATTCTAATAAACGTAGCTACCTCCTTCCTAATTGTAGGTTGGGGACCTCTTCAAGTCCTTCATTCGCTCTTGGTCGATACTAACGCCATCCCTAGAAATTAGATGACCCAAAAATGAAGCCTGATTCCTGGCGAGAGTAATCTTAGATTTCTTCGCGGTCAGTCCAGCATCACAAAGCTCGACAACACCTGTCTAAGATGGGAAAGGTGTTCCTCAAACGAAACACTATAAATGACCATGTCATCCAGGTAATTAAATACACAAACGAAAGCAAGTCCGTCAAGACATGTTCCAACAAACGAGAGAGAACAGCAGCTCCGGTGGCCAACCCAAATGGTACCCTATTGAACTCATAGAGATTCCAGTCAGTGCAAAAGGCTGTGACATGCTCAGATTTTTTGGTGAGAGAGATTTGATAATTGGCCTGATTCAAGTCAAACAGAGTGAATCACTTCACCTCAGAGAACCATGTGAAATAGTTGTGAAGTTCAGGCAAGGGGACTGACTCTAAAGCAACTTTTTCATTCAGCAGCCTATAATTCGTGGCTGCTCTGTAGTCCTGACCCTAAGCCTTGGGGACAAGAAAAATCGACAGGGCATAAGGAGAAGGCCTGATAACTCCATCCTACAACGTATTATCCAGTTTAAGCCTCAAGATTTTCATTTTAGGGGGCGAAAGTCGATAAGGAGACTGCTGAACAGGAACATCATCAATCATATAGGATCACACAAGTCACTCCTAGATTATTAGACAAAACATCAGGAAACTCTCCCAACAAATGCGTGGCCTGCTCCAATTGAAGATGAACCATGTCAAACTCCCCGGTCTCACAAGTTACAGAATTAATGACGCTTGGATGGCGACAATAACAGAGGGCTATCTTCTCACCTGGCGAGAATTTAAAGAAGGCACGACTAGCAAAATTAAGGACCAACTCAGTTCTTTGAAAAAAATCGCAACTGAGCTATATGTTAACTGCTAGGTCCTTTACAACCAGGAGATTAACCATGAAAGAAGATTACGGTTAATGAAGTAAAAGATCCACACAGTGGACACCAAACGATAAAGCTACTCCTTATGTTTCTGATCTAAACTGCCATAAAAATGCGAAGGAACTGTTAATCAGAACTCAGGGAGAAGTTGTAGTCTAATTCACAATTGATTTATTGATCTTAAACAAGACAAGTCAACAAAATTATTAAAGAATCATCATACAAAAAAATATTTATTTAACAAAAACCTTACTAAAATGGGATCTATGGTGGACAAAATCATCTGCTGGGGATCGACACATGACACTAACCAGAACACTACTCGCTTTATCTCACCTCATACACGTGAATCCAGGTTATGGCATCAAACTACGCCACCACCAAGCATCTATATTCCACCACACAAAAAAAGGAAAAATATGGTTCGAAAGAACAGGGTGCTGAGAAATAGATATTATAGCCCTATGTTGCAGCAGCGAATACTTTACTGACCTACTGGTCAAGGCGGCACACTATGATGTGTTCGGCGACTGAAGTCATGGACGGCGGAAATCAGTTATTAAATGCGCGTTCCCGAAAAATGCAAGTAGGCCTACACGGTCTCGTGTTCGGTTAATTCAGAATGCAGGTACTTCCCTAAGAGCCTCTGAAACCCTGATGGATTCCAGTGTGCAGGTGGACCAATTTGCTGGTCTACCGAACCAATTTGACTCCGTGCCACGACTGTGCTTGTCGGAATACATCAAATGTTTAGATGGCCAACTCAAGACAAATAAGTACACCCACGCATCACTCATTGTGACCATGATGATATAAGCAGTACCTCTGATGGTTCAGAAGGTGAGCGCACAGGCTCTAAGTCGCGCCCTAGCAAAGGACACAACTCTCACCATTTATGTAGAGACCTGCAGTTCTTTACTAGCGAAGCGCCAGTACAAGAGGCTTGTAAAAGAGTGCCGATCTCCCTTTCTCCCCATTTCCTCGTCAGCTCGGTTCCAAAAGCACATTCCTCTTTTTGATTTCCCCCATTTCCACACAAGCCAATCACAAGCTGGAGTCTGGAATTCTAAGCTCGGTGAATGGTCTTTGCACTGCAAACCGATTTGACCAATCAGAGACTTAAAGTTGATTGGCAGAAAACGGAAAAAAAATTCAGCTTCACGGCCTCTTTCCCACATGTTTGCCGTGTCTTTTGCTAACACAATACAGGGTGGAAGCACAGCCCTCCATAAACAGCTTGTTATCTCCCCTGTTGCGTCCATTTCAAAGTTTGCAAAGAACGGCCATAAACTCACATTGACAAAAGATGTTTTGAAACAGAGTCTGGACATTTGGGCCCCAGTTTTCCTGTCCCAAGGACATCTGCAGAACGTTTACATTTCGTTTGCTTGCTCACTAACAAGGCCTACAATGCGCAGTCGGCGACTTTTTGGTGCTAGGCCGTATACCTGGACGTCTGGCGCCAAAGCTTAATGAGTTTCTGCACAATGCGACCATGGCACGGCCCGTGTGGAAATGTCTCGTTACCGTTCTCCAGAAAAAACGCGCTTTGTCTCCCCACCAACGCCGTGCTTTTACTGCATTCGTTAAGTTGGCACACTGTTCCTTTGAACGCAGGTAAATCTTACCATATTTCTTTCCCTAGAGCACGCAAACAAGACCATAAACTGCTGCCCACCATTAAATCACAATGTATGAAGTCAAATAGCCGTAGATCGTATGACCTACACCGAATCAGAAGTGAGAGTGCCCTGCAATCTCTCAAGCAGCCAGAAAAAATTGCAAATGTACAAGCTACTGAGCACCTCCCCAACCAGAGGGAACTCTTGCAGATTGGACACATGATATCTCCGAGGGCAGGGGCACACAGGAGATCATTTATAGACATGGCAAACTCCAAATACCACTTATAGTCAAGTAATAAAAAATAACTGCTGGAGTCCAATAATGCTCGCAGAGGTTGCTGTCCGACATGGGCACAAACATAAGGGAGCGACGACCTTGTCGCAGCTTGAATATGAGTTCACCAAGGGGTGACCATCTCTGACATGTACGAACCCTGCACCCTTCTTCCCCCCCTCCCTCCCCCGCCTCCCCCACAGTGTCAGCCGTTAGGCCTCGGGGCCTGCACAGCCTGACACTTGCGTACAAGGTGGATATGCAGGCAACAACGAAAACAACGCTTGCACGTGAGTGAATCATATTTGAGAGAGGGTTTGTCACCCCAGGTAACTGAAGGCACCAGTGCCAAGCCTACATCTACCCTACGCTGCTCATTACCATAAGTAAGGGCCTCAATAGAATCTAAGAGTTCTTGCAATTCACCAAAGTTGGTGGGATGGCGAACAAACAGCAAACGTGATCGATCCTTGGGGCACATGCCCTCCAACATGTTAAAAACGCTATCAGACTCAGTAATGGACATTCCGAGGACTAGCATGGCTGTGAACATTCGTTCCATATATTGGCTCAACATCTCCGACGATGTCTGAACCTGCCAATAACACTTCCGCTCAAGCTCACTGAACATATGTGTCGACAACTCTCTGCCTATAATAATTGCCCTCAACCGCCCCACAGAATACTGATGTCTCAAGATTTCTGAAACCAGAGTACCCAATATCCCATTAGGTAAAGATTAAAGCAAGAGTCAAACCTAAAAAGCAGCCATAAGGCTTTCTGCACTTGGTTTGAACTGTCCACAGACAGTTCTGAAATACTGATTAGGAGGCACACAATCGGATTGAATAACTTAGCAAAGTGATCGGATGGAAAATTGCCTAGACTACGGGGCTCAGAGCGCTCATTGTCACTGAATTCATTACGTCTTAAAATTTTCTGCCCCAAGCCTACATACTTGCTTTCTAAACACAGGGATGCCGCCCTAACCTGCAAGTCCCTTGCCTGATCACTCGACTGCTTAACTTTGTCTCAAACACACACACACACACACACACACACACACACACACACACACACACACACACATACGAAACCTTCTACATAGAATTAATTTCAAGCATAGCCGTAACAGTTTCCAGATCGTAATTTTTGCTTAAATAATTTGTCTACATTAAATTGTATATGGCTGCAGATGACGAACTGCGAAAGATAACAGTCACTGTAAAAACACAATGCATCAGGAAAATCACACCATGTGGTGAAAATGTATTTTATGTCTTTCTTCAAAAATCTGTAATTGCTAATATTTACATGTATACAAATAGTAAAGAACATTCTTTATGTTTAACAGCCATAAAATAAAAGCCCACTGATGATGCTGCAACTGCAGTGAAACACATTTGGGATAAAAAACAAAATTATGTTATGCTAAAGGCGGACCCCATCCAAAAACATATGCATTATCTAATCCTTCTTTTAGTCAGGCTGCGTTACAAATTTCTTTGCTCTCTGTTTCCATGAAAACATCTTCATTCGTTAACCAATCTACATATCCAATATTCAGTGTTATTCTGAGCACCATATGGGGTTCTTATATTGTCACTCGTCAAGATATTTATCATTATGTGTAACATAGGCTCGTAAATTTATTGATGTGCATTATCGCACAGTGTAAGAGTATACTGCAGATACCTCTGGTTTTGCCGAGGCACCACTCCGAAATTATCGTCGCTCGCTGACAGTGCCTTGAATACCGTGTAATTTTTGTTGCTGGACTAGACCGTTTAGTCGAGTGGAGGGAGTCAGACTCTGTAATTCTAAGTCGGGGCGGGGGGAGCTCAGACGATGTGCTTGCAGGCATTGTTCCGATGGAACTGGTAATTCGCTTCTTACATGATGATCGGCGCCGCGCTTGTTAGCTTTTGAGTTTCAGTGTGAACCGATCAGTGTCGTGTGGCGGCATGTGGAATATTGCTAAATTGTGGAAATTTAAAAAAGTGCTTGAGATTAATAATGTTTTAAGTAATAAATCGTATTGTTGGTGATCCAGTAACAACTGTTCTGTATCGAACCCGTCATTATCCACTTCATCAAACTATCAACATATCATTAAATTGACGCAGGAGAGAGAGGCAGAATCGCCGTAATGTAACACACGTGTAAGTCATGTTGTAGCAATATGTCTTCCATTTTTCTTTTGTCTCTCCTGTTTTTCGTCTACGTTTCACTTTTAAAATACTATAAAGCTACACTCCAGATAAATAATTTTCACAAAAGATTCAATAACAAATTTATAATCGATGTTTACATGTTTCTCTTTTTCAAGGGTGCTTAACTTGCTTTTGTCAGTTTACTTTCGCTTCTGCCGTCATCAGTTATGTTGCTTCCTTAATTAGCGAAACTCTTCAACTGCTTTTAATGTTTACCATTTCGTAATCTAATTCCGTGACTTAAATATAATACACTCCATTATGAAATTACAATGAAATCCATACTTTTAGCTGCTTACAGGCGTTGATGAATATCAACGGGGACAGTTGAAAATATCTGCTCCCTGTCAGGGACGCGAACCCGAGCTCTCCTGCTTACATGGCACACGCTCTATCCGACTTAGCCATCGAGGACATAGAGGACACTGCGACTGCAGGGACTGATCTCTGGCACGCCCCCGTGAGACCCATATGTCCAACTTGCTGTCCGCACACTACATTTGTAGTGCCCCTGCCCACTATATTCAGTACACATTGCAGTCAATCTACCGATTCTCGTAAGAGTTCGGGCAATGTGAGTGCATCCGCACTGGAGAAGATCAAAAAATGGTTCAAATGGCTCTGAGCACTATGGGACTTCTGAGGTCATCAGTCCCCTAGAACTTAGAACTACTTAAACGTAACTAACCTAAGGACATGACATACAGCCATGCCCGATGCAGGATTCGAACCTGCAACCGTAGCGGTCGTACGGTTCCAGTCTGTAGCGCCTAGAACCGCTCGGCCTCCCCGGCCGGCTGAAGAAGATCATTGGCCAGTGAACCTTACGTATATGAAGATGGTATCTGTCCGATCCCATTGGTGATCTTACAGCTCTTGAAGAACGAAATTACAATGAAATAACAGACCTTTAGCTGCTTATAGAACTGATATTTATCAACGCCTGTAAGGCGTAAGACCTTCCAAGACCATTGTCATTTCTATTAGATTTACAATATCATCAACTTTTAGTACTTACTTCTCCTTCCTGAATTTTACTCCCATTTCTAAATTAGTCCTTGATTTCATTTTTGCTTGCTCTGTGTACAGATGTACCGACGTTAGGAATAGACTACGGACTAACTTTTTTTTGTAATTGCGCATTACGGAACAATGGACTCGTAATCTCACTTACTGTGATACTTTTCTCATATGAACGACACATGTTTTAACGTAGTAATTTCAAACTTATGAAATATTGTGTGCGAATACTTCGGCTGTAGTACTGTAACGTTTTGAAAACCTGTTGCGAGTGTAATGTATCTGTGCAACCAGTATGAGCTTTCTGTTCAAATTTGCAGGCTGCCTGGTGGACGTGAATAACAGATCCGTGATGCCCAACCCACAGCCACTACTGCTGGTGCCCGGTGTCAGAAAAGACGTGCACGGCTTCGTGAAGCCAGGCTCTTCGGGAATAATCTCGCTCAGTTATAAGC